>NC_044303.2:88301085-88601085 GCF_007474595.2 Lynx canadensis | reverse complement strand
TTGCCTCTGGAGATGTGTTGAGTAAGAACTTGCTGCGGGCAAGATCAAAGAGGTTTTTTGCCTGCTTTCTCCTTGAGGATTTTGATGGCTTCCTGTCTTACATTGAGGTCTTTCATCCATTTTGAGTTTATTTTTGTGTATGGTGTAAGAAAGTGGTCCAGGTTCATTCTTCTGCATGTCGCTGTCCAGTTTTCCCAGCACCAGTTGCTGAAGAGACTGTCTTTATTCCATCGGATATTCTTTCCTGCTTTGTCCAAGATTAGTTGGCCATACGTTTGTGGGTCCATTTCTGGGTTCTCTATTCTGTTCCATTGATCTGAGTGTCTGTTCCCGTGCCAGTACCATACTGTCTTGATGATTACAGCTTTGTAGTATAGCTTGAAGTCCGGGATTGTGATGCCTCCTGCTTTGGTTTTCTTTTTCAAGATCGCTTTGGCTATTTGGGGTCTTTTCTGTTTCCATATAAATAGTAGGATTATTGGTTCTAACTCCGTGAAGAATGCTGGTGTTATTTTGTAGGGATTGCATTGAACATGTAGATTGCTTTGGGTAGTATCGACCTTTTAACAATATTTGTTCTTCCTATCCAGGAGCATGGAATATTTTTCCATTTTTTTGTGTCTTCGTCAATTTCTTTCATAAACTTTCTATAGTTTTCAGTGTATAGATTTTCCACCTCTTTAGTGAGATTTATTCCTAGGTATTTTATGTTTTTTTGTGCAACTGTAGATGGGGTCGATTCCTTGATTTCTCTCTGTTGCTTCATTGTTGGTGTGTAGGAACACAACCTATTTCTGTGCATTGATTTTATATCCTGCAACTTTGTTGAATTCATGGATCAGTTCTAGCAGTTTTTTGGTGAAATCTTTCGGGTTTTCCATATAGAGTGTCATGCCATCTATGAAGAGTGAAAGTTTGACCTCCTCCTGGCCAATTTGGATGCCTTTTATTTTTTTGTGTGTTGTCTGCAGAGGCTAAGACTTCCAATACTATGTTGAATAACAGTAGTGAGAGTGGACATTCTCTGGTCCTTTCTAATCTTTGTTGCTTTTGATATATATATTTTTTTCATCTCTTCTCGCCTCAGAGAGTCCCCCTTAAAGTTTCTTGTAGGGCTGGTTTAGTGGTCACAAATTCCTTTAATTTTTGTTTGCCTGGGAAACTTTTTTATCTCTCCTATTTTGAATGACAGCCTTGCTGGATAAAACATTCTTGGCTGCGTGTTTTCCTGATTCAAAACACTGAATATATCCTGGCACTCCTTTCTGGCCTGCCACGTTTCTGTAGTTAGGTCTGCTGCAAACCTGATTTGTCTTCCCTTGTAGGTTAGAAACTTTTTTTCCTTTGTTGCTTTCATGATTCTCTCCTTGACTATTTTGTGAATTTGACTACGATATGCCTTGTTGATGGTCGGTTTTTGTTGAATGTAACGGTGGTCTTCTGTGCTTCCTGGATTTTGACGTCTGTGTCTTTCTCCAAGTTAGGAAAGTTTTATGCTATGATTTACTCACATAAACTTTCTATCCCTATTTCTCTCTCTTCTTCTGTCACCCCTATGATTCTGATGTTGTTCCTTTTTAATGAGTCACTGATTTCTCTAATTCTTAAATTGTGCTCTTTTCCCTTAATCTCTCTCTTTTTTTCTGCTTCATTATTCTCTATAAGTTTGTCCTCTGTGTCACTGATTCTCTGTTCTGCCTCATCCATCCTTGCCGCTGCTGCATCCATCTGTGATTGCAGCTCACTTATAGCATTTTTTATTTCATTCTGGCTATTTTTTACTTCTTTTATCCCTGCAGAAAGGGATTCTAATCTATTTTCTGACTCCAGCTAGTATTCTTATTACCGTAATTCTGGCTAAGACTTCTTGCTTTTATCTATGTTGGTTAAATCCATGGCTGTCTTTTCTTTGTGCTCTTTCTTTTGGGGATGAATTCCTTCATTTTGTCATTTTGAAGGGAGAAAAGGAATTATTGAGGTAGAAAAAATTAAAAAAATAAATTAAAAAATATTAAAAGTAAAAAATTTAAAACACACACAAAAATTGAATAAATGATGCTAGATTCTAGGTGTGTTTCAGTCTGGGTGTTGAAAGTGGTTTGACAGATTAGAGGAAAAATAAACGGGGGGGGAGAAAAAGGGAAATTATTCAAAAATTTGAAAAAATGAACACTGACGAAGACTAAAAAGAGATGATGGGAGTAAAATAGAGTTTGAAAATATATACACAAATATAAAGAATAAAGTAGAAGAAATAAAGAAAATTAACAAAAATTAAAAATAAATTTGAATATTTTCTTTTTCTGTAGTCAAGAAAAAGAAAAGAAACGAAAAAGAAAAAAGATTTTAAAAAAGATTTAAAAAAGAAAGAAGAAAATGGAAATCGTTTGAAAATTTGAAAAAGTGGATACACTGTAGTAGACTCAAGCAAAATGATGGAAGTAAAGAGAATTTCAAAAATTTATGTAAAAGCAAAAATTATAGGAAAAAATTAAAGAAAAAAATTTTGATAGAAATTGAAAGTAAAAATGAAGTGTTTCTCTTTCTGCATTCAAGAAAAAGAAAAGAAAAAAAAGAAAAAAGAAAAAGAAAAAAAGGAAATTGAAAATTTAAAAAGGTGATACACAGAGGTAGACAAATTTACACAAAAGTAAAAAATATAGTGATAAAAATTAAAGAAAAATATTTTAATAAAAATTGAAAATAAAAATGATTTTTTTCTCTTTCTGTATTCAAGAAAAGGAAGAGTGTAAAAGAGAAAAAAAGGAAAAAAGAAAGAAAATTGAACAGATGGAGATGCTAACAGATTGAAAAACGAATGAAATTACTTGGTTTCCCCTAGAAGTCAGACTATGTAGTGCTTTATAGTCCATAAACTAAGTACACAGTGAGACTTGTGTTCTTGAAGAGTGAGGTTGGCCCAGTTGTGCGGGGCTCAGTGTAACAGCTCCGTTCACTAGATGGCGCTGCTATCCTACTCGGGTGGATTGTTGCAGTGCCCATAGGTGTGTATGCGCATGCGGTGAAAATGGTGTCACCCATCTATCCAGTCTCTAGTGGGGGAAAATCATGATCTCTCTGATCATCACTCGTGCACATGTCCTCTGTCTTCAGCTTTTGTTCACTCCCCGCTTCTTCACTCTCCATGACCAAACCCCAGGCAGTACCTCTCTCCCAAGTTTTGTCTCAGATGTGGCTGTTTTCCCTGGCCCCTTCTGAAGGACTTCAGCTTTGACCTGTTCAGCCCCTCTGCCAGAGGGTTTCACTGAGCAGTGGCCGAATGAGCAATGGCCAAATGTCAGCTGCACCCAGGAACACTTGCTGGAACTTGCTGCTGCCAGTGCCCTGAGACAACTGCCAGGTGCCAGCCAGCCCCAGAAAAAGTTCGCGAGATAGTGTGGCAGGGGCGTTTCAGGGATTATGGAAAATCACAACACACATCTGGCACCAGGCTTCACCCCCAATGACTTTGTCCCAGCACCAGTCAATGTGGCCTTCCGGGGTCTGCTGGGACCAGGTACTTCAACAGTCTCTACCAAATGTCCTTCCAGCAGTGGAACCGCTTTTTTCCAAGAACCTCCTGGACCCCACTCTGTTTCTGGTGATTCACCCTTCCCACCAGAGCCCCGCCAGGTATCGAGCTGTGGAGTTGCAGACTGTGCTCCCCTTGTTTACAGTCTTAATGGAATTTAAACCCTCTCCTTTCTCCCTTTTTAGTTTAGTCCCTGCAGCTGCTTCCAATTTTCCACTTTCCAGCTGCATTTGGGGAAGGGTGCTTTTCCCATATTCTCCGCCCTCCCCCCTCAGTCTCCGTCCTCTCTCTGCTAACAAAAGCACCTCCCTTCCTGCAACTTCTTGCTTCCCAAATTCACTTCTCCGTGCCGGGTACCTGCTGAATTCTGTGGTTCAGGTTGTGCAGATTGTTGTGTTAATCCTCCAGTTAGTTTACTAGGTGTGTTGGATGGTTTAGTGTTGGTCTGGCTATATTTCATGGACATGAGACACAGAATAAACTTCCATGCTGTTCTTCCATCTTCCTAGATGATTAATTCTTCTGAATTCTCTTTTTTAAAATTTATACTTTGTTTTACTTATATTTTGGTGGTAAAACACAGGCAATGTGACACATTTCCAAGTAGACAGCACATTATTGTTAAATTGATGCAAAGGGTTGTGCTCCATGTTCCAGACTCTTCCATCTAATAGGACAAATTCTCCACATGCATCGAATAGCCACACCTCATTGTCTCCTCCCCAATTTCTTGGAAATCTCCCATCTGTACTCTGCTACCAGGAAACCTTGAGTATTTTCCACTCCACATGTAAATGCAGTCAGTCAGTATTTGTTTTGCAAGGACTGACTTGTTTCACTTAGATGAATGTCTTCCATGACATTCCTGTTTCCCATAAATCACAGGATGTCCTCATCATCTAAAAGCTAAATAATGCCATATTCTATGAATATACCTCTTTTTCTTTGAAATTCCTGTGTTGATGGGCACTGGAATAAAATATCCATATCCTGGCTATGGTGTATATACTGTGTTGCACATGGGATCACAGGTATAAGTTCGACATAATGAGTTCCTTTCCATTGGATGTATACTCAGGCGCATGATTACTGGATTTGATGGGAGTTCTATTTGCCATTATTTGAATAAACTCAAGACAGTCTTCCGTGATATCTTCCATTTTGCCTTACGATTAACCACAGTCAATGTTTCAAATTTTCCCCATCCTTATCAACACCTGCATTTGGTGTTTGTTTTTTGGTTTTTGGTTTGGATCCTAGCCATGCTAACAGATGAAGCGATATCTCATTTTCCTTGCAGTTTCATTTCCCTCATGATTAGTTATGTCAGTATCTTTTCTTTATGTCAGTATCTGTTGGCAATTGATTTTGTTTTCCCTTGGAGCCATGAATATTCAAGTCTTTTGCCCATTCTCAAATTGGTTAGTTGCCCTTTCTTCCCATTTTGCAAATAAACACTTTTTCTGATAGAAGGCTTGGCAATATGTTCTTGTATTTTGTAGGTTTCCTTCTCAATCTGTGGATTGTTCAAGAGACTACCCTTGCCCCATGTGTAGTATTGGCGAGTATGCCTTAAATGTGAGAGATTACGTGGGGGCTCTCTATACTTGTCTATCATCTGTCCCCTTGTTTAATGATCCCAGTACCATGGTGTTTGCTTTCTGTATCTTTCTGATGTGTTTTCCTCTCCTCAAGTATGGAGCGCCAGCTTGTTCTTCATTCACAAGAATTTGTTGACTATGTGGGCAAATTTGTGCTTCCATAAGTTTTTAGGCTTTTCAATTTCTGGAAAGTGACAGTGTGATTTTGATAGGTGTTTCATTGAACCTGTGATAACTATTCTAGGAAGTGGCTGTTGACTTTCCTCTTTTGGTGTCCCAAGGCCTCAAATGGTGCCTGGCAGGAGCTCAGGAACTACTTACACATCAAATATCAGATCTGGCCAGAAATTGATGTCAGAGGAGTAAGCAGGGGAACACATGTTATGTCTTCTTCATCTTTGGATTTCATGCTGTATGATTTAGTGTGGAATAGGTGTAAAACCAATTTTTCACAATCTTTAACTCAGTGGCCTACACTATCATAATAAAATAACATAAAACCTCTGATTGCTCCCTCATACTAGCAACATTTCAAGTGTCCCATAACAGTTGGAATTTCTGGATGTGACATTTAGAGAGGCAAAGTGTAATGCAGATGTAGAAATGATAGTATGAAAGTGATTTTGTTAGTTTGTCTCATGGGAAAGTTTGAAAGTGTGATCCATGTCTTCTTGAAGGGCTCTGCCTCCACTGAACCCAGTGAACATTTGAGAATGGAACAGAAAGTTCAGGCAGTTGCTATATGACCCTCGGAAACCTCAACTTGAGTAGGACTGCTGGGCAAACCCCTCTTGCTAAGAACAAGATTTCTCATATTTGTCTTCTTACAGGTTTGTGTCTGGAGAGCATAGCGAACTCCAGCAGCGAAGACGGAGACTCTGCAGGTAGGGAACAGCACTCAGGAGCAGTGGGAGAGGTCTTCAGGAACAGTGGGGGTGCACCTGCTGCTCCAGAGACCAAGGAAGCTGGCCAGGAAACCAGAGGGAAAGCTAAATAGGTGTAGAACTCTGATGTGTTCTTCTAGTTGATGGACATACTATAAATGAAATTGTGTCCATGGGCATTGAGGGAGCTGTGTTTGTAATCAACGTTTCTTACTTTGTTATTTTAAATCATCTTTCCCATCAAATAATCACTCCCCTCCCTTTGCCACAGCAAAATGTCAAAGCTTGGACTGTTTGGTTAGCACCTTTCAGGAAGTGTGCATGAGGGATTAGAGTCTTTCTTGTCATTGACCTACAATACACATGAGCTGAGAACCAAATACCCCTCTCCCAGATATGAGAATCAGTTCCAGCTTGAGCCAGGAGGTAGATGAGAGGTAAACCCTCTACGAGGTAACCTACAGGAGTTTTAGCAAATCTTTACGTTTCTGTCCTGTTTGCTCTACCAAAATTACCTCCCCCTGAGCAGGATAAATCCCAGATTTCCTCTGTGGTCATTACGTATCCTTCCATGTCCCTTAGCTCATTCCAGCCTTCCCACAACTGTGGAATTTGATGTATGAATGTGCTTCCCTGAGAAAGAGCCCTGAGCAGCTTCCCTGGAGACCCTCCATTTCCAGCATGTGTTCTAGATGCCTGTGTGAAGGGCATGCTGGGCCTGCTTCCCGTACTTGCTGTCAGAGCTCTGTTGCCCTGTCACATGGCATTAGCTAGGCATAGGTTAGAGCTTCTGGGAAGCCAGACTGTGGGGTCAATATCCCTCTGTGAACCCAATTTTTCTGCCTCACAGCACCAGTCCTATCTCCATACACCGTGGTCATGGCCTCTATGTGACCATTCCTTAGTCCAGCCCAGGGAACAAGCCCTCCATTGTTTCCCTTGAGGACTAGTGAGACCCCCTAGGAGTTACTGTGTGTTTGTGTGGCTCTGCTGTGGGACACTTTCCAGTGTCTCACATAGAGATTCTGGAGAATTTGACTCACTACTGTCCTCTCATTTCCACTCATTCTCTGAAATGGTTAAGGAAAATGAGGTTGTTTTTGGCTAAAGTGTGTCCCAAGGAAGGTCATCTCAGTGACAAAACAGACACTGGATATGTTCATATTGTCAGTGCTCTCCCTTTCGGTACCTGGCAACACAGACACATGACAGGTGCTTCCCCAAACAGGAGAGATCAAGGATTGATTGAGTAGTACCATGAAATCATCTATCTTTCCTCATATTTGAGAACAGTATGACTGTAGATGTTTGCAGAAGAATGGAAATGGAATATATCTGGAAAGGGAGGTGGAAGGGGGACATGGAATATGAGTGGCAAGGCGGGAACAAAGCAAAGTCTTGCACAGCCATGGGAACAGTGACCACCTGGAGGATGGGCAGGATGACACAGGCTTCATTCCTGGTCATAGAGAGAACCTGAGATGGTACAATTGAGTGTTAAATACGAGACCCACTCCTCCCCTGAAGTTGTCAAGGGCCTGAGGTCCGGAGGACTCAGAACTGAAGACCCATCACCCTTTAGCCATGATCCATCATTCCAAAGCAGAGGACCACAGGTTCTCACCTCTAATTCTCCACTGCCCTTTTCAACAGCCACCCAAACATCATTGATGCCCTGTCCAAAGGAAGGCAACTCCAAGGATGGCAAAGATTCAGAAGAAAGGAGCAACGTGGTGCCTGTAATTCATCTCCTCCTCCATGTCTTGCACAAACTCTATTCTGCCATCCATAAGCAGCTCTTTGGAGCCCTCCCCGTTCAATTCCTTTATAATTCCCATGCTAATATACCTGGTCTCATAGAGGCACTGATGCCTTGCATATGCAGCTTGTATGCAACCTCTCTGCAGAATCTCTCAGTCCCTTTCTTAATGTCCCTCTGGACACTTAGTGTCACCCTGGTGCTGAAGCATGAAGTCTGGAGAAAATGGCCGAGGAGGGAGTGGGTCTGGGACTCAGCAGGGCTGAGCCCAAATTTTTGGAGCTGCCTCAGGAAGTGGGGATCTACCTGGGTGATGTCTCTGTGTGCTTCCTCCCTAGATGGACCTGGTCATGCTGGATTCTGATCTTCCTTTCAGTTCCCAAGAAGCACCCCTTCGCCAGATTTAGGATTAAAAGCAAGGGAAGCAGGTTTGCAGTCAGCAGAGGACAAATGCATATGTGGTAAGGAAACCTGGGCACGTGTTCTCCATCTCTGTTACATGTCAATTCAGGAAAACCATCCAAAACCTGGGATGCTGCCCAGGCTTGTGACCACAAAGAGGAGATAAGAATAATGCCATAATCCCTGTAGGCACTGAAGGATATCCTGAGCACATTCCCCAAGGAACCTTAATCCAGTCTATACAAGGCCCTGAAGTGCTGGGCTGTCATTCCACCAGCAGCTGCTGAACCTGGAAGGAGTGCTGTGGATGCCAGTAAGGGACCCTGGAGGGAGGAATCCAGGAGGCATATGCACTGTATTCTACGAGAGCCCCAGGAGTTGATCATCTCACCCTGCAGGATGCAGCCCTGTCCTCCCAACCTGCTCAAGTCAACCAAGAGCTTCCCCAGAACATCACTAGTGGGCATGAGACATTGGGCAGTTTTTGATCACCCCCTTCAAACATCCAGGAGCTTAGGGAACATGACAGAGTTCCCGAGGTTCACGCAAGCAGGACAGCTCAACTCGCCTAGCTGTGCGTCTCTGGGAGCACTTAGTAGATGCAGTTTCAATGGGGAGGGGGCTTGCAGGATTCCTACCTGATTGGAAGACTCCAATGTCCGTGGGTCCCCTGAATCTCCAATGATGCCATAAGTGATATGGGGTCACCTCAGGTGCCACTTCCCAGTATGTTTCAGGTTCTGTAGATGCTGCCTCATGTATTAGTCAAGTCGATCAGGGAAGTCCACACTGTTACCCACACACTCATGTCCTGCAGTCAGTGTGTAAAGTCACATCCATGTGAAGCAGGAGCACATATCCCCACCATGTATACCTAGACACTCAAATGTGACAGGGTCCACAACAGAGCAGAGCATGTTGAGAGCTCTCAGAGTGTGAATAGGACAGGAAAGCAGTAGAAGAACTCAGCAGTCAAAAATTTAGGGCAATCAGGGATGGGGCCCTGATGACACTGGATTGTAGCCTTCATTCAGCCCTGGAACAACCATGGACGGGTCTCTTCCTTCATGCCAGCCATGAGTTCTACAAGGAAACTTCCACCCCAAGACTTCAAAAAGCAAGTTCCAAAATAAGCCCTAGACCTTTTGTCAGATCTGTCCCAAACATCCTGCCACACGATCTCGTGCAGCTGCACCTGATGTTTTCCTGCAGCTGCAAAAGAAAAAAGCTGATCCATGTCCACGATGCTCCAGATGACGCAGAAGATGTAACAGAAAGTGAAGCAGGAGTGCCTTCGAACCCCAGCAACAGCTTCAGTGGTGGCCCAGAAGAAGAACCAGACGAAGATAATACCTATGTAATATTGGAAAAGAAACAATGCTGGAGCAACTCCTCCCCTGCATCTGACACTTTCAGGCCATACAAACAAAAGATGTTTGGGGTTGCAATGAGCAGAGAAGACTGTGATTTCTGGGGACAAGGGGACCCGGCAAGATGGCCACCACACCCTGGGTGGGTTTCCAGGCATCGCTGATGACTGAGACTATGAGGAGGAAGCAGCACTCCAGACCATCAATAGAGCTCTGTGGGGTGAGTGTGTGCCCATCTTGAAGTGTGGGGCTGAGCAACTCCAGGGTTTCCCCCTGCCTGGTGTAGGGCTGCTCCTGCTCCTACTGTCCCTCCAGCCCCCAGCGGGAATGCACACAGGAGAGATGCAGGAAAATTCAAGTCTGCCAGGGTCAATGGCCACCCTGGAATCCACTTCAGGGGCAACCTGGCTGTATCCTTTGTGTCAAAGGACACCAGACTCAACTGGACCCCTCTCTTCCCTGACATATCTGCTTCCAGACATCTCTTGACATTCACTGTCCTCAGTCTGTTGTACCCATATGGCCCTTGCTGACTTCCAAATATAAAGCCAAGCCAGCAAGTCTTGGGAAGCACCACACAGGTAGTTTTGTTGATTCATCACCTATTACTTCTCCCTTGGGCACAGGCACCAGCACCCAGCAAGTCTTGGGAAGCACCACACAGGTAGCTTTTGTTGATTCACCACCTATTACTTCTCCCTTGGGCACAGGCATCAGCACCCAGCCAGGCTTTGCTGCCACCCAGCTAGGTTTCCCTCTGGCACAGTCCCTGGATCGCTTCAAACCTAGCAGTGTTTATAATTCATGTTAACCACTCAAGAAATGCTGTCTGTTCTTATTTTAACTATGATCGATGTTACTGCCAAAAATCATGCACTAAAAACAAGGGTACTTGCATTCAAACCTAAATCTTTCTGGATCCAAATGAAAAGACATAGAACCACAAACATGTTTCAAATAAAGTGGGCCATCTTCTTTCCTTCAATGTTCTTGTCTTCATTTGCTAAATACCAGGCATGTTCCTTGCCACTGCAAAACAGAATAAATAAGGTAATTCTGTTTAGGGGATTATAGGCTAGCAGAGTAAGGTAAGTTGTATTATTTGTCCCCATGTTATTCACCTTCTCTTCCCAGTCATGGCTCTCCCCGTGGACCACATTCACATTTCTTTCCAAATGGGCTTGGCTGTGTGACTTGCTTTAGCCAATGGAATTTGAATGGCCTTGTTGCAAACTAAGAGGTTAAATGGCCAGAACTCAGACCCAAGTGTCAACACAAACTGGTTATGAGGTCTTAGGTCAGAAATGCTCTCTGCAGAAATATCTGTGTGCAGACATTCTGCTTCCATTTTCCTTTCTACCAGAATGGCACCCACCTCAGCATCTGGTCTTGAATTCTAGAGGAGTCAATGCGTGTGATAAATGTTGACTAGAATCTCCATGTTGTGCAGTATGCCAGCACCCTGTAGTTCATGCCACTGTCTAAGAGCCATGGAGACCTTACCCACCACCAGGGAATGCAGTGAGTGGTGTGGAACTTTGGTGACCACGATCATGAAGTATGCATCACAAACACCAAAATGCTCTTCTTTTGCATTTAATTAAAACTGATAGACATAATGAAGCTCATGCTAGCTCCACTCCAGGAGGTGACCTACACACCAGCCCAGGTTTCCTTCTATGTCCTCCTGGGGTCAGCATGTGTGGTGAGCTGTCTCCTTTGAAAATGTGGCCTAGAAGGCAAAATCTTCCAGGAAGCCCTGAATGTGGACAAAGTACTCTGAAGCTCAAAGATCTAAACTGCCCCTGACACCTCCCCCCACTGCCTGTCTGGAGGACCTCTACTTAGGCTGGAAGAGCTCAGCCTATGACTCCTCTGTTCCCCTGGCCTGGGTCTCCCTCCTTGCTCCCAGCTCGCTCCTCACGTACGGCATGTCCAAGGAGACATGGTGCTCTGGCAAGGTCTTTCAATCTCATCTTTCAGGTACACCAGATTAAAATCAGATTTTTCATGCTGTGGTTTCCCCCCCACCCCCCCCCACACACACATGTGAGGGAATTATTTAGCTCAAACTCTTTCTTGAAGAATTATTTATCACTGTCCCTGCCTATATTAAAAGCATTTGGGTAAACATGAGTTTTCCACCCAAATTTCTCAAAGCTTTATCTATGGCTTTCATTCGAAGGACAGGTTCCCAGATGAGGGTCTTTCCCTTGTCCTTAGTCATGGCAGCCTTTACTCGAGAAAATTCCCAAAAAGATAATGGCTCCCTAAGTGCTGTTACCAGGACATCAGACTAAAGTTGGCCCCCAACCTGTATGCCATGGATCCACCAGCACCTGAGCACAGTGACCCAATATGTGTACTGCACTTTGATGGCTGAAAGCACCAACTGGGTCTTGGAATCCAGCCATGAATCACTGACATGTGGGAGTAAACCCCCCACAGAGGGAGCAAAGCAACCTCTACCTTCACAGGCATCCCTATACCTGACCCTCTGCTGGAGGGGGAATTTGTGCTTGGGTAATAGCTTCAAATTCCTCATGTCTAGGTAGAGATGCCCCACATTTCTCGGTTTGGGTTGTTCTTCCTGCTCTGTGTCCTGACCTTCCATGTGTCTTACAGAGTCACAAGATGTGTCAGGGTGGAAGGGTCCCTAGGGCCAGTTTGTCACTTTATGGTAATGGTGCACCACTTGGGGGCCAAGAACATATTCATAGCCAGGGCTCACAGGAGGCAGTGGGAGTTTCTGAGGTCCTGATCCTCACGGCCGAAACTTCTTGGCACACATTCTTGGAAGGCAGCATGGAGCAGTGTGCGTGAGGACTGGTAGCAGACTAAGCCAGATCCCAGGAACCAGGCAGTGGTGATGAGCTGCATAGACAGAGGAGGGTTCTGGGAACAGCAAAGAAAGCCTGAGGCTGGACCCCCACTATAAATATAGGTGGGTCGAGGAGGGTGAGGCAGGATAGGCTGCTGGCCTTGCTCTATGGAAGGCCAGCTGCCTATCTACAGGGGCAAAAAGGTGCAGGTGGCTCAACCTATGGAACGGAAGATTCCCTTTGCTGAGCATAGTGTATGGTGTGAAAATTATGGAATTAGAGAAAGGAGTAGGGCTGGATCCATGGCTCGCTGAGGGCATGTTGGGGCTCCACTCTGCTGACTATGTAGTCAGGAGCCATTGGCATGGTAGGGGAATGGAACCCAGTCTCTGCACTAGGAGCCTTGGGTGCCTCGATTTGTTAATGTCCTTACCCCCCTAAGGTAACCACAGCACCTCTTGGCAAACACCAAGGCCCTCAGAATGGTCACACTCTTGTGTCCAATCAACAAGCGGCTCTCAGTGTAGTCTTGCTCACATGCCCAATCACCAGGAGCCTCTCATATTTGTCTTAGGTGTCCAATCACCAGGGCACTGTCACCCTGCTCTCCTCCCCTCATCCCGGAGGAGCCATCTTGGATCCTGCAGTTGAGGGACAGCACAGAACAGCATCATGACCTTCCTCTCTCAGCACAGAGCCTCACTCCCTGTCCCCTGTGGCCCAGACTTCCTGTGCAAGGTGAGAAACTGATGGTGAGGTCACTGACCTAAGGTTCATAGGCAGTGGGGGATGTGGTGTAAATAGGGTTGGACCTGACCTGCGTTGGTGTTTCCTGTGTCATAAGTCAGGCTATTAGTCCTCAGAAGAGGTCAACGCACTTGCAGTTGTGTCTCATTTTAGGAGGTGGGGGTGCAGGTGCACCAAAGTTGGGGTGTACTTATTTGCAACAGGTTGTTAAAGGACATTTCCATAGTAACAAAATGAAAAAGGTTGAAGATTAGGGCAGATTATAGACCCACTTCTGAGTTCTGAAGGCAGCCCCAGCGGAAATTTCTAGATGTTGGTCTGGAAGAATCACTTTGTCCCACATCAGCCTGCATGGCTTTGGGAAAAGGGCACTTTAGTCCTCAGTGATTCCAAGTCAGAAACTAGGAGAAAATTGCAAACATGGGTTTGGAGAGTTGCTGCCAGACATCACAAGAGCCTGGAAGGATCCAGCCCTCGTACAGTTTACAGTGAACAGGCTTAGAATCTAACATCCACACAACTGTGTGATGAATCTTCATTGTTCTCTTAACCACCCCATGTATATGCTAATGGTCTCCAACATCACTTTGTCAAGACTTGAGTTCAATTTTCTGTGATTCCCGTCCTGAATGTGGGAACTGAGGACCATGGTGCTGTTTCCACTCATCCACTGCCTGTTTCTGTCAGTTGAGGGTTTTCTTTACAAAAACTGCAGGAAGCTATGTGCACAGAAAACTCTATTTGCAACTACTCGGGTCGTGCTAAATGCTGAAATCATAAATACAAAAACCTAAATTATTCCCCTTACTTCCAACTATGGTGCAAGTGAGACTAAATTGTTTGCAAAGCAAGTGTACTTTCATGATTCTCGGCCTGGTTCTTTACATAAGTGCAGCAAGGATAGCCCTCGATCATGTAGGCTGTTTTCAACCCACTTTGCTGGAACTTATATGCAATCTCAGATTAATTTCTAATAGGCTCCTCAAGGGGAGAGGCCAAGCCATATACTTGCCACCAGACATTGCCTGCAGTCCCCACTGATTGGAATTAACTCTTTTCTTCTCGAGGCCTCCAAATTATCCCGAGGTACTGGCACTTTCCCAGAGTGGACCCTTCACTCACCTGAAGTGACTGATGGGAACCTTGCAAGCAAGGTATCTGGCTGCTGTTTCCTGGGGCTTCATTCCTTCAAGCTGTTTGGTCATAACTGAGAGAGAGAGAGAGTGTGTGAACAGGGGAGGGACAGACACAATCCCATGCAGGTTCTGTGCTGTCCCCACACAGGACTCAATCTCACAGACCCTGAAATCATGACCTGAGCCAAAATCAAGAGTTGTACACTTAACAGACTTGGCCACCTGAGCACCCCTCAGTTTACTGCGATTCATGAATATTATGTTGGTATTATTTTGGTATTTCCTCCGCAATGTCTAGTAAAGATTTACTAGCTATCCTTTTTTTTAAGTGGGGTGGCTAATGTGTCTTAGTGTTTGAGAATTGATAACTTGAGTCATTAATCTGTCACCCGTTGCCATCAAATACTATTTCCCCACATACATATGTTACTTCATTGTATGAACAATACACTCAGAACAATCAACTTCCATTTTCCCTTTCTGACCTTTGTGCCATTGTTGTCCTATATTTTTCTTGATGCTTCCTACAGACTCCACAGTATATTGCTTTTATATTTCTTTAAACTGTCTAGTATTTGTAAAGGAAAATTTTAAGTTAGATAATGAAAGTCTGATATTTTTCCAATTACTATTTCTTCCCTTTTCATTCCTCCTAGATACCCGTGCCCATCTGGTACTGTTTTCTGTTGCCCTGAAGAAGTCCCATTGACATTTCTCATAGTGTGAGTCTATTCACAGACATTCTCATTGTTGATATTCCATAAATGGATTTAGTTTTCTTCCTTCATTTAAGGAAATTTTTCTAGGTGTGGAATTCAAGGTTGGCACTGGCCGACTTTAAAGATGCCATTCAACATTATTGGTTTGCATTTTCTTCTAATAAAGAGTTGTCATCCCACTTACCATTTTCCCCATGTGTATCATGTTTTTCCTGACCATTTTCAGATTTTGCCTTTTGCAGTTATGTCCACAATTTCATTATTACAGATCACTGATTTTGTGTTTGTTTTCTACTTGGCACTCACAGAAACTCTTGCATGGGTGGTTTTATGGTTTTTATACATTTTGGACATTTAAGCCAATTACTCTTGTGCCCCATCCTTTCTGGTGTTGTCCTATGAGTCACTGATGGTCTTTACACTGATTTCCCATCTCTTTGTTTCTCTGGGCTTCTTGCATAGTTCTTATTGCTGTACATTTAAGCACTCAGTTTTTTTTTTTTTTTTGTCTTCACCATGCCATCATTCATGTTTTAATATTTATTTATTTTTGAAAGGGAAACAGAGCACAAGTTGGGGAGGGGAAGAAAGAGAAGGAAACACAGAATCTGAAGCAGGTTGCAGACTCTGAGCTGTCATCACAGAGCGCGACATGGGGCTCGAACTCACAAACCATGAGATCATGGCCTGGGCTGAAGTCAGAAGCTCAACATTGTGAGCCACCCAGGCACCCCTCATCCAATTCTTAAAGCCCATTTGGTGTAGTTTTTCATTTCACATATCCTATTTTCAGCTCTCGAAATTTGATTTGATTCTTTAGGAATTCCCTTTTTCCCACATCACTTGTACGTTTTTCATTAGTTCCTGATCATATTTCTAATTTCTCTTTTCACTTTGTCACCTCTTATTTGGGAGTTTTTGGCTGTGAACTGATTACTATCCTAGTCTTGAGTCCCATTTCCCTGCTTAGACATTGAGTAGTGTTTTATTGGAGGCTGGACATGAGACAGTGACATTGAACCTCTGGATTATGTTATCCCCTTCTTATGAGTGCTGAATGTCATTTTGGCAATTAGTTAATAATTTCTGACTCAGCTTAATCTTCTCTGTTTAATATTTTCATTACGGTAAGAACTACAAAACCTAATTTCTACTGTTTTCTAACTTATTTCCAAGCTCAGATGGATGTGTTGTTTAGCATTTGCTATAGAACCATGTTGTTAGTCTTTCCACTGATGGGCCTTGTACATGTCATGACGAACTTCTGGCTTCCTCCCTGAAGAAATCTCAGGTGACAACAATTCTGATTCTGGACCACAGCTGTGGCCTGGAAACTCTTGAAGCCACAGGGATAGGGGCTAGGGGTAGGTTAGGACCTGGGAGGGGGCAGGGGATGAAGCAGTAGCAGTGAAGGGCTTTCCCTGAGGGCTAAGTGAAGGGTGATTTATAGTACACAGGTGAGCATTAGGAGCTGGCTTCAAGGAGCAGCAAACTGTGGGAGCCAGGTAGAGTTTTGGGCTGAAGATACCTTCTATAGGCACAAGCCTCAGGGTGGAAATGTCATGGTGAACATCAGGATTTCTTGCTAAGTGATTCTGTGCCAGTAAAATTACCCAAGACCCAAATAACTACTCTCCTCACACCTGCTTGGTGTACTACCTTAGGGCCAGAGGCATGGCTAGGGTTATGGTTTGGTTCCCCAAAGTGGCAGGTGATGAAACACAAACAGGGCAGTGATCTCCCCTTTGGGAAAGATTGAGGGCATGTGTGAGAGTGCGGGTTAGGCTTAGGATTTGGCTTCATGGGTTGGCGGAACATGTGGGACAGGCTTATGCTTTAACTCTGGATCCTTTCCTGAAGTTCCAACCTGGACATGAAGATGTCATGGTGCTTGGCTGCATTCCTCCCTTATGGATGTCATGCCACTAAAGGGTTTCAAGTCCATTCTTTCTTCAGAGCTAGGATGGGGAACCCCTAAGACCAGAACCAAGTTTAGGGTTAGGGTTAGATCCCTGGAGGAGACAAGGTCAAAACCAACATCAGGGCTGTGTTCCCAACAGAAGGTTTTGTTGAGCACGAGGGACAAGGTGAGTGTCAGGCTGAGGATTTTGGCTAGGGCGCTGGCCAAGTGTGTGGATGAGGTGTACGATTTGGTTCCAAATTCCATTTTGTTCTGTATACCCATCATTGCCTTGGAAGTGGCATGGAGAACTTTTGGGCTTCTAATTGAATCATTGTATGCCTGGCATGGGACCTGAATCTGTTGTTTTCTGAGACCTACCAGGTGGGCCCCCTGAGGCCAAGAACCATGGGTAGGGTTAGGATTGAGCCACTGGAGGACATAGCATCTGAAACAACAGTCATGCAATGACCTGCCCAGAGGACTGAGTTGAGGGTGTGTGTTAGTGTTCTAGTCAGGCTTATCATTTGGCTCCAGGGTTTCACCAAGTGACTCAGAGAGGCCAAGGTCTGGGCTCATGATGTGTGTCTGCAGGCCCATATGGTCTTGTACTTGTGATGACGAAATCTGGCTTCCTCCCTGAAGAAATCTCAGGTGGCCATGAACAGCGGTTCTTTTCCTGGCCCACAGATGGCGTGTGATGCCCCTAGAAACCAGATCCATGGCTAGCCATTCGTTTAGGTAGTAGGAGGGGGCAGGGGATGAGCCAACAGCAGTGCAGGCTCCCCCCAGAGGCCTGAATGGTGGGTGCTTATTAGAGCATGAGTGAGGCTTAGGATCTGGATTCAAGGGCAGCCTGACTGTGTGGGCCAGGTGGAGGTTTGAGTTCAGGATCTCCTTCTGTCGGCACAAGCCTCATGTGGAAATGTCTTGACTTACATGTGGCTTTCTCTCTCAGCGATTCTGCACCAGTCAAGTGCCCCAAGTCACTTCTCTGCTCACACCTGCTTGGTGGACATCAGAGCCAGAGGCATTGAAAGGACAGGGTTCAGGTCCCCAGGGTGGCATGAGATGAACCACAAGCAATGCAGTGATCTCCTCCATGGAAATGGTTGAGAGCACATGTCATCATGTTAATCAGACTTGGGTTTGGCTTCAGGGATTGCCTGAAAATGTGAGACAGACTTCAGCTGTAGCTGGGATCCCTTTCTGGAGTTCCATCCCAGATATGAAAATGTCATGGTGATCTGCCACATTCTTCCCTGATGAATGTCATGCCGGTCAAGGGTCTCAAGCCCATTCTTTCTCCAGAGCTAAGACAGGAGAACCCTAAGACCACAGCCAAGGTTACAGTTAGGTTTATGTCCCTGGAGGAGACAAGGTCAGAACCAGCATCAGGGCCGTGTTTCCCCCAGAGGGCTTGTTGAGTGCAAGGGTCAGGGTGAGTGTCAGGTTTAGGGGTTCAGCTAGGGGGCTGGCCAAGTGTGTGGGTGAGGTATAGGCTTGGGTTCAGAATACCCTCTGTAGTCCCATCATTACCTTGGAATTGGCATCAGCAACTTCTGGGCTTCTCACTGAATCATGTATGCCTGGAATGGGCTCCGATTCTGTTTTTGGCTTAGACCTAGTAGGTGGGCCTCTGGAGGGCAAGAACCATTGGTAAGGTTAGGGTCAAGGCACTGAAGGACACAGACTCTGAAACAACAGCCATGCATATTGATCCCTTTGCTATGTAGAAACATTTTATTGTGATTTAATCCAAAGTAATCCATTTTTTTCTTTTGATACTCTTGCCTCAGGAGACATATCTAGCAAGAAGTTGTTATAACAAATGTCAAAGAGGTTACTGCCTCTGTTCTCCTCGAGGATGTTGAGGGTTTCAGGTCTCAATCCATTTTAAATTTACTCTTTTCTATAATGTAACAAAGTGATCCAATTTCCTTCTTGTACTTGTTGCTTTCCAGTTTTCCAATACTAGTTGTTGAAGAGACTTTTTCCCAATGTTTGTTTTTTCTTGATTTCTCCAAGAATAATTGACCATATAATTGTGGGTTTATTTTTTGGTTTTCTTTCTGTTTCACTGATCTGTGTGTCTGTTTTAATCATGGCACCATATTGTATTATTTATGTCACATTTGTAATGTAACGTGAAGTCTGGAATTGTGATGCCTCCAGTTTTTCTTTTTCAAGATTCCATTTGGTATTCTTGGTCTACTGGGGCTCTATACACATTTTAATATTGTTTGCTTTAGTTCTGTGAAAAGTGTTAGTGGTATTTTGATAGGGATTGCATTAAATTTGTGGAATGCTTTGGGTAATAGAGACATTTTAATATTTGTTCTTCACATCCATGAATATTGAATGTCTTCCCCTGTCTTTATGTAATCTTAAACTTCTTTCATCAATATTTTAGAGTTTTCAGAGTATAAGTCTGTCACCCCTTTGGCCTGGTTTATTCTTAAGCATCTTATTTCTGGTGCAATTGCAAGTGGCATTGTTTTCTTAGATTTTCTTTCTTCTATTTCATTAGTAGTGTATTGAAAAGCAACAGATTTCTGCACATTCATTTTATATCTTGAAATTTATTGAATTCATTTATCAATTCTACTTTCTGGTAGACTTTTTAGGGTTTTCTCTATACAGTATCATGTCATCTGAAAATAGTGAAAGTTTTACTTTTTGCTTACCAATTTGGATGCCTTTTCTTTCTTTTGGTTGCATAATTGCTATCTCTGTGACATCCAGTAAATCATAGGGCAGTTGAGTGCCCAAAACACCAGGCTTACCAGGAGCACACATGCTAAACCCCTCCAACCAAGGTTGACACTGGACATAAGTCACATTCGGGCAGTTCAGTGACCAGGAGCCTTAGTACAATAAGCACTGTAACCCAGGTCTTCACCAGGCAAAAGAATCCCCAAGACACTGGGCCAAGTAACAGCCCTCCAATGCAACAGAGTAAAGAACACCAGGCCTCTTTGGAGCCCTGAGACCATGAAATTTCCAACCCAGCTGGGCACTATTAAATGAGGACCCTGGACACCAGGCTGAGGGAAAGTCCTCTGAACCAGAATCCTCCGAACCAGAAGAGCACAAAGCAGTCAAGTCCACAGAACACAAGGCTTGGGAGGAGACTCCAAACCATAAGCCCTCCAACCCAGATGGACACTGGCAAAGGAGACCTCTGGACTTGATGAGTAGGAGTTCTCTAACTAGGTGCTCTCTAGACCAGTAGAGAACAGTGCAATTGGGTCCTCAAAACGCAAGACCAACCAGTATCCTCCAGCCCACAAATCCTTGTACCCAGCTTGGCTCTTGGCAAAGGAGTCATCTGGACACTGTGCTGACAGGGATCCCTGCGCTCATGAGCCCTCCAAACAAGCAGAGCACAGCATCATTGAGTTCCCATAACACTGTGCCCACCAGAAGCCCCTCATGCCACAAGCCCACCAAAGGAATTGAACACTGGACACAAGAATCCCCTGGATACCAGGCTGACCAGGACCTCTCCTATCACAAGGCCTCCAGCTGAGCAGAGCACAAGACAATAAGGTCCCCAGAACACCAAGATTGCCAGCTGCCCATTAACCCCCCAACCAAGCTTGGCACTAGGCAAATGAGTCCCTCAGACATTAAGTCTACATGAACCCTTACATGACAAGCCTACTAGCCAAGCTCAGCACTGGGTAAATATATTATTTGGACAATGGACTGATAAGGAGCCTTAAGAACAGAAGCCTTCCAACCAAACTCTGCACCAGGAAAAGGAGTCACATAGTGGGGAAGCCTTCTAATTAAGCAGAGAACAGGGCAACCAAGTCCACAGAACACGAGGCCCACTGAAAGCCCTGAAGCCATGACACCTCTAACCCAGTTAAACACAGGGAAAAGGAATCCCCAGACATTGGGCTGAGTTTGCATTGTCTGAACCAAAACTCTTCAGTTGCGTGACACACAGGGCAACTCAGATGTCTGACTTACCATATGCACTCTGATGGGAGACCTCAGCCAGCAGACCTTGCAATTCAAACACGAGAACACCAGACCCACTTGGGGCCCTGGGACAATAAGTTCCCTGTCCCAATGCTGGGACATAGTCCCCACAGACACCAGACTGACCAAGTGGCCTCAGTCTAAAACCCGTGCAACACAGCAGATTATAGAACAATCAGATCTCCAGAACACCAGGTCTAAAAGGAGCCCTCTGGTCGCAAATTCTCCAAACCAGCTTTGGACTGAGCAATCATGTACCCAGGACGCCAAGCCAACTCAGAACCCTTCAACATAGTAGAAAATAGAGCACTTGAGTCCCCCATTGACCTGGGATGGACTTCAGCCAGAGATCCTTGTGGCCTGTCACCTACACAACCTTCCTCTTTTGGGGGGTTCTCCTCCTCATAGGAAAACAACACAATGTAATAAAATAAGAGACAGATCAATGGTTTGAACACTTTGTATTAAAACTCATGGCCAGGGATGGGGGCCAACATAGCAGAGAAGTAGGGGGATCCATATGTCCCGTATCTCTCAAACAAAAAAGTGATGAAGGCAAAGGACTTTGAACCCCAGAGTCTGGGGGAAAAGAGACTGAATCTACCAGGAAGAAAATGGGTCAACTGGAAAAAAGATAGGTGGGTGATTGCATAATGGGCCATGTAGGCACACAGGGGAGGGACCCCCTTCTGCAGAGAAACAAAGGGAAGAGAAAGAGTGGTTAGAGAAGTGTAGGACCATATCTGGACAGAAGAAAGACCTCAGACTGTGACTGAGAGGGATCCTGTCTCTAACTGCTGGGCTTTCTTTGGACTGGGGCCTGCTCCCTATTCGTGCACCTAGGGAGGAGGGGAGCCAAGCCTGGATCAGGTTTCAGGTCAGGGGCTCAGTCTGCAGTTGGAGAAAGTGGTCCCATCGCTGGAAGGCTGCATGATAGTACAAAGCCTACCCGCGCCTGTCACCCCCGGGCTTAGTGGCTGGGCTGAGGGTGCAGTCTGCAGCAGGAAAAAGCCACCCCCTCTCTGAAATGCTGTGGAAAAAGACGGAATCCTGCCTGCATCAACCTGCATCTACCACCCCCGTGGCTCTTCAGTGAAGTATGTGGCGCAATATGCGGTAGGAGAAGGCGGTCCTCCCTGAAGTGTGGCAGCACAAAGTCAACTGGGACCACATATCGGCCACACTGAGAGGTGCTTCCCCAGTGCCAGAGTGCACGGAGTGGGACTTTGAATCCTAGCCAAGCGAAGAGTCAAGGGAGTTGGAGGAGCGAGGACCACCCCATCTGTGCCCGCAGCACAGTGAGGACGACTCAAATGGAGTGCACAATTTCTGGGTCTGTGGAGAAGATATTGGGGAATTTCCATTTCCCCCCACCCCCAGCACCACCAAGGCGGGGCCTCAGGGATCAGTCCCAGGGCCCATAATGGAGGTGGGTCCACACTACACCAAACAACACCCCTTCCCACTGGGTAACTGGGTATCAACCGGAGCTGGACAGACCCTGCAGATAGCTCCTCCAGTCCAGTGATGCAGCATTGCCTGGATTAACTCTAGGTCAATTCTGGATATATAGGTATATTCTCACACACACCACTCATTTCTCCTCCTTATCTCTTCCCTCCTCTGGGCTGGTTACTCTGGATAGTGGTTTGTCTAAACAGATATATTTAATCCATTTTCTTGATACATGTTCTACACCTCCTTCTTTACATTCCTTTCTCTCTCTCTGAAATAATCAAGCAGTATAGTTTCTCTGTCTGGGTAACTTTATCTTCGTTTAGTTTTCCCCACCTCCTTCTTTATTTTCCTTTCTGTCTCTCTGGATTAAGCCTTTTAGGCTCTCTGCCTAAGCAATGTTTATTTTTTCTTTGTCCCCGCTCCTATCATTTCTCTCTTTGTATGTGCTCTTATATCAGCACTGCTTCCACCCTGTTCTTTACTTAAAGTCAGTGTTTTTGGTTTTTTTGTTTTTAGCTTTTAGTTTTTTTGTTTTTGCCTATTTGTTTGTGTTATTTGTTTGCGTGTTTGGGTGTTTTTATCTCCTGTTTGTCTGTCTCTTTGTTATCCTTTACAGGGCTACTCCAAGGAACAAATGAAAACACACCTGATGGAGGATCCAATATATCACTACAACTAGGGTAATTAAATAACCAAAGTCACAAAAACAGAGAGGAAGTTACAATCTCCAAAAAACACCTCCACAGAGGCAAGGCAATGGACAGTGTATGACCCCCTTTGACATAGCAGTGCTCACAATAGTAGAGCACACAACAAGCTGTTTAAAATGCATAAGGGACAGAAAACTAGCCAAAATGATGCAATGGAAGAAATCTCAAATGAAATTCCAGGGAGTAATGATAGCTAACAAATTGATCAAAACTGACTTAAGCAATATAACTGAACATGAATTTAGATTAATAGTTATAAAATTAATTACTGGGCTTGAAAAAAGCATAGAAGACAGCAGAGAATCTATTGCTACAGTGATCAAGGGACTAAAAACCAGTCATGATGAATTAAAAAATGCTATAAATGAGGTACAAAATAAAATTTAGGTGGCCACAAAGTGGGATGAAGAGGCAGAGGGGAGAATTGGTGAATTAGATGATGAAATTATGGGAAAAGAGGAGCTAGGAAAAATAGATAAGAAAATCCATGAGTATGAGGGGAGAATTAGAGAGCAAAGTGATGCAATCAAAGAGAACAATATCTGTATCATAGGGAATTCAGAAGACGAGTGAGAGAAAGAGGTTGAAGGTGTAATTGAACAAATCATAGCTGAGAATTTCTCCAATCTGGGGAAGAAAACAGGTATTGAAATCCCAGAGGCACAGAGAACTCCCTTTAGACATAACTTGAATCGATCTTCTGCATGACATATGATAGTGAAAATGGCAAAATACAAGGATAAAGAGAGAATTCTGAAAGCAGCTAGGGATATACAGGCTTAACATACAAAGGTAAACACATAAGGGTAGTAGCAGACCTATCTACTGAAACTTGGCAAGTCAGAAAAGAATGGCAGGAGATCTTCAATGTGATGAACAGGAAAAATGTGCAGCCGAGAAACCTTTATCCAGTCAGTATGTCATTCAGAATAGGAGAGATAAAGGTTTTGCCAAACAAAAAACTGAAAGAATGCATCACTATTAAACCAGCCCTACAAGAAATTCTAAGGGGGATTCTATGAATGAAATGTTGTAAGGACCACACAGTACCAGAGACATCACCGTAAGCATGAAACCTACAGACATCACAATGACTCTAAACCCATATCTTTCAATAATAACACTGAATGTAAATGGACTAAATTCGCCAACCAAAAGACATAGGGTATCAGAATGGATAAAAAAAACAAGACCCATCTATTTGCTGTCTACAAGAGACTCATTTTAGACCTGAGGACACCTTCAGATTGAAAGTGAGAGGATGGAGAACTATTTATCATGCTACTGGAAGTCAAAAGAAAGCTGGAGTAGCCACACTTATATCAGACAAACTAGATTTTAAATTAAAGACTGTAACAAGAGATGAAGAAGGACATAGAATTACAGGGTCTATCCATCAGGAAGAGTTAACAATTATAAATGTCTGCGCCAAATACGGGAGCTCCCAAATATATAAAATAATCACAAACATAAGCAACCTTATTGATAAGAATGCAGTAAATTCAGGGGACTTTAATACCCCACTTACAACAATGGATAGATCATCTAGACACAGGATCAATAAAGAAACAAGGGCCCTGAATGATACATTGGACCAGATGGTCTTGAGAGATATATTTAGAACTCTGCATCCCAAAACAACAGAATATACTTTCTTCTCAAGTGCATATGGAACATGCTCCAAGATAGATCACATACTGGGTCACAAAACAGCCCTTAATAAGAGTAGAAGAATTGAGATCATACCATGCACACTTTCAGATCACAATGCTATGAAACTTGAAATCAACCACAGGAAAAAGTCTGGAAAACCTCCAAAAGCATGGAGGTTAAAGTACACCCTACTAAAGTATTAATGGGCCAACAAGACAATTAGAGAAGTTAAAAAATATATGGAAACACATGAAAATGAAAATACAATAATCCAAATGCTTTGGGATGCAGTGAAGGAAGTCCTAAGAGGAAAATACATTGCAATCTAGGCCTATCTCAAGAAACAAGAAAATCCCAAATACAAAATTTAACAGTACACCTAAAGAAATTAGAAGCAGAATATCAAAGACACCCCAAACCCAGCAGAAGAAGAGAAATAATAAAGATCAGAGCAGAAATAAACAACATTGAATCCAAAATAGTACAGCAGATTAATGAAACCAAGAATTGTTTTTTTGAAAAAATAAAATTGATAAACCTCTAGCCAAGACTTCCAAAAAGATAAAAGAGATGACTCAAATAGATAAAACCATGAATAAAATAGAATTATTACAACCAATCCTTCAGAAATACAACCAATTTTCAGGTAATACTATGACAAATTATATTCCAACAAACTGGACAACCTGGAAGAAATGGACAAATTCCTAAACTCTCACACACTTCCAAAACTCAAATGGGAAGAAATAAAAAATTTGAACATACCCATAACTAATGAAGAAATTGAATCAGTCATCAAAAATCTCCTTGAAATGAGTCCTGGACCAGATGGCTTCCCTGGGGAATTCTACCAGCTATTTAAAGCAGAGAGAATACCTATCCTTCTCAAGCTTTTCCAAAAAATTGAAACGGAAGGAAAACTTCCAGACTCATTCTATGAAGCCAGCATTACTTTGATTCCCAAACCAGACAGAGGCCCAGAAAAAAAAAAGATAACTACAGGCCAATATCCCTGATGAATATGGATGTAAAACTCTCAGCGAGATACTAGTAAATCGAATTCCAACAGGATATAAAAAGAATTATTCACCATGATCAAGTGGGATTCATTCCTGTGCTGCAAGGCTGGTTCAATATTTGTAAATCAATAAATGTGATACATCACATTAATAAAAGAAAAGATAAGAGTCATATGATTCTATCAATCAATGCAGAAAAAGCATTTGACAAAATTCAACACCCTTCTTAATAAAAACCCTCAAGAAAGTCTGGATAGAACATACTTAAACATCATAAAGGCGATTTATGAAAATCCCATAGCTAATATCATCGATAATGTGGAAAAACTGAGAGATTTCCCCCTGAGATCAGGAGCAAAACAGGGATGTCCACTCCCATTGCTGTTGTTCAATAGTGTTGTACATCCTAGCAGCAGCAATCAGACAACAAAATGAAATAAAAGGCATAAAAATTGGCACAAAGATAGTCAAAATTTCACTTCTCAGAAGACATGATACTCTACATGGAAAACCCGCCAGACTACACCAAAAGTCTTCTAGAACTGATACCTGAATTTGGCAAAGTTGCAGGGTACAAATTCAATGTACAGAAATCAGTTGCATTTTTATACACCAATAATAAAGCAGCAGAAAGAGAAATAAATAATCTGGCCCCATTCACAATTGCACCAAGAATCATAAAATACCTAGGAATAAACCTAACCAAAACAGTAAAAGTTCTGTATGCTGAAAACTATAGAAAGCTTATGAAGGAAATTGAAGAAGATACAGAGAAATGAAAAAAACATTCTATGCTCATGGATTGGAAGAATAAATATTGTTAAAATGTCAGTACTACCCAAAGCAATCTACACATTCAATGAAATACCAATCAAAACTGCACCAGCATTCTTCTCAAAGCTAGAACAAACAATCCTAAGATGTGTGTGGAAACACCAAAGACCCCGAATAGCCAAAGTAATTTTGAAGAAGAAAACCAAGGTGGGAGGCATCACTATCCCAGATTTTATCCTGTACTACAAGGCTGTAATCATCAAGACAGCATTGTATTGGCACAAAAACAGACACATAGCACAATGGAATAGAATAGAGACCCCAGAATTGGACCCACAAATATATGGCCAACTAATCTTTGACAAAGCAGTAAAGAGTATCCAATGGAAGAAAAAGACAGTCTCTTTAAGAAATGGTGCTGGGAGAAGTGGACAGCAACATGCAGAAGGATGAAACTAGACCACTTTCTTACACCATTTACAAAAATAAACTCAAAATGGATGAAGGACCTGAATGTGAGACAGGAAACCATCAAAACCCTAGAGAAAAAAAACAGGAAAAAACCTCTTTGACCTCAGCCTCAGCAATTTCTTGCTCTACACATCTCCAAAGGCCAGGGAATTGAAAGCAGAAATGAACTATTGAGACCTCATGAAGATAAAAAGCTTCTGCACTGCAAAGGAAACAATCAACAAAACTAAAAGGCAACTGACTGAATGGGAAAAGATATTTGCAAACGACATATCGGATAAACAGCTAGTATCCAAAATCTTTAAAAACTCACCAAACTCCACACCCGAGAAACAAATAATCTAATGAAGAAATGGGCAAAAGACATGAATAGACACTTCTCTAAAGAAGACATCCAGATGGCCAACGGACACATGAAAAGATGCTCAACATCACTCCTCATCAGGGAAATACAATTCAAAACTACACTGAGATACTAGCTCACACAGGTCAGAGTGGGTAAAGTTAACAAATAAGGAGACTATGGATGCTGGAGAGGATGTGGAGAAATGTGAACCCTCTTGCACTGTTGGTGGGAATGAAAACTGGTGCAGCCACTCTGGAAAACAGTGTGGAGGTTCTTCAAAAAATTAAAAATAGATCTAGCCTATGACTCAGCAATAGCACAGCTAGGAATTTATACAAGATGTATAGGAGTTCTGATGCATAAGGGCACTGGTATCCCAATGCCTAATTATGGAAACAGCCTAATTATGGAAAGAGTCTATATGTCTATATGTCCATCAACTGATGAATGGTAAAGATGTGGTTTATATACAATTGAATACTACTTGGCAATGAGAACAAATGAAATCTGGCCAATTTGTAGCAACGTGGATGGAACTGGAGGGTAATATGCTAAGTGTAATAAGTCAGGCAAAGACAGTTACCATATGTTTTCACTCATATGTAGATCCTGAGAAACTTAACAGAAGACCAGGGAGGAGGAGAAGGGGGGAAAAAGTTACAGAGAGGGAGGGAGGCAAACCATAAGATACTTAAATACTGAGAAAAAAACTGAAGGTAGATAGGAGTTGGGGAACATGGGAAAGTGGTTGATGGGCATTGAGGAGGGCACCTTTTGGATGAGCACTGGATGTTGTATTGAAACCAATCTCATAATAAATTATAAATAAATTAATTAATTAATAAAATGTACTGTCAAAAAATAGAAAAAAAAATCACAATTTTTTTTATTGGCTGAAAGCTATAGATTAAATAAAATTAAATGTTGTATTTCAAAAAAACCCCAAAAACTCATATCCAGACATCAGGCGGGGGGCAGGGGGTGGGGTTTGGAGAAATTTGCAGAGGGAACTCAGGCCCTGAGCACAGTAGACTAATGTTCCTTCACCCATGAACTCTAGAAAATATAAAAGGGGAGGTGGGAAAAGTGTGATCATCTCCAGGAGTGGAGGAGTGACATGACTTTAAAATTTATATGAGGATTAAATAAATAATGTTAAATTATCATTTCAGAATAATTAATTTAAGAAAAACAATCCCTGGGTGATACTGATGTGCATTTTGGCTTGCAGTTACTAATGTGTCTTATGAGTAATCACATTGTCCTGATCATGTGCAGGGGTCTCCATGGATCTGAAAAGGTGTCAGTGAACTACAGAGAGCTGACACTGGGCACAACCTGCCTGTCTCCATCAACATTTCCCAATACATTGACTTCTAGAATCCACATCCAACTGCTTAGTTTAACACCATTCTAACAGAAAGGAAAGGATAAGCAGTATGTCTGTATACAAGTATTTCAGCATAAAACATTTCCAGCCTGAGACCTCCCAGACAGATGGTTGCTAAACTTGAGGTTGGATCCTGATGTGAAGTCTCCAAACTCCTGCCACTACAGCAGGTATTTCCTGACTATAGGTTCCTGTCTGATGGAACCCAAGATCAAATATGACAAGATATTCAGGGAAGCAGGTGGACATAGGAGACATGGAACCATACCCTCCCTCTGGTGAGATCCTGTGGGGTTATGGAAGCAGGGAGAAACTTGAGGGAGTCACGTGAATGTTGACTCTGTTCTAAACCACAAAAGAACTGCAGGGATTGGGGAAGACATATGGATTCCTACTGGAGGCTCCAGGTGGAGGGGTGGCTGGACATAGCAAGATAGAGAAGGGGAAGGAGGGAACAGGTGCATCTGGGAAACTGGAGGCTGTCTGTGGATATGGAAGAGTGTGGCACTTCTAAAAGGCAGAGCTGATAATCTGTCATGAATGGGATAGAAGGAAATAGGAAAGTCCCGTTTGAGGTACAGCTTCTTCCTGGAGATGGTCTTTTTTACATTTAGTGACTGTGTGGGAGATCAAGTGCCTTATGTGTTCCAAAGGACTGGAGCCTGCCTGTGGCTACAGCTGAGATGGGGGAGAGCATAGTGCCAATTGTACCTGGGTGAAGCTCAAGGCAGTGTGCTCCTTGGAAAAAACTGAGAAGATCCAAGAATAACCTGGTTCTTTGGAAAAAGGTAAACTTTAGGGGGACTTGGGAGGAAAGAGACTGGCATTTCTAAGACGGATGGTGCCTGATATGGTAATAGGACTGCTGCTTTCAGGAGCCAGTGGGGAGGTTGGAAGTGTGTTCTGTGTGTTGAGAACATTTGAGAAGTTTAGTTTACACTGAAAGAAATAGAAAAGGATGGACTTAAAAATAAATAAATAAATAAATAAATAAAAATAAAATAAAAAAAGGATGGACTTTACTGGGACAGTTGGTATTGACGTTGGGCTTTGTCAAAATTAAAAGCAAGGTGACCCCTCCTTCAAGTGTCCTCAGCCTGGGTACCATCCCCCAGGACCTGCCAATAGAGTTCAGGTCAGGAGTGGGGGTGAGCCCTGAGCAGGTGTGCTGACTTGAGCGAGATGGGACACACTCCTTTCTACCCACCCTCCCCAAATGCCTGCTTGGGAATGACCTTTGCCTTCATCACCAACAGCACTGTGGAGTCACAAAAGGAGAATAGCTTGTTGGTCAGCTCACCTGGATGCCTAAAGACCAATCTCTTCCTCTCTCTGCATGAACCTGAAGCAGTTGTGTGGTCCTCTGACATCTACGTTGGCACCAGCTAGGGGATGTGGACCTCTCACCATTGATTACAGGACTAGGGGTCTACAGGAGGGTTCCCCCTTAAGGCATACACCCAGGACCATTCCCAGCCCAGGTCCAACCATCTCTGGTCTCCAAGCCCCAAGTTCTTTCTTCCTAATGGGTTACCTCTTGCTATGTTTAAACAAATCCAGCCTCTACATGTGCACTGGAGAACCCACGTGACACAGAATGGCTGGAATAAGTTAAATTTTCAGATCATCCCAATTAAGATGAAAATATCCTTGTACCTCCCACTGTGTGTACCATTCATTTCAATCCAAGTCTGTCTCTACCAGAACACATCCCCCTACAGGCCATCAGTCTGACCCAAAGATGAGGGAGTCCATTCATTCTAAGCTAAGTAAAACATATCTTTGGGATTTTTCTTTTTGGGCCAAAATTAACCCCGAACCTTTCCTGCAAAGAGTGGGATTCCTGAAATGGAAGTGATGTCTTCAACCACTTCTCAAAGTCAGACAGTTCAATTCCACCTGAGAAAGGTGAACACGAGTTCAGCTTGTTCATGCTGCCCTCCTCAGTGTGGCAGCAGTGGGAGGACTGCACAACAGGGTGGGGGATGGAGGGGCTGATCCAGACGCAGTTGAAGTGATGCCCAGTTAGACACACCAGAAACAGGGTTGTGAGGGTGTCCCAGGACAGTGAACCTGAAGGAGGAGCATGGTTGCACCACAACTTGTAGAAGACTCATAGACCCCTGCTTTCTGCTGTGAAAATGAAGAACACACTGTGGGGCATTGCTATACAAAGCCATATTGATGGTAACCCCAACTCCTCTTCATCAAATGGCCTCATTCTCCTACCTGATCATGCCCCAAACCAAAGCGTCCTCGTGGACGATCTTCCTGTACACACCTCCCTGGCTTTGCTCCTGTCTACCTGGGCAGCTTTTCTCCATGAGGGAGCCTAAGTGAAAGCTGAGCAAATTCCCTGTATCCTACCTGTCCCTGCTCATACTTTCCTGTGGATTCCAGGACCCAGGTTACTCATTCTACCCCACATAATAGAGCCCACCAGAGCTGCAGTCACCCCCTATCACTAGTTATCTCGGCTGAAGTGTTCCTCCCCATCTCCATGTGCCAGCACTCACTGGGGTTCCCTCAGGAACCCTCAGAGAAGGTATCCCTCCACAAACTAGCCCATCACACAGCACCCTCTGTCTACCCCTGAGCTAACACGCTGGCCCCAGGAGTCATTGCAAGTGGCTCACTTCACTGTGTTCTTTCTCCCAGAACATTACCTCCAGGAGAACAGGAACTGAACCCCACAATCTGGTCAGTGTTCAGTAGGTATTTTTCACTAATGAATGCCTTGCTCTTTAGAAAGAGTCATGTTGAAATATACAGTCTAACTCAGTCTAGTTCTATGAGATATGGAGTTTTATCTGAACAGTAGCTGTTCATCCCAGGTCCACACTGACACCCAAATCTTTATTAAGTGTCTGTGCCTAAAACCATTGTCTTGATGAACAGGATAGGGTACTGCCCTGAACCCGGAGTGTGCCTGATTTGTTATTGGGAAAAGCATGCATTAAATCCAAATGGACATGAGACCTGGGCAGATAGAGCTTCAGGACAGGACCATGGTATTGGATTGGGGAGTAATTCACAACTGTGAGAGACCCAGGACCACACATGTTGGGCACATTTCAGACTCTGAGTGTTTCACACAGACATCAAATATGCACTGCTCATGGCCACGTCTCAATCCATACTCCTCAGCACAGCAGGTGGGATGAGGTGACCACTGGTGCCCTCGTGTCCCTCTTTAAGCTCAGTGTTCAACCTCCAGCTCCTGCATCCTGGGCCTCTGCAGCCTGCTGCATGGACTACTCTGCATAGCTAGCTCACTAAGGACACTTAGTGGTTCAGGAGCTAAAGTGCCTGCCATGTAGGTCACCCCGAGGGCTCCCTGAGCCTCTGGCTATCTGGCTTTGGAGGACGCAAGAGTAACTTCTTCCCAGAACTCTCCAGAATCGGAAGGTGACCATACAGGGTACAGCCTCTGGCTTGTTTTGCAGGTGGACTTGCAGGTCAATGGGGAAGCAGTTTTTCCAGCCAGGACAGCTGTGAGGACACTGAAGACACAGGATGAGGCTGGAGATGTCTCTGTATCCATACAGGACAGGACAGTCCATGAACTGGCATCTCCCCACCTCCCGGGCTTTCTGCTTCCTTCAGCACAAGCCACTGGGCATAACAAGAGCTTGGACAAAGGTGGGTGGAACGGCAGGTTAACTGGCTTCTCACCTTGGGTAATGAACAGGTAGCTATTTTAACTACTCTAGTGCCCTTTATCTTGTAAGTTAAATTTCCCCTGTCTGTCACCATCTCTGCTCCCATGTTTCTTCAACCACATAATCATTTAGGGAAAGTCTTGGATGCCATGTGACTTTTCAGCCTTAGTGGGGCTGAAGCCAGGTGTCTGTGCCAGCTGTGGGTGAAGATCTTCCTGTGAAGAGCACTGCTCATGTAGTGAGTAATGGACTGCAGCCTCTGGCCCCTGTTGAATCCTCTACTGGGAGAAAGGGATCTCAGCTGTACTGAGAGCCAATATCAGAGACTCACCCAGAGCCAGGTTGGCCCCTCAGCCCCCAGCACTCCTCCACCTACATATCTGCTAACAGACCCAGACTGGACCCTGTGGGACTTCCAGCACTTTCAGCATCAGCACCAGAACCTGGACTCCCCACCCTGTGCAGTCAGGGAGGGGCCACAGGAAATTTCAGGATATAGGATTTGGATATGGGGTATGGTGATAGGTCTCAATCTGTCCCCCAGCATGGAGCCCCCACCCTCAGGATGAAAGGGGTCTGGCCACTATCAGGGCTCCAGGGAACCCATGGCTACCCCTGGGCACTAATAGATCTGGGCTTTCAGAGTCCAAAACCCACCACAACCAAGCATGCATGAGGAGGAGAAGCATGCAAGAGCACCATGAATTTGGGATCCTTAGCTTGAGGCCTTGTCTCTTCCTCACAGTCAGTTGTGTGCTGCTGGCACGAGGCACCCGATCTCCTTGGACAGAGGTCCCCAGAATGAACTGCTAAATGAAAACCCAGTCCCTTTCTCCTGACACCTTGAAGAGCAAAAATTTCACCTGGGGTCATCGTTCAGGTGCAGTGGGCAGGAGGAGCAGGTGGCCTGCTGATGAGACAGAATTAGATGGATTCCTTGTTCCTGGTTTCCTTCCCCACTCTGTTGTCTTTGTAAAGTAGTAATTTTGTGCACCAGGCTTCCATTTACATTTCCAAAAGGAACAAGTCATTAATGTAAATGATCTGGGCAGCAGCAGTGAAACCTCCTGATTTGTTGAATTGTCACTTTATGACCAGGAAAAAACCTTCTGAGAAAGAGTCTGAGATCTGATTACCCGATGCTCTGGTTCCCAAGAACTCCCTGGGTCTCGTCTAGGGGACACACGACATTGAGATCACATAGAATTTGTGTTCTTTAGGATGCAGGGACAACTGTGATGCTGGCACAGATGGTAGCCTTCGACCCACAGTTGATTGTTGACACTCAAAGTCTAACAGTGAAGAGGAAAGACTGCCCTGCCCACCTCCCTACTGGTCTCTGCCTGGACACACAGCAGACCAAGACCACCAGTTCCCCAAGCATGTCTGGGATGCTGCATCAGCAGACTCAGCCCTGAGGACATATAGATTCACCTTCTGCTAAGGTGTCACAGCAGGGAGAATGGCAGGTTGTGGGTGGTCCTGGCCTCACCAAGGAGGGGCAGGTGAGCAGTGGGAAATTAGCTCCAGGGGACCTCCAGGTCTGCAAGTGCCAGTGTTCACCTGACACCTCACTTCCTGTCGCACAGCAGTCTCCACATCAGTGTCCATCTACACCTTGAGGAATAGTGTCAGGTGCTGTGAGTCCCCAGAGTCCCCTGCAGGTAAGCAAAGGAGCCTGGTGTGACTTAGCCTCACTCAATGCTGTGGCCTGTTCACCCACTAGGCCCTTGCCAGCATGTCTCAGCCCTTGTATCCCATCAGCAGCACATGAAAGCATGTTCCTCACCTCCAGAGTGGGTCATTCCCTGTGATAGGATGGAACATGGGCACCTGCATTTTCATCCAGCTGTTTCCCAGGACCTCCACGTTGACCCAGAGCCATCTCACCCCTCAGCAGTGGCCACAACCTCACCTCCAGGCCCGCTGTGTCCGCTTCACTCTGACATCACACCAGAAATTATAGGAACAATTTTTATATAGTTTCCTCACATCTTTTTGGTAACCTGAAATCTTCAATTAGAGAGAATTTAAGGCTTGAGTTAAATTATCTACTGCATATCTGGATCATTTCCAATAACATGAAATAATGAAACTTTCATTATTGAAGACAGGTTTACCTACTTTTGGCTTCATCAATACAGAGAAACTAAAGATAAATTTGGGTCTCTTAGTAAACATGTCTTGTGCTTTAATGAAAGATTGTACTGAAGAAGCACACGTTTCTAGGATTCAGGAAATATATTCAAAAAATTTCCCTTCGAACAGATGGTGGTGCAGCCCATAGTTCATAATTGCTTTCCACTTAGTTCTGTGAGGAATTAAGGGTTAAAAATTCTATATCCGGTTGAAGCTACTAGAATGAATAAAGAAGGCATCTCTCCTTGCAGAAAAGTAGGATGAATGCTTTAGTTAAAGAAAAGCAAAGGAAATCATTGTATTTTGAAGAAAAGAAAAAAAGCAATTTTTTCCTAAAGTGAAGCTGATTATTTAAAGAGGGAAAACTTAGGAAAAATCTGAATTTAAAAACATTGTAAAAGTGTTGTGGAAAAGGAATCTTTCAGAACAAATTTTAGTGTGTGGTCAAGCTGGTTAAGATCAAAATGAATTTATTCTTTCTCCTACAAAAACGGAGATGTTGAACTAATTAGGTTATTTAACCATGTTAAATTATACAGGAAGTATCGTAAAACAGGTGACTCTTATCCTTCCTAGATTTTATTTCTGTGGATAAGTGCTATTAATAACAACATCCCAGAAACTGTATGCAATTCTTAGAGATATAATACATCCTCATGTATTGTTAACACCTGTAACTCTAGTTACTGTCTTAAAAATATTTGCAGTAACCAAATTTCTTCAATTGACCTGTAATTAACTCTAATCAAACCTTTAACCACACCAATGTTAAGTCGTTTACAATTCACAATTATTCTTTGACTCAGAACCTTTCATAAAAGTGTTCCCACAAAAATGCTTCATTCTCAAGGAGTTTCATGAAAAAGATTCTAGAGAACAGATTTCTGTTAATTTTAAGGTTAAAACTGAACTGGGTAAAACGTTCCAGATCTAATTTAAAAATTTTAAGTGCAAAATTTAATTACATGAATGAATAAACTAAGGTTGATTAGAATTCTTATGACTTCTTGGTAATATTTCTGGCTCCTTGATATTTTGTTTCCAGATACAAGAACATCTTTCCCTGTGAGCTTCACGTCACTTTCCCCCCTCCAGTTTCTCACCTGGGACAGGAAGTCGACCACAAGGAGCAAGGCCCTGCCCTGAGAGAGGATGTGCATCTGCTGGTCCCTCCACAGAGGGATCCAAGATGCCCCACGGAGGATGAGGGCAGGAGAGTGGGGTGAGAGCTGCCTGGTGGTTGGACATGCAAGCCTGAATAAGCTGGGAGCCACCTTGTGATTGGTCAATGAACAGAGGGACCGTGATGACAGTCATCTTTTGATTGGACACATGAGCTAGTCTTTGCTGAGAGCCACCTGGTGACTGAACACATGAGAGGGACCATGCTGACAGCCCTCTGGTTATTGGTCACATGAGTGAGACCATGCTGAGGGCAGCTTGGTGATTGGACACAGGAGGGAGACTGCAGTGAGAGCTGCTTTCTGATTGGCCATTTGTGTGAGGCAATGATGTAAGCTGCCTGGTGGTTGGGCACAGAAGAGAGCCCACAGTGAGAGTCGTCTGCTGATTGTCCAAAAACTGAGGTGAGTGGATAGCCATCTGGTGATTGACCCTGTAGGCCATCTGGCGCTGAAAGCCACCTGGTGATTGGACGGAGATAGGAGTGAGACTGTACTGAGAGGAGCCTGGTGTTTGCATACAGGGTGCTGTGGTTATGTTAGGAGGGTCAGGACTTTATAAAATCCAGGCACCCATAGGATTCCACTCCCCTCCCCTTCCCCCTGCCAATGGCTCCTGACCGCAAATGCAGCAAGGGGCAGTCCCCAACCTGCCCTCAGAGAGCCATGGACACCAGCCCACCTTCCTTCTTTAATTCCACAGTTTCCACACCAGACTCCCTGCTCAGCAAAGGGAAACTTCCAGTGCACACAGAAGGACCCTTGTACCTCTGTGCCCCTGCAGACCTCCACACAACAAGGTCAACTGCCTACCCCTATGCCACCCTCTAAGACCCACAAACATGCATAGTTAGAATCCAGCCCTAGGCTTTATCTTGCTATTCCCAGAGACCTCCTCAGCTTGTGCAATTCAGCGTCACTGCCTGGTCCAGGGAGCTGGCTGTAGGAGTCCCCAACCATCCCACCCAATGCTGCCTTCCAAGAATGTGAGCCCAGAAGTTGCAAGCAGTGAGGACAGGGGCCTTAGAAACCTCCCACTGCCTCTTGCCAACCCTGGCCACGACCAGGTTCTTGTCCCCCAAGTGGTTCCACCATTGCCAGAAAGGGACAAACTGGTCCCAGGGCCCCTTCTACCCTAAGACATTCAGTGGCTGTAAGAAACATGAAAAGTCAGGACACAGAGAATGAAGAACAACCCAAACCCAGAAAAGTGGGGCATCTGTACACAGACATGAGGAATTTGAGGCTACTTCCCAGATAAAAATTCCCCCTCCAGCAGAGTGTCAGGTGTGGGGTGTGTTATGCCCAGAATTCGTGACCCCCAAAGACCACCAGGGAGCCGAGTCCAATGCAAAAGCAAAGAGCCTTTATTCGAGCTAGCTCGAGCTTAATCCCCTACCTGCACCGATGCAGAAGTGAGATGCCAGAGAGAGAGCGAGTTTCAAAAGCACAAAGGTTTTATAGGGATCCAGGGACAGTTGGTGGGGTGATGGTCGTGGCCTTAGCCGATTGGCTGGGGAAGGGTCAGAGTCCCATTGCGCAGGTTGCCGGGTGTGGTTTGAACAGGAAGTTTGAATGGGTGAGTGGGAAATTATTCAGGGGGAGGAGGCATGGTCTGAGGTTTGAGCAGGAATTTCTTTTGGCAGTTTTCCCGGAAAGGGGGCCATGTTGGGGACATAGTCACTCAATATGGAGGACACAGAACAAAATGGAGTCAGCCGGCCTAGATCCGCTCTTTCAGGGTGGTAAGGAAGGTAGAGGTTGTTCCCTCTCACATGTCAGTGATTCATGGCTGGATGCCAAGACCTGGCTTCTTGCAGCCAGAGTACGGTGCCAACACTGGGTCACTGTGCCCAGGTTCTGATGGATCCATGACCTACAGGTCTGAGGCCAACTTCAGCCTGATGTCCTGGTAACACACCACTTGGGGAGCCTTTATCATTTGGGGAGTTCTCTCCGGAGTGAAAAAAGCTGCCATGACTAAGGACCAGAGAAAGGCTTGCAGCTCAGAAGCTGTCCTTAGGAATGAAAGCCATAGAAACAGCTTGAGAGAATTGATTGAAAGCCCAAATTTATACAAATGGCTTTTAACACAGGCAGGGAGACAGGGACTGTAAAAAATAACTCTCCAAAAAAGTCTCAGCTAAAGAATTCCCTCACAGTGTGTGTGAAAGCACATCAAAGTATGAAAAATCTGCTTTTTAAATTCACGTACATGAAGGACAAGACTGAAAGACAGTACCAGAGGCCTCCCTGGACATGGTCCAACAGGAGGAGGAGGGGGCTGATACAAAAGGAGGAGTCCCAGCCCCTGAGAGCAGAGAAGTCATAGGCTGAGCTCCTCCAGTCTAAGGAGAGGTCTTCCACATTGGAGGTGGAGATGTCAGGGGCAGGTTAGGTCTTTGAGCTTCAAAGATTCTTTTTCCAAATTCAGTGCTTCCTTGGAATTTTTGCCTTCCATGCCACATTTTCAAAGGAGAGAGGTCACCACACATTACTATCCCAGGAGGACATAGAAGGGAAGCTGGGCTATTGTGTGAGTCAGATCCTAGAGTGGGAGTGTCATGACATTCAATGTGTCTACCAGCTTTAAATAGTTGTGTTGGAATGCAAAAGAAGAGTTTCCTGGTGTTTGTGATGCACAGCTCATGATCATAGTTACTACTGCACCACACTACTAACTGCATTCTCCAAAGGGTGAGCAGGGGTCTCCATGGCTCTGAGAAAGTACAACCTGCCCATCTTAGTCAACATTTTTCACTTACATTGGCTCCTCTAGAACTCAAGGCCAGCTTCTGAGGTGAGTTCCATTCTGATAGAAAAATGGAAGCAGTGTCTACACACAGCTATTTCTGAATAGACCATTTCTGACCTACGACCTCACAACCACTTTGTGGCAAAACTTGGCTCCAAACTCTGGATCCTTAAAGTTTCTGTTTGTAACAATGCCACTCACATCCCATTGACAAAAGCAAGTCATATAGCCAAACCCATTTGAAAAGAAAAGTAAATGTGGTCCACGGGGAGGGCCATGTCCAGGAAAGAAAGGTGAAAACTTGGGGGCAAATAAAAGAATTTACCTTACTCTTCTGGCCTATAATCCCCTAAAGGGAATTATCTTATTTATTCTGTTTTTCCAGTGCCCAGAACCATGTCTGGCATTAATAAATAAAGTCAAGAATATTTTTCTTTTTTTTTAATTTAAATTTTACTTAGCCAAAATGCATTGCAATATTGGTTTCAGGAATAGAATTTAGTGATTCAACACTTACATACAATACCAAGTCTTCATCACAAGTGCTGTCCTTAGTGCCCATCACCCATCTAGCTTATCTGCCACCCACTTCCATCCATCAACCCTCAGTTGGTTCTCTATAATGAAGAGTCTCTAGTGATTTGTTTTCCTCTCTCCTCTTCCCCCCCCTCCCATATGATCATCGGTTTTGTTTCCTAAATTCCACCTATGAGTGTAATCATATGGTATTTGTTTTTCTCTGATTGACGTGTCTCACTTAACATAATGCCTTCTAGCTCCATAATCCATTCGTTGTAAGAATCTTGAAGGAAAGAATGTGAGCAGCTTTCGTTTAGATATGGTTATGATTCTATTTCTTCCCATTTTGAATCCAGAAGGATTTAGATTTCATGAAAGCATGTATATAGCCCACAATTTGTGGCAATAACATCCATAATAGTAAAAATAAAAATAGACAGCATTTCTTGAGTGCTTACCATGTGCTAAAAACACTGCTAAGGATTTTAGGTTTGTTATGTCATTTTAATCTTCAAGCAAATTTATGAGGTAGGCATTGCTCTCTCCATGTTGTAGATGACACGACTGAGAATCAGAGAGGTTCAATAATTCATTCAGTGTCACATAGCTAGAAGGCAGTGGAGCTATGATGTGAACCCAGGCTCAGTAGGCTCTATAGCCTCCTACTATTCATCATGCTATATCACCTCTATATGTTAAGTGAAGCCCAAACAATGTCATTTTCCTCATCTATAAAACAGGGATAAACAAAAAATGGCCACTTTGTAGAATTGTTAGAAGGTTAACAGAAAAGTTCTATATCAATTCCTTGATCTAGTGAAGCTTACACTGTGGACACTTAACAAATATGCCCTTTTGTTCATGTCCATTTCACATCTGACTCCTGCTCCCAGATTTGATGGAAATTCTCTTCAGGGTGTGATGCTCATAAACCCATATTATAGCTTTGTTAAACCTTTAGTACTCAACTTCTAAAACATACATAGGTCCTCTATTGACATTTTCTCCAAAAATCAAACTATTAGCAGTGGGGTTCTAAAACCCTTGGGAAGGTCCAACTCTTAGTATTTCTCTTGGATGCTAAATTATTCATGAACCTTGATGGATTCTGAAGTTAGCTTCCTCCAAAGGAGGAGGATTTATAGAGGAGGCTGGAGTCAATCACTTTCACATCTCAGGTGATTAGATTGGCAGAAAGCAAGCAATTGGCACGGGTAAAATTGCCAAAGTGACCTGTGAGGTGCGAAGGCCAGGAAGAGGGTGGGTCTTCTCAAACTCTGCTCAGAAATTTCAGACATCAAGGGTGGGAGGAGCATTTTGTGTCTGCAAAAACAAGGGTCATTTGTTTTGGAAATCACTGTGTTGGACAAGAGGAAGAAGAAACATTTAATAAATACCTACTGTGTGCCAGTCACCTTAGATATGTAATCCTATTGGATCCTCAAAAAAAAAAAAGTCTGTTTCACAGACAGGAAACTGGGACTCTGACAAGTGAAATAACTTGAGCAAGTTTATGAAGTGAGTCAGGGTTCCAAGATAGGGACCTAACTCACCTAACTAAAGGTGAGGAGGTAAACTCACCTCCTCCATGGACACAACACATTTACATCTATTTATAGAGAAGTTCCTCCTGAAGAGGAGGTGAGGGCCCTCCATATATATTCTGTACAAGGAAAGGTAGACAGCACAGACAGAGGCAAGAGAGACAGAGACCCAGTAACACAGGGGACCCCACTTCCAGCCTACAAACTATGGTGTGGAGTGATAGTTCTATGGGGCTGTAACAGATTTGTCTGCCCTGGGACACAAGGAGCTGCATTTGAAAAGAGAAACCAGAAGGCAAAAGACCCACTGCTAGAACTCCCACAAATGGGGGGAGAACTGCTGGATTTCTTTCTTTGTGGAGGGGCTGACAAGCGCCTGGTTCATATGCCTCTCCACCTTAATAAGCATGAATACCAGCACCCCATGCATCCTGCCTCCACCCTCGCACTGTTCCAGACACCGCTGAGCCCAAATTCCCTGGGTATCAACCCCATTTCCCTCACAGTCCAACTCCCACCTCCTCCCTCTGCACCCTCACAACTCTGCATTCCATACTTGCACTGCCCCATTGCATCCCAAGTCTCCCCTTCCCATCACCCCTACTCTTCCCCCACTCCTTCCTTCCCACCCTCCCAATTCCCTTATCTACACCTCCACACACCCATATTCCCTCTCCAGCATAGCTCCACTCCTCTCTGCACACCCGTTGGTCACACCTCACCCATGGCCTCGTTGGGTTCCCCCATGTACCCATGTGCCCACAGTCCCTCTCTGGCATCCCTCACTTCTCCTTATACCCCCACGTCCCCTTCACCTTATCCTTGCACCCCCACTCCCCCGCCCCAGCATTCCCACTTCTTTCCCCACTCACACTCCCATGTCTCCAGCTCCACCTGCACAGGAGTGCCCACTGAGCATCGTCCCTGCACCCTGGTCTCCCCACCCCTGAGGCAGGAGGAGCACCACCAAAGATGAACTGATCATCCCTGACCTCCACCTCCTCATGCTGCAGCCCCAGGACCAGGAATCAGGCACGCTGGAGAAATTCTAGTTGAAAAAGAGTCTCAAGACTCAGAAAGTGGGTTTCCAGGCACTTCGTGAGGTCACACAAGTGTCACCACATCAGTCCAACCAGTTCAAAGCTTGTGGTCTCTCATACTACATGACAAGTTAGAAAGGCCATCTTTGCCTTAGAAGCCAATGGTTTTCCAGCAGTGCAAATGTGGGAGAATTCAGAACAAAATCTTGTAGGAATACTAACAATTAGATTTCATAAATCCACTACATAGATACTATCTGTCATTCATGGTACACACTTATGAATTAGAGAAACATGAAATGGAAACACGGAGGGAGTTTATTTACAAGAAACATTGACCTTCAGTGAATACAGCTCCAGATGCAAGCCTCTTTCATGCTGTATATTTGTTGATTAAAAATGAAAATCCACACATTGCAAGTTGTTGATCCTCTAAGTGGGAATGCTCTTCCTATGCTTACCCACAAATGAATTCTCAAGTTCCTCAGGTTTGCATGTCTGATATAACAAAGCCTGCCTTTGTGAAGCAGGACCCAGATGCTCTTGCACTTGGGACCCACCACAACATCACCTTCATCCACCCGGACACTCCCTTCAGTAGAGACTTGAACATCTGTGTAGAAAAACAAGTGTCAGGCTTGTCTATATTGCATGAGTCAGGGAAAGGTGTAGATATTTGCTCCAAATCTGATGTAATTAACCTTGCTGCTAAAAAAAACAAAAAAACTTACATTAACCTAGATATAATAGTGTCCCAGGCCATTTAGCACTTCTCACAGTACTTCATGTTTATTGGTAGTTACAGTAATCTGGAGAAATATCCTGGACAGCATATAGTGGGCTGAGGTGCATGGGATGCTGGTAGTGAATGAGGCAGATAGCATCATGGGTGTCATTTCCCTATCAAATATTCTACAGATTCTGATACACCTGCAGGTGACAAAAAAAAGATACAGAAAATGAATGGCCACTGAAATGCAGAAGCCCTTGTAGAAAAGCTTGAACAAAGATTTTGGGTCTCATTAAAAATGTGTATCAGGAAAAAAAATGTATATCACGGATTGGTGTTGGGTATTTTTTCCAGTGATGCTGAATTGTGCATAAGAAATGATTTTATGTGCTTGAAGATTCAGGCTTGCATTAAAAGAGTATTTTCAGACCTTCTTCAGAACAATTTCTGATGTTGTATGTTATCAAAATACACTGTGTCCTGGAATTTTTGTTATTTTTCATCTCTAAGAATTCACTGGTCTGTAATAGGTAATGTGACATAAGGGGAGCACATGGCCTATTGAGATCTACTGCCTATGTCAGAACATGCAATATGTCATCACTGTGACCCATTGCAGCATGAGCCACATGGTGGTGAGGTGTGAAATTCTTTGAAACTTTTCCAAATCAGTTTATTTTATTTTATTTTATTTATTCATTTCATTTCATTTAAGTTTATTTTTTAAACGTTTATTTATTTTTGTGAGATAGAGAAAGTGTGCACAGTGTGCATAGGGAAGGAGAAGAGAGATAGGGAGACAGAATTTGAAGCAAGCTTCAGACTCAGGGCCAGCAGAGAGTCCTACATGGGTCTCAAACTCAAGAACCATAAGATTATGACCTGAGCCGAAGTCAGGCGCTTAACCCACAACCCCTGACCTACCCAGGCACTCCACAAATTAGTTTCTTGGAATTAGTTTTTTAGAATTATAAAAGCATCAAGGGAAAAAAGTCCTTAATCAACAAGGGAAGACAGATCAGGTTCACAACAGACCTATCCACAGAAACTTAAGCCAGAAAACAGTGGCAGATATATAAATTGTGCTGAATTGGAAAAAATATGGAACCAAGAATTCTTTTTTTAAAGATGGATTAAACTTTTATTTACTTTTTAAAATATAATTTATTGTCAATTTGGCTAACATACAGTATGTAATGTTTTTGGGGTAGATTTCCATGGTTCATAACTTGCATACCACACCCAGTGCGCATCCAAACAAGTGCCCTCCTCAATGCCCATCACCCATTTTCTCCTCTCCCCCACCCTGCCATCAACCCTCGGAGGGCTCTCTGTATTTGTGACTAGTTTTGTAACTACTTTTTTCCCCTCTGTTCTCTGTTTGAAATTTTTTTCCCCTTCATTTCCCCCATGGTCTTCTGTTAAGATTCTCAAGATCCACATTTGAGTACAAACATCTGTTATCTGTCTTTCTCTGACTTTTTTTCACTCAGGATAATACCTTCCAGTTACATCCAAACTGCTGCAAATGGCATGATTTTGCTTATAGCAGCACTTTCAACAATAGCCAAATTATGGAAAAAGCCTAAATATCCACCAACTAATGAATGGATATAGATGTGGTTTATATATACAATGGAATACTACTTGGCAATGAGAAAGTATGAAGGCAACCAAGAATTCTTTATCCAGCAAGGCTGCATTCAAAATGGAAGGAGAGTGGGGCACCTGGGTGGCTCAATTGGTTAAGCATCTGACTTTAGCTCAGGTCATGATCTCCTGGTCTGTGAGTTAGAGTCCGATGTAGGCTCTGCACTAACAGCTCATAGCCTGGAGCCTGTTTCAGATTCTGTGTCTCCCTCTCTCTCTGCCCCTCCCCTGCTTGCTCTCTCTCTCTCTCAAAAATAAAGATTAATAACAACAATTTTTAATAAATAAATAGGAGAGATAAAATTTTCCCAAACAAAAGCTAAAGGAGTTTGTGACCACTGAATCAGGCCTGCAAGAAATTTTAAGGCAGACTCTTTGGCGAAAAGACAAAGCAAAACAAAACAAACAAAAAAGGCCAAAAGCAACACAAACTAGAAGACCAGAGACATCACCTGAAACACCATCTACACAGGAAACACAATGCACTGAATTAATATATTTCAGGACTCACTCTAAATGTAAATGGATTAAATTCTCCAATCAAAGACATAGGGTATCAAAATGGATAAGACAACAAAACCCATCTCTATGCAGCCTACAAGAAACTCATTTTAGATCTAAATCCAGCTTCAGATTCAAAGTAAGGGGATGGAGAACCATCTAGCATGCTAATGGTGGTCAAAAGAAAGCTGCAGTAGCCATACATAGACAAACTAGATTTTAAAATAAATACTGTAAAAAGAGATGAAGAAGAGCATTACATCATAATTAAGGGGACTATCCACCAAGAAGATCTAACAATTATAAACATTTTTGCACCAAATATGGAAGTACACAAATATATAAATCAATTAATCACAAACATACACAAACTCATTCATAACAATACCATAAGAGTAGAGGACTTCAACACCCCACTCACTACAATGGGCATATCCTCTAGGCAGAAAATCAACAAGGAAACAATGGCTTTGAGTGACACACTGGACTGGATGGACTTAACATATCTATTCAGAACATTTCATCCTAAAGCAGCTGAATACACATTCTTCTTGAGAGTACATGGAACATTATCCAGAATAGATCACATACCAGGTCACAAATTAGCTCTCACCAAGTACAAAAAGATCAAGATCATAGATTACATATTTTCAGAACACAATGCTATGAAAATCAAAATGAACCACAAGAAAAAAATTATAAAGATGATGAATATTTGGAGATTACCCCCTACTAGAGAATGATTTGGTTAAAGAAGAAATTAAAGAGGAAATTAAAAGGTACATGGATACCAATGAAAAGGAAAACCCAATAGCTGAAAACCTCTTAGATGCAGGCAAGGTGATCATAAGAGGGAATTATAGCAATCCAGGTTTTCCTAAAGGTGAAGGAAAGGTCTCAAATATAGAACCTAAACTTACACCTAAAGGAGCTGGGAAAAGAACAGCAAAAAAAGCCCACAAACAGCAGAAGAAGGGAAATAATAACGACTATAAGGAAAAAACAAACAATGATAATAATGAAATTAAAAAAAAAACAGTAGAACAGATCAACCAGGATCTGGTTCTTTGAAAGAATTAACAAATTTGATAGCTGCTTAGACAATTGATTGCAAAGAAAAACAGACTGACCCACAGAAATAAAATCAAGACTGAAAGAGGAGAGGGGAGGAGCCAAGATGGTGGAACAGCATGGAAGTTTTTTGTGTGTCTCATGTCCATGAAATACAGCCAGACCAACACTAAACCATTTTACACACCTAGAAAACTGAATGGAGGATTAACAACAATCTGAACACCCTGAACCACAGTATTAAGGAGGTACACGGCATGGAGAGCTGAACTTGGGAGAGAAAGGCCGCAAAAGGTAGGGACTGCTTTTGCAGGCAGAGAGGACAGAGACTGGGGAGGGGGGAAGAATACAGGAAAAGTACCCCTCCCCAAAAGCAGCTGCAGAGAAAGTGAAACAAACCATTATGCAACGTGTAAGAAGATACATTGGGAGAATGTGAATATTTAGTGACATTCAGGATAATAGTGGTGATCCTTACGGGGCACAATATTAGGTTAAAACACTGTGCCCCAGGTTGAACTCACATTATCTCATTTAAACCACAGCAACACTAACAAGATCTGCCCACTATGTCATTTTGTAGAGAATGAAACTCCGGCTTACCCAAATTAAGCAATTTTCCCAAGACAGCAAATGGTAGAGCATGGATTCAAACCAAGGTCTTCTGAGTAGTAAAGCTAATTCAGAGCACAAGTCATGAACGTTCCCTAGAAAGAATTCGCCTGAAGCAGGTAACTGCAGGCCCGGGTAGCAGGTCTCTGCAGGGAGGTGAAAGGGAGGGAGTCCAGGAAGTAGAACCACAGGAACTATGCAGCACCCCTGCTGTGGGCATGGTCCCAGGCCCAGGATTGTGGGGGCGCTGTGGGTCTCTTTCAACCTTTGCCCTCACTCCCAACCACCACCGCTCACCTGAGGACCCCAGGCTCAGGAGGATTCTGATTGGCTCGTCCTCTATGACATCATTTGTGCACAGGACATCCTGCATGGGGTGCTACCATGAAGGTATTTGTGACGCAGTCCTCCTTTCTTCGTCCTTGTGCACATGAGCACACACTAGCACACACACATTAGTGCACACTAGTATACACAAGGGTGTACATCAGTACACACTTAGCACACACACTAGATCACACAAGTATGTCTAACACATTTTATTGCTCACTAGAACACACCACCACACAAGCTAGTACTCATACCTGCATAAATCCAAGTATACAGCTATATCACACACTAGTATAAAATTGGCATATATCTGTACACACAGTAGTATGTCCAGTACATACTATTACTCACTAATACACAATGCCATACAATCTATACTCAATTGAGGACAAATACTAGAAAACAGCTAGTACACATGCTAGCACAGAGTTTCAAACCTATTACACACTAGTACATATGCTGGTACTAGTGCACACTAGTGAATGCACTGGCATTTACTAGTACACCACTAGTGCATTCTAGCATACATTAGCACATCTCGTGTGCATTAACACACACTAGTACAGGTGCTAGTTCCCAATCATTAGTTTACAAGAGTACACCCATTAGCACACACTCTAGCATATGCAAGTACACATGCTACTACACACACCAGTATACAATAGCACTATTTGTAAACTCACTGACACACCTAGTACACACACTAGCACACACTGTAGTACATATGCTGGTATAAACACTAGTGCACACTGGCACACTTAGAACACATTAGCACACACAGTAGCAGACATATGTATACATGCTGGCATATACACTAGTGAATGTGAACACAACTAACAGTACACACACTGAAACACCTGGTATACATAAAGTGGTATGTCTGACACAAAACTTGTGACATGTGTGTCTAAATATCCAATTTAGTGCTCTCAGTACTAACAATATGCACTTCAAAGGTCACCTGGGTAGCCCAGTTTAAGCTTCTGACTCTTGATTCTGCCTCAGGTCATGATCTCCCAGTTTTTGAGTTTGAGCCCCGCATCAGGATCTGCACTGACAGTGTGGAGTCTGCTTTGATTCTATCACTCCTTTTCGCCCTGTCCCTCCCCTTCTAACACACACACTCTCTCTCTCAAATAAATAAACAATTTTGGATTACAGTTAAAATACCTGGAAATTGAAGAGTATCATTTGTGCCATTTCAATTGGTTTTACCTTCCTGGAGGTGCCTTATGTAGAAGTTCAAGCCTGCAAATGGTAGCGAGTAGGTACAAAATATCAATATGTTGCTTTCAGCAAGAAAGTCAATCACTTATCATGATTAACAATAATAATTTCCAAAATTATTTTGGTTTGCTATTGACTTCCATAAACCAATAAATGAAACAGTTTTGTTTTTACGGTAAGACTGGCTCTTTGGTAGAAACATATTTTCGTGTTTAGTCATCAAAGAGAGAAACATAAACCCCTTTTCTAAAGCAGTTTTTTAGTTAGGAGTCGGTATCATAGAAGTAATACCAACTTCTATGGTATTCTAATAAATACCACCACTCACACACACAACCTGGCAGGTGGTCTGATCAGCTAGGAAAGGATATGTGAGCAAAGAGACAAAGGGAAGCACAAGGTATCCACACAGAGAGGACATTTACATACAACTGATGAAGTGGAGCATTTATTTTCAATCCATTTTAATATGTTTATGCTAAATACATGCAACTCCCTTTCCCCTGTGTATGTTCAAATGCCCTTCTGAGTTTCCTGTTCTCTGGGAGGTGTCTTTGTGACAGCCAGGTCCATGTGTCTTCTCAGGGTGCCCTCGGTTTTCTTCTACCAGATCACTGATCCCACAGCATGGCAACAGCCTGTCAGCTGTTTCTTCCACTGCACTGTCAGGAGCTCCTTGAAACAGGGGTGATTTTCTCTTTATTGTTAAGAAAGGGCCTGTCACACAACTGCCTCCTTCCCTTTTTGGTAAACACTCATCAAGCCGGAGAAGGGAATGGGTCTGGAGCAGAGAGGGACACACACAGAACCAGGGGGATGACAGTCTTCATCTTTATATACATCATCTGAGATCAAGAGGAAAAAGAGGTAAAATGGACCACGTGAAGATTACCTAAGAGTGGGGGGACAATAGCCCCCTCAAAATGCTGATCATTAAATGTCTTCCATACTCATTCCCAAATATCCAGATCATAAGTTCTTAGTTTTGGGATGCAATGGCAGTGTTTTTGGATAATCATTAATAATTTCAGGAGTGCTTTCTGATTGAGGACAGTGCTGGCTCTTTCCCAATGATTGTAAAATGCGCATGTATTGTTTCTGTTCTGAGGAGAGGGAATCTCCCATAACAATTTTCTCAAAAGTTCCATGGCAGTATATCCTAATACCGTTTTGCTTTCCTCTTACCTCCTCAGGAAGAGATTGAATTTCAGTGCGTGTCTTGTAGAGCTCTTTGGTCATTTTGTTGTGATCTGCCATCTTTGATTCGCACCACTTCCCAGCCACATCAGCTTCTACTCACCTCTGCTTCTAGTCACGTCAGAGTCGCTGTCTGTCACAGACTTTGAGTCTAGAGTTCTCTCTTGTCCAGCAAGAGAACAGATGCATAATTGAATAAAAGAGTGGCTAATGTCAGGGAGGAGACAAGAAACCTGAGTAAGGACCTTGTTCTGTATTGATTATGATCAGAAGGCTTAAAAATGTAATGGACTTGCAGAAACAACAATAAAACAGTGATTGGCAAGTCATGTGTGTGAGACAAAGGGGTTTCAAAGATATGCAGTGTTAGAGGTTTGTGTCAATACAAAACAAAATTCTGGCGCTCATAAGATGGCTGTTTATGGCAGGCACCAGGCACTAGGCACTGTATGTTTATCTCATCTATAGGATAAGACAGATGGAGGATGGTACCTCAGGGTCGATAAGGCCTTTTTTTAAATTAGCTCCAGGCAATTTAGCCCTACTGTGCTTGTCTTTCACCCTGTTTACTTATTAAACAAAGTTATCATCCTGTGGAAGCTTCTTTCCACTCTGCCCTTTGCTCTATCCATGGGAAGCTTCTGCCCTGTGACCACTTTCCACTCTAAACCTTGTCAAACCACTGGTGCAACCTCAAGGAATTCCTAAACTTATTCCCCACATTGTTGTATGATGTCTCCTGTCAAATCCGTTGGTGGTAGCAACACCTCATAACTGGCTTTTGGGAGTTTATGGATTATATGACGTGATCAAGATTATATTTTTCTGGGCTTTTATCTTGTGAGTGTTCTTAATCATACATCTTTCATATTTGGGGTGGTTTATGAGACTCTGGATCTTTTTAATCTGATTAATTAGCAGGTGGTGGGTTTGTAAGAATATGACTAGCAAATGAAGCCTCAGTTTTGTGCCCAAACCAGAAGGAGCAAAGTGAATCCTGGACAGACACAGCTGGGAAGTTACAGGGCAACCTGTGTGGAAAGTCACATCATCGTGGTTTTCTCCTCTCCAGGCACTGATGAGTGCAATGGAAGCTAAAAACACGTTGTTTGCTGAATATATGTATTTCTAAGGATGGAATAATTAGGACTTTGTAAAGACCAAAAGGCTGGTTGGGAATGGAGATTTTTCAGGAAAGTGTGTTCTGTGTGTTGAAGTCATTTGAGAAGTTTAGTTTATGCTGATGGCAGTAGGTAAGGATGGGCTTTACTGGGATGGTTGTCATTGATGTTGGGCTTGCTCAAAACTTACATCAACGTGGTTCCTCTTACTAGGGTCTTCAGCCTAAGTATAATTCCCTCAAGACCTGCCTAATGGAGACCAGGTAGGGGAGTGAGCTCTGAACTGGGGTGCTGACTTGTGTCAGATGGGACACATCCCTCTCACCCCCTTTACCCAAATGCCTGCTTGAATTACCTTTGTATTCATGCCCACAACCATAATGGAGTCACAGAAGAGCCTTGGGGTCATTTCACCTGGAAACCTCAAGGCCAGTCTCTCCGTCTCTCTGCATGAACCTGGGGCAGGGGTGGGTCCTTTGACATTCACCGTGGAAACACCTAGGGGAAGTGGACCTCTCACCATTGACTACAGGATCAAGGGCCTCATGTTCTCCCTTCAGGCATACACCCAGGACAATTCCCATCCTTGTACAGCCTTTGCTGTGCTGCAAGCCCCAGGTGCTTTTTTTTTTCCTTTGGCTCTTCTTAGCCAAAGCCAGCATCTCCATGGCGACACAGAATGGCTTCAGTACGTTGACTTTTCACATTGCCCTATTAGGCAATATGAGGGAAATATCCTTGTACCTCCCAATGTTGGATCAGTCATTTCACCCGTCTGTCTCTACCAGAACACCTCCCCCAACAGTGCATCAGTCTGGTCCAACAGTTGGGGGAGTCCATTTATTCTGGGCAAAGCAAAACATATTTTTGGGAAACTTTTTTGCCAAAATTAACCTGACCCTTTTCTGCAAGGAGTGGGTTTCTTGAAATGGAAGTGACGTCCTTAACCCCTTCTCAAAGTCAGACACTTAAATTCCACATGGGAAAACTGAAGACAAGCACAGCAGTGTGGCAGCAGTGGGAGGACTAGACTGCACGGTGGAGGGTTTGAGGGAATGATCCAGGCACAGCTGCAGTGATGCCCCAGGTACAATCACCAAAAACAGTGTTGTGAGGGTGTTCCAGGACAGTGAACCTGAAGGAGGAGCATGGCTGCACCACAACTTGCAGTAGCCTTTGTAGACATCATCTTTCTGCTGTGAAAATGAATAACAAACTGTGAGGCAATTCTGTACAAGTCCATAGTGATGACCATCCCAACACCCCTTCATCAGATGGCCCCATTTTCCTACCTGCTTATGCCCCAAGCCAAAGTGTCCTCGTGGATGACCTTCCTGCACACAACCATATCCCTGAGTTTGTTCCTGTCTGCCTAGGCAGCTGTTCTCCCCGTGGGAGCCTGAGTGAAAGCTGAGCAAATCCCCTGTATCCCACTCTGGCCCTGCTCAGACCTCTTGTGTGTTATAAGACATAGGTTCCTCATTACACCACACCTAATAGAGCCCATCAGGCCTACAGTCACCCCCTCTGTCACTATCTCCCCTGAAGTTCTCCTCCCCAACTGCATGTGCCTGGACCACTCAGTATTCCCTCATGAACCCCTCAGACAACGTCTCCCTCCATAAACTAGTCCATCATCTAGAACCCTCCATCCATCCCAGCAGCTAACATGCTGGCCCCAGGAGTCATTGGGATTGCCTCACTTCACCAGTCTACTTTCTCTGAGAATATTACCTCCATGAGCACAGGGACTGAACCCCTGAATCAGGTGTTTAGTAGATATTTTTGCACTAACAAATTCATTGCTCTTTAGGGCAAGCCACACTGAAAGAAACAGTCTAATTCAATCTAGTTCTATGCAATACGGAGTAGTATCTGAACATTAGCATTTCATCCGAGTCCCCCCGTGACTGGCAAATCATTGTCTGTGCCTTAAAGAATTTTCCTGATTAACAGGCTAGAGTACTGCCCTGAACCCAGAGTTGGCCTTATTTGTTATTGGATAAAACATGCATTAAATCCAAATGGAGATGAGACCCCGGGGTAGATGGAGATTCAGAACAGGACCAATGTAAGGAGTTGGGGAGTAAAAAAAGCAACTCTGAGAGACCCATGGCTCTGGGATTGGCTTATCATATCAGGGTCCCCAGTTGTGGGCTCAGCTTTATGCTTTCTCCAGCAAAGTCAAGGACAGCAAAGGATTTCTCTAGACTCCCCAATCAAGAGAAGTGAAAGGGAGTCTAAGGGAAGTCTACCTGAGCTTTCAAGCTCCTGAATTTATTAGGCATACATTATAGAAACTCTACACAATATGTCAATGGCTACATGCCAGTAAGAACTTATAGAAAGAGTAAAAAATAAATAAGGCATTCCCAAGACTACAAAAGAGCTAAAGCCAAAAGCAGGGTGGAGAAAAAACAAGATAGTCCACAGATAACATGGTCTAAGGTATTCACGAGCACAGGCAGAACCCAACCTCTATACACTCATTAACTAGATACTGGTCAGCTGTTTTCAGCAAGGCCAGAAAACAGTATAATGTGTTCCCTATAATTTCCTTAACCAGGACACAACTATTTGGTTTTCTACACATGTTGGGCACATTTCAGACTCTAGGTGACTCACACAGGCATCAAGTATGAAGTGCCCACGGACACCTCTCAGCCCATGCTCCTGAGGGCAGCAGGTGAGGGTGAGGTGGCCACTGGTGCCCTCGTGTCCCTCTTTGGGTTCTGTGTCTAATCTCTACCTTCTGCATCCTGGGCCCCTGAAGCCTGCTGCATGGACTACTCTGCATAATGGCTCACTTGGACCACTGGTTCAGGGGAAGATGTGCCTGCCAGGTAGGTTGCCCCTAGGATCCCCTGACACTTTGGCTTCTGGCCTTGGGAGATACAGAAGTGACTTCTTCCAAGAGCCCCGCAGGATCAGATGGTGACATACAGGAAAAAGCCTATGGCTAGCTTTGAAGGTGGACTTGGAGGCCATTGGGGAAGCTGTTCTTCCAGCAAAGAATGCTGTGAGGACACTGGGCAAACACAGCATGAGTCTGGAGAAGTCTTTCTATCCAGACAGGACATTCATGAAGCTGGCATATCCCCATGTGCCAGGCTTTTGGTTCCTTCAACACAAGCCATTGAGCATAACAAGAGATGGGGGGGTGGGGATGGTGGAATATCAGATAACTGCATTCACACATTTTGCAATGATCAGCTATTTTAACTACTGTAGTGCCCTGTTGTATAGAAGATAATTTTTCCCTGCCTGTCACCATCTGTGCTCTTCTGTTTCTTCAATGACATGATCATTTAGGAAACGTCTTGGATACTTTCTGTTTCTCAAGCCTCAGTGGGGCTGAGGTCAGGTGTTTCTGCCAGTCGTGAGTGAAGAAATTCCTGGGTGGGGCCACCTGCTCACATACTGGAGGCTTTATTGCAGCCTCTGAGCCTTGCTGAGTCCTCTTCTAAAAGAAAGGTATCTCAGGAGCACTAAGAGCCAACGTCAGAGGCAAACACACGCAGAGCTAAGTTGGCCCCTCAGCCCTCATCTCTCCTCCACATACACATCCCCCTAACAAGGCCAGACTGAGCCCTGTGTGACTTCCAGAACATCAGCATCAACACCAGGACAAGGACTACCCCCCCCCACCTCAATGCAGTCAGGGATGGGAATAAAACTGAACTGGGTAAAAATTTCCAGAACCGATTAAAATTTTAAAAGTGCAAAAGTTAATTACAGGAGCAAATAAACTAAGGTTAAGTAGAATTCCTATGTCTTGTTGGAAATATTGCTGGCTACTTAATATTTTGTTGCCAGATATAAGGACACCTTTCCTTTGCAGCTATGACTTATAGCAATTTGGAAAATGACACCTTAGTAAGCAGAATGAAAACACATTTTTTTCTCCCTTCCCAATCCCTCCAGAATTCAAAAACTTAGTGAGTATTCCTATTGTTCCGACAGTAGATTCATTTACACAACTTCAATAAGAACATGTTCTCCTTGGGAAAGGACAATTGGAAACATCTGTCATGTTACCAAGGCTTTGATGGGACTGGAGTATTTGGGAGAGATGTGCATAGACTCAGTTGTGACCAGACAGCTTGAAGGAATGAAGCCCCAAGAAATAGAAGCCTTATCCCTTGCTTGCAAGATTCCCAGCAACCCCAGCAGGTGAGTGAAGAAGCACACTTCTGGGAAAGTGTTAGAACCTCGGAATATTTTGGAGACCTCAAGAAGAAGAGTTAACCGAAACAAGTGAGTATTGCAGGCAAAGTCTGATGGCAAGTATCTGGCTTGGCTTACACCCTTGAGAAGCTGTTTGAAATTCAATCTGAAATTCTTTATGGAAAGTTCCAGCAAAACTGAATGAAAAAGGCCTACATAATCAATTGCTATTCTTGACACACCGATGTAAAGAACAAGGCAAACAAGAATAAAACTACACTTATATTGCAAACAAATTAGTCTCAATATGGCAATGTTTGGAAGTTATGGGAATAATTAAATTTTAGTATTTATTATTTCAACATTTACAATGAACTAAGTAGTTGTGAAGAGTCTTCTCCATGCACAGAGCTTCATGCATTTTTTGTAAAGAAAACCCTCAATTGACAGAGTCAGGCATCGAACGAGTGGATGGAGCACCATTGTCCTCAGATCTGACATGCAGTACGGGCATCACAGAAAATGAAGCTCAACTGATGACAGAGTGATGTTGGAGATCTTTAACAATATTTGGGGTGATTAACTTAGAGAAAACAATGATAATTCACAACAAGGTGTGTGTATGTTTGATTCTAAACCTGTTTCAGACAAAATTGCTCCTACACTGACCTCTTCTCAAGACTAAGATCCTGTCTTCATGACATAGGAAACATCACCAATGTAGGACAGGTCTAACCATGCTTACACCACATCCTCCAGGACCTGTGAACCTCAGGTCACTATCCCTACCTCCAACGTCTCACCTGAGACAGGAAGTCTGTGCCACAGTGTACAGGGAGCCAGGTTTTGCCCCAAGAGAGGATATGAATCCATGTTGGTCCCTCCAATGAGGGATCCAAGATGGCCCCTGGGGGATGAGGGCAGTACAGAGGGGTGAAAACTGCCTGTTGACTGGACACATGAGCAGGACAATGTTGAGAGCAGCCTGGTGATTGGCCAGCTGTCAAGCATCTTGATTGGCCTTAGGAACAAGACCATGCTGAGAGCAGAACCACCTGGTGATTGCCCATATGGATGAGACCACACTTGAGAGCCAGGTGGTGATTGGCCAAGTGAGGGAGAACATTCTAGGAGCCGCCTGGTGTATGGACACTTGAGCAAGACCATGATGAGTGCCTCCTGGTGATTAGCCCCATGAATGACACCACAATGAGAACCGCTTTGGGATTGGCTTTGGGAGCAAGACCACGCTGAGAGCCACCTGTTGACTCCCCACACGGAGACCACAGGTCTGAGTGGCCTGGTGATTGGCCCCCTGAGTGAGAAAATGCTGAAAGCTGTGTGGTGATTGGCCAGCCAACGTCACCTGATAAATTGCTGGTCGATCTGCCTGAAGGTTGGTGACTTGAGCAAGATCACAGCTGAGCGCTGCCTGCTGACTAGCCAGAAAATGAGGTGAGGGGACAACTATTGGGTGATTCACCATGTAAGCCATCCCACGCTGAGAGCTGCCTGGTGATTGGACACAGGAGAGAGCCCACACAGAGACCCAAACTGGTGACACGACACATGAGCAAGCCCAGGATGAGAGCCCCATGGTGTTTGCCCTGGAGGCACTGTGGTGATGTTAGGGGGGTTTGGGCCTTATAAAATCCAGGCGCCCAAGGTCCCAGTACAGAGAGACATGGTTCTACTCCCATCCATCACTCCATGCCAGTGGTATCTGACCCCACAGGCTTGGCCAGGGGCAGCCCCCAACCTTCCCTCAGAGAGTTATAGAGCCAACCAACCTACCTTCTTTAATTCCATGGTTTTCCCACCAGACACCCTGCTCAGTAAAGGAAAACTGGTGCACACGGAAAGACACCTGCAGACCCTCCACACAGCAAAGCCAACTCCCTACCCCTCCCCACCCTCCAAGACCTGCCCACATGCATAGTGGGGGTCCAGCCCCAGGCTTTCCCTTGTTCTTCTCAGAGCCCTCTTCTGTCTGTGCAACTCAGCATCACTGCTTGGTCCATGGGAGCTGACTGAAATGTCAGCTACCAGTCCCCATGCACCTGTCCCATTCTGCCTTCCAAGAGTGTGAGCCAAGAAGTTGCAGGCAGTGAGGACAGGAACCTCAGTAACGTCCCCCTGCCTCCTGCCATCCCTGGCCATTGACACATTCTTGGCCACCAAGTGCTGCCACCATTGCCAGAGATGGATGAACTAGCTCCAGGCCCCCTTCCATACTAACACAATCAGTGACTCTGGAAGACACATGGAAATCAGGACACAGAGCAGGAAGAACAACCCAAACCCAGAAAAGTAAGGCATCTGTACCCAGACATGAAGAATTTGAGGCTATTGCCCTGGCACAAATCCTCCCTCTAGGAAATGGCCAGGTATAGGGTGGTCTGTGAAGGTAGAGGCTATTCCCTCTGTTAGGGGTTTATTCCCACATGTTAGTGATTTATGGCTGGAGGTCAAGACCTGGCTGGTGCTTGCAGCTATTCAGAGTGCAGGACACATTTTGGGTCATTGTGTCCAAATTGTGGTGGGTCCATGACCTGCAGGTCTGGCGCCAACTTTAGTCAGAATCCTAGTAACATAACATTTGGGGAGCCTTTATATCTTGAGGGAATTCTCTCCTGAGTGAGCAAAGGCTGCCATGACTAAGAATAAGAGAAAAACCTGATGCTCAGAAACTGTCCTGGGGAAGGAAAGCCATAGATACAACTTTCAGAGTATGGGGTACAAAGCTCAAATTTATACAAATGGCTTCTAACAACAGTAGGGGTAGTGATAAATAACTCTCCAAGAAAGAGTTTGAGTTGAAGAATTCCCTCACAATATATGTGGAAGTACATCAAAGTATGAAAAATCTGTGTTTAAATTTGGTGTAGCTGAAGGACGAGAATGAAAAAACTTGCCAGAGCATCAGGTCCCTGGACATGATCCAACATGAGGAGGGAATTGGGAGCAAGTGAGGAGACCCAGGCCTTAAGAAAGACGAGTCATAGGCTGAGCTCCTCCAGCCCAAAGATAGGTCCTGCCAACCTCCTGGGCAGTGGGCCAATTAGGGGCAGGCTTGGATTCCTGGAGTTCAGGACTTCTCTGTCCAAATTCAGGGCTTCCTTGGGATTTTTGCCTTCCAGGCCACATTTTCAAAAGGAAGAGGTCACCACACATAGTCACCCTAGGAGGACATAAAAGGGAAGCTGGACTGGTATGTGGGTCACCTCTTGGAGTGGGAGTGGCATAGCCTTCAGGATGTCTACCAGTTTTAAATAAATAGTTGTGTTTGAATGCAAAAGAAGAGTTTCCTGGTGTTTGTGATGCACAGCTCAGAATCACAGTCACCACGACCCCACACTAGTCACTGCCTTCTCAAGATGGTGGGCGGGGTCTCCATGTCGCTGAGACAGTGGCAGAGAACTAGAGGGAGGTAACAGCAAAACCTGGGCATCCTAATCAACGTTTTTCACACACATTGACTCCTCTAGGACTCAAGACCAGTTGTTGAGGTGGGTGCCATTCTGTTAGAAAGGAAAACAGAAGCAGAGTGTATGCACACAGGTATTTCTGCATAGACCATTCTGACCCAAGACCTCACAACCAGTTTGTGGCAAAACTTGACTCCAAAATCTGGATGTTTAAGGTCTCTTTTGGCAACAAGGCCATTCACATACCATAGGCCAAACAAAGCAAGGCATACTGTCAAGCCCATTCTGAAAGAAAAGTAAATGTGGTCCACATGGAGGACGATGGCCAGGAAGGAAAGGTGAACAAATAGGACAAATAATACAATGTATTTTACTCTGCTAGCATGTGATCCCCTAAACAGAATTATCTTATTTTTTTGCAGTGCCCAGAACCATGGCTGGCATTTAGTAAATGAAGCCAAGAATCTTGAAGAAAATAACATGACCATATTTATTTTAAACATAGTGATGGTTCTATATCTTTTTATTTTGGATCCTGATGAGTTCCCAATTGTTTATTTCTGTTATTTCCCTTGCCTCCTGAGCCATGTTTACTTAGAAGTTGATGTGGCGGAGGTCAAAGAGGTTGCTGCCTCTTTACTCCTGAAGGAATTTTATGGTTTCCTGCCTCAAATTTAGGTCTTTCATCCATTTTGAATTTATTGTTGTGTATGGTGTAAGAAAGTGGTCCAGGTTCACTCTTCGGCATGTCATTCTCCAGTTTTCCCAGTACCATTTGCTAAAGAAACTGTCTTTTTTCCATTGGATACTCTTTGCTACTTGTGAAAATTAGGTTGGCCAGAGATTTGTGGGTCCATTTTTGTATTCTCTATTTTGTTCCATGTTTCTTTTTTTGTGTAAGTCTTGATGATTACAGGTTTGCAATGATTACTGTCTTGATGATTACAGGTTTGCAATGCAGCTGGAATTCCCAAATTGTGATGTTTCCAGCTTTGTTTTTTTTTCCATCATAACTTTGGCTATTCAGAGTCTTTTCTGGTTCAATACCAATTTTGTGATGGTTTGTTCTAACTCTGTGAAAACTACTGGTGTTATTTGAATAGGGATTTCACTGAATGTGTAGATTGCTTTGGGTTGTAGATACTATTTAATGTTTTTTCCTCCAATCCATAAACATGGAATGGCTTCCCATTTCTTTGTGTTATCAATTTCTTTCACAAGTGTTTTATAGTTCTCAGGCAATAGATCTTTTACCTCTTTGGGTAGGTTTATTTTTAGACATCTTATTGAACTTGGTGCAGTTGAAAATGGAATCAATTACTTGATTTCTCTCTCCCGCTTCATTATTGTATAGAATTGCAGCAGATTCCAGTATATTGATTTTTTATCCTGTGCCTTTATTGCATTTACATATCCATTCTAGCAATTTTTAAATGGGGTCTTTCAGTTGTACTTCATAGAGTGTCACGCCATCTGCAAATAGTGAAATGTTGACTTCTTCGCTGATTTTGATGCCTCTGATGACTGTGGCTGGGATTTCCAATACTATGTTAAATACCAGTGGTGACAGTTGATATCCCTGTCTTATTTCTGAATAAAGGAAACGCTCTCAATTTTTCCCCCATTGAGGATTATATTACCTGTAGGTCTTTCATATATGGCCTTTGTGCTGTGGAGGTACATTCCCCTTATCTACACTTTATGGTGTGTTTTTATCAAGAAATGACACTGTACTTTGCCAAACATTTTTTCTGCATATTTTGGGAGAATCATATGGTTCTTATCCTTTCCTTTATTAATATGTCATACCACGGTGATTTTTTGTGTGTGAATATTGAACTATCTTTGCAGTCGAGGAATAAAACCCACTTGATTGTGGTGAGTGATTTCTTTAAATACACTGTTGGATTAGATTTGCAAGTATTGTGAATTGCATCCATGTTCATTAGGGATATTGGCATGCAATTCTCTTTTTTAGTAGACTCTGGTTTTGGAATCAAGGGAGATGATTTACGATGGGCTTGTAAAATTACTTTGAATATTTTGTTTCCATTTCTATATTTTGGGACACTTTGAGAAGAATGGGTATTGATGCTTCTTTAAATGTTTTGTAGAATTCCCTGGAAAGCCATCTGGCCCAGGATTTTTGTTTGCTGGGATATTTTTGATTACTGCTTCAGTTTCTTTGCTGGTTATCAGTCAATTCTGTTTTTCTATTTATTCTTGTCCAGTGTTGGTAACTTGTAAGTTTTTAGGAACTTATCCATTACTTCCATATTTCCCAATTTTGGCATTAATTTTTCATAATATTCTTGTATAATTTTTGTATTTCTTGATGTTTATTGTGATCTCTGCTCACTCATTTATGATTTTACTTATTTGGTTTCTTTCTCTTTTCTTTTTTTTTTTTTAATTTTTTTTTTCCCAACGTTTATTTATTTTTGGGACAGAGAGAGACAGAGCATGAACAGGGGAGGGGCAGAGAGAGAGGGAGACACAGAATCGGAAACAGGCTCCAGGCTCTGAGCCATCAGCCCAGAGCCTGACGCGGGGCTCGAACTCACGGACCGCGAGATCGTGACCTGGCTGAAGTCGGACGCTTAACTGACTGCGCCACCCAGGCGCCCCTCTCTTTTCTTTTTAGAAGCCTTGAAGCGTGTTTATCAATTTTATTAATTCTTTCAAAGAACCAGCTCTGGTTTCATTGATCTGCTCTACAATGTCTTTCTCTTTGTTTCTATGTCACTTATTTCTAATTTTTTTAACGTTTATTTATGTTTGAGAGGCAGAGCACGAGTGGGGGAGGGGCAGAAAGACGGAGACACAGAATCTGAAGCAGGCCCCAGGCTCTGAACTGTCAGCACAGATACTAACATGGGGCCTGAACTCAGCATCTGTGAGATCGTGACCTGAGACGAAGTCGGATTGCTTAACCGATGAGGTCACCCAGGAGCCACTATGTCAATGATTTCTGCTCTAGTTTTCATTATTTCCCTATGCTGGCTTTAGGCTGAGTTTGTGGCTCTTTTTCTCACTCGTTAGGTGTAACTTTAAGTCGTGTACTCAGAGATTTTTCTTGCTTCTTGAGGTATGATTGTATTGCCAAATACTTTTATGACTGTGTTTGCACCATCCCAAATATTTTGGACTGTTGTGCTTTCATCATTTGTTTCCATGTATTTTTTAAAATTTCTGTTGTAATTTCCTGGTTGACCCAGTCATTCTTTCATAGAATGTTGTTTAACCTTCATGTAATTGTGGTCTTTCCAAATTTTTACCTGTGTTTGACTTCAAACTTCATATGTCGTGCTTGGAAAATATGCATGGTATGATCTCAATATTTAGTACTTGTTAACATGATTTGTGACCTAGTATGTTATCTATTCGGGAAAATGCCCCATGTGCCCTCAAAAAGAATGTTTGAGGATGGAATGTTCTGAATATACCTGTTAAATCCATTTTGTCCAGGGTCTCCTTCAAAGGCATTGCTACCTTGTTAACTTTCTGCTTAGATTATCTGTCCATTGTCATACTTGGGGTGTTAAAATCTCTTCCTATTTTTGTAGTATTGTCATTGAGTTCTCTTATGATTGTTATTGTTTTATGCACTTTAGTTCTTTCAAATTGGGGGCATAAATGTTTACAATTTTTGACCTTCTTTTTAATTAGACTTCTTTAGTATGTTATAGTGTTGTATTTCATCTCTTCTTACAGTCTCGGTTTATAATCTTGTTTCTCTGATAGCAGTATTGCTACTCTGGCTTTCTCTTCACATCCATTTGCATGATAAATGCTCTCCAGCCCCTCACTTTCAATCTTCAGGTGTCTTTAGGTATAAAATGAATGTCTTGTAGGCAACATATCCTTTGGTGTTGTTTCTTACTCATTCTAACACCCTATGTCTTTTGATTGAAGCATGTATTGTATTTACATTCACAGTGATTACTGATAGATCTGAATTCAGTGCCATTTTGTTACCTGTTTTGTCATTGTTTCTGCAGAGTTTCTCTGTTTCTTTCTAGTCTTTGTCGTATTTGGTATTCCTTACTCAAAGTGTCCCCTTTAATGTTTATTTCAGTGTTGGTTTACTGGTCACCAGCTACTTTAACTTTTTTGTCTAGGAAAATCATTATCTCTCCTATTCTGATTGACAGCGTTGGTGGATAGAGTATTCTTGGCTGCATATTTTTCCCATTCAGCATGTTGAATATATCATGCCACTCCAGTTGGCCCAGTTTCTGTGGGGAGGTCTTCTGCTATTATTTGTCTTCCCTCATAAGTTAGGGACTTCTTTTCTATTGCTGCTTTTAGGATGTTTTCATTATCTCTATATTTTACCATTTCTACTATGATATGTCTTGGTGTTTACTTGCTTTTGTAGATTTTGTTGGGACTTCTCTGTGCCTCTTGAATTTGGATGTCTCAGATTAAGATTGTCTTCAGCTATAATTTCTTTTTGGTATAATTGTAAATGTTTGTTTGTTTTTTTGTTTGTTTTCTTTCTGCTACATCATTACGAGTGTATGGAAATACAACACATTCCTGTATATTAATTGTTTATTCTATAACTTTACTGAATTATTTTTCAGTTCTAATATTTTTCAATTCAATTTTAAATTCTTTTCTTTCAGCTACATCATTATGAGTGTAAAAAATGCAACATATTCCTGCATATTAGTGGCATTATCTACATTTTTTATGCATACATTTTCAGTTCTAATAATTTTTAGATGGATTCATTAAGGTTTTTATATATAGTGTCATGTCATCTGAAAATTGCAATTTTTCGTTATTCCTTACAAATTTGGATGACATTTCTATCTGATTCTTTTCTTATTACTGTGGTTACCTCTTTTGGTACTAGTTTACACAGAAGTGGTGAAACTGGATATTTGTGCTTCCTTCCTGATCTTGGTGTAAAGGTTTTCACTTTTTCAACATTGAGTATATTACCACTTTTTGATTTTCTCATATGGCCTTTTACATGTTGAGGTGTGTTCTTTCTAAATTCATTTTGTTGTGCCTTATTATAATGAATAGGTATTGTATTTTGTCAAATGCTTTTTCTGCATCTATAGAGATGAATATATGGTTTTTACCCTTCATGGTTTTAATATCATTTATCACATTGAAGTTGGAAACACCAATGCATCACTAAAATAAGTTATAGTGGATAACAGCCAATGATTTTTAAAATTTAATATTGAATATGTTTTGGTAAAACCTGTTGAGGAATACTTGCATATAATGGTTTTCATATCTGTGTAATACTGGCCTTTTGAAATCAAGTTGAAAGTTTTCATTTATCCTCTATTTTCGTTTAGTAGATTGAGAATAGTTATTAACTTTTTTTTTTAAGTGTTTGATAGAATTCCCCTGTGAAGCCATCTGAACCTGGACTTTGCTTTGCTTGGGTGATTTTTGATTACTGATTCAATTTTATTACTAGTAAACAGTCTGTTCCAATTTTCTATTTTCCAATTTATCTATTCCTTCTAGTTTGTCTAGTCATTAGCATATAATTTGTCTCTATATTATTTTATATTTCTTTGCATTTAAGTGATTCTGTTGTTATTTTAGCTTCTTGACTTATTTTATTTCTTTTTTATGTTTAATTTAGTTTTGAAAGAATGACCAGGGTAGAAGAAGCGGGGGGGGGGGGGGACAGAGGATCCAAAGTGGGCTCTGCACTGACAGCAGCAACCAATGTGAGGTTCAGACTCACAAACCATAAAGACCATTACCTGAGCCAAAGTCTGATGTTCAACCAACTGAGCCACCTGATTTTATTTTTTCGAGTCTTCTTTTTTCAGTCTGGCTGAAGTTTTTATTTTGTTTTTTTCAGTTGTGCTTATTTTTTCAAAGAACAACCTCTTGATTTCATTGATATTGACTTTTTTTTCTTTTAGTTTATATTAGTGTATGGAAAACAATTTGACAATAAATTTCATATTAAAAAAATAAAAAATGCATCCATTTAACCAAAAAAAAAATAGTAGATTTTTGTTGAATTTCACAACCAGGAAATGCCGGGTCTTTCATTTGTGGCCTGGTACACCCTCAAGTGGCAGATGGAGAGACTTCCCCTTCATTCTCATTGTGCAATAAATGTTAGATTTTAATGGCTTTATATTTTATATTTGAACAGTCATTTATATTCACAGAAAAAATAAGGGTAAGGTATAGAGATTTTCAATATACTTTCTGCTTCCACACATGTGGCTTCCACCAGAACCCACATACTCTACCAGAGTGGTACATTATTTCCAATAGATAAACCTACAGTGATACATTATAATCAACAAAAGTCCAGAGGTTACATTATTGTTCATTCTTAGTGTTGCGTGTGTGTGTGTGTGTGTTTGGAAAAAAAGTATATTGAGTTGTGTGGATCTTTATAGAATTACAGATTCTAAAAGTCCTCTGTATTCAAAACATTCCCCTCTCTCCTTTTCCAACCACTGATCCTATTGTTTTCTCTGCAGTTTTGCTTTTCCCAGAGGTCTTGTAGTTGGAGTCACACAGATGCAGCCTTGTTATTGGATTATTTAAAAAACTATCCCAATATCAGATGTTTTTTGATAGTGAAAATGGGCCACAAAAACAGCAATATTGATAAGGATTAAGATTAAACTTAGTTATAAGAAGTTGTTCTTGATGGGTATTACAAAAACAAACACGTGGTAAGATTCTAGAGTTGTTTCCTTATTGCTGACTGTGTGAAATAAGATGAGAAGAAACAACTGAAGAGACTTGGAGTTGGGAGTGACAGAATAGTCCACCACAAGAGCCTACAAGTTTGTGTCAAACAAGATACTTTGGCGAGGAGTGTGTATACCTCAACCCTAAATGCTGCTTGAATGGAGATTCACTTTTAAAATTTACTAAGTACAACTGATCAAACAGGTGGAAGAGGCTGTTAGAAAGCAGGCTACAAATTTCTCACCATGCAGCTGCCCTGGCAGAGTGCTGAAATCCCTATAAAAGGATTACTTCAGGACACTGCGGTGGCTCAGTTAAGTGTCCAACTCTTTACTTCAGTTCAAGTCTTGATTTCACAGTTTGTGAGACCAAGCCCTGCATCAGGCACTCTGCTGCATACTCGGGATTCTCTCTCTCCCTCTCTCTATGCCCCTCCTTTCTCTCACTCTTAAAAATAAATAAATAAAAGTTACAGAAATAATTAATTCACCCAAATTAAATGGAGGAGACACTACTCATTCCCACAGATGTGCTGTATCACCTAGCTAGGAACTTGAGACCAATTTAGAATATATGTGAAGACTGCCAAAACCTTTCAACCATCAGTTACATTGGACAATCTGCTACTGTATTCTGGTTATTTGAAATTAACATTATTGAAAGACTTTTGGTCTTTCTGATGCTGAAACCATACAACTCCTAGAAAGGTTATCTAGGGAAATGATCTTACATGTAGAAATTTGGAACCCAGATGTTTCCATTATTATCCAGGAAGTAGGATATTTCACTTTTCCCTATAGTGTCTGCCCCTCCTACAAATCCCAAAGCTAAGGCTGTACTGTTTCTACAGGTGAAATGACACTTATGGACATGGGGGAGATGAGCTGAGAACATCCCTTCCCTATAACTTCTTCTTGTCCCATCTCTCATAGTCTCACTCTAAAGTCTCATTTGGGTAAGTGACTATTTCTCAGCTTCATTAACAGTAAGTGTTCAAGACTCAGAAGGGAGGTGAGATGAAGCATGATTTTTGGTTGAAATATTAGAATATTCATAGTTTCAGTCTTACAACTTATTGAATTATAACTACCATCAGTTGATATTTCCAGGTTAAAGGTGAATTTAATTAATGTTATTAGAGTATACAATTATATACTTATAGAATGACATTTGTGTGCATATCATGTTCCATTTCAAATTTGAATGCATTTTACTTTTTCTCACTTTGCTTGCTTATTCCTTTCTCCAGGATTTCAGAGAATTAAATAACTTAAAAGAATGATATCTTTGTCATCATTCATCATGTTTCCCTCTGCACCCTGTACTCTTTCAATTGCCAGAAAGCAGCAGATGCTTTCCAGTTACTTAATGGTATCTGATGATTAGCATACTAATTATTTTGACATTAGTACCTTTTACAAAAACATGTTCTTTTACAAAAAAGTGTTCTTTTTTTAATTTTTCAAATTTTCAGCTCTGTTTCTCATGGTGTCACTATCACTACTGAACCAACCAACTTACCCGCACCTTTTCACTTAAAATTCTCATAAGGACTTTAAGCTATAAATAACTAGACATAGGTTTTGTGGTTCATTTTTAAGAGTATGGTAAAACTAAGGAGAAATATGATCCTTTGACAGAAACAATAATACAAAAGAAGACGGGATGTGATTTTTTTCATATAGATTATACAGTGTGTGTGTGTGTGCATGCGCGCACGTGCATGTGGCAGTCTAGAAAGCACTGTATAAATATTATATAATTTATTGGATAATAGAACTTCGAATGAAAGATTTTTTATAATGGTAAGGAAATACATTTTATAAAACTTTATTTTCTCCTATATAACATAATCTACCGAGAATTATCACTTGGGTTGTTGCAAATGATTTCTTCCTTTCATTTCCCCTTATTATTTCAGACATTTGATGTCAGTCCAAAGAACTTATGATGGGTGTTTGTGCCAGGTTTGTTTAAGGGTGATATTTACTCACCATTATCTATGGTTATGTACATAATTTTGGCTTAAAATATTGAAAATACCCTCAAGTAAGAGCATACACATTAGAGTGAACTTCATCTGCCTTATCCGTCTTCCAGGACTGTTTAGTGTTTGCACCCTCAACCCCAGGAAGAACTAATTATCTCTCTTCATACTGAGTACTGAGATGTGCATTTAGATTTAGAGGTTTTCAATATTTGTGCTAAGACCAAGTTCCTTTTTATGTACTCACCAATAAAATATACATATTTTTTAAATATTTCATTTCTACAGATAGAATCCATGTCTTCCAAATCCCATTATTTTTCTTGGTAGAGTTTTCAGATTTATTGAATATAATCACGGGATGCAGGAACTGAAATTCAGAAAAGTGGCAGTGACTTTTTTGGACGACTATATATTACTTGCATACATGCATTTAATGTGTATGCAATAGTTGGTATATACATCTACTAAAATAATTATTCATCATTTTTCTGATAAATTTAACTGAATGTCTTACACTTGATTGTCCAACTCAAACCTATGGCAAACATGGTAATTTCTTGTCTAGGCTCAACACCAAAACCATCAAAAGTGTCACGGTGGGGGGAATGGCAGAGAACATTATGTATCTACTCAGCAGAAATACACCTTCTGAAATGACCATCTATCCCTTGGCTCTTGTCCACATAATAAAACTCTTCCCTGCACTGTTTTTAATGTCTACAGACATATTTGAAGTACTGAACATTCTAAGTGATTTCAAATTCAAGGCTTTATTCTGCATGATCAGGGAGACACGGGGTCTCTCCTTGAGCACCACCTGCCACCTCGGCATGTTCAAGGCCATCATGATCAGCCCTAGCACCTCCTGGTTGGCCAGCTTTAAACATACGTGCAAAAAGTACATCTTCCATTCTTTTATCATCTTATGGTTTCTCAGATGTCTCTCATTAGTAACTGCATCTTGTATACTGCTGCTCCTTCTAAAGTGACCCAGAGCAGTCTACTGCGTGTCAATAAATACTTCTCACTTTCTCACCTAAACTCCATCATCAGGGAACCGTTTTTCACTTTTTCAATATCCAGGGATGGTTGTTTGTTGGAGGCATGCTGCTCTCAAGTGCATACATTATGATTCTCTTGTGCAGTCATCAGAGGCAGTGCCAGCACCTCTCCTCAAGAGTCTCCCCCTAGAGAAGGGCCACCCAAACCATCCTGCTGTTGGCGAGTTTCTTTGTGGTCATGTGGGCGTCATTATCTCCTTCTCTTCCACTCTGTTATGGGTGCATGACACATTCATTCTGGATGTCCAGAAGCTTGTGCCAATGTCTATGCCACTGTCAGTGCATTGGTGCTAACAAGTTCTAATAAAATAATAAAAAATGTGTTTCAAAAGTGTGGGAAAATTACAATCAAGTTATAGGTACACGTTCTGAAAATCGTTATCTATAACTGATTATTTTGATTTTATTCAAATTATGGACTGTTTATATATAATATTTAAATGTAATTTTAATTTATATGTAATTGAAAGTTTTACTGTATCCAAATATGTTTCAAACCTCTGTTACCAAGTACCCTCGAGTTTCTTAGTATAGTATCAAGGAGGATTTGATATTCCCATGTGTTGACAATTCCTTTATCTTTCATTTTATTATTCAAACACCCTTAAGGAAAATTTTTCTGTATACAAGAGAAATACACTCTAAAGCATGACTACTTTAGTACAATGCTAGTAATTACCTATTGGTAATGCAACATTTGAAAATTCTATTTACTCTTTTTAGTTCAAGATATTTAGCTGTGCATTTAATTTTAATTAAACAAGACTTTTCTGACACTATATTTATTTATCTGTGTTCTGGCATCTATTAAGGCTGCAGAGTGTACTCTCACCTCTGTAGGTTTTCTAATTTATTTTTCTCTGCTTTAAAACGCTGTGCTTTTTAATGTTTTTGTTGTAATTTCTTTTGTTTACACAATTTGATTAAGATTTCTGGTATCTTTATCTGCTTTGTTGCAATGCATTTTTTTTATAACATCATGACTAGTTTTTAAATTAGAAATTTATAATCATTTCTTTAATTTTGCTTTATTATTTTGTATAGACTAGTGAAACAATTAAATGATTCTTATTTCTTCCCATTCTGATCTTCATATTTCATCGTGACAACTCTATTCTCCATAAATATTCTCTATTTATGTCTTTAGCTTCAATATTTTTCTTCAATATCTAGTATATTTCTCTCATCAACTCAGACTAATATAATTAACTAATATATTGTGTACTAAATTGAATTATTTAATTTTCTTTTTTTTGTATTTTAATATGAATTTTATTGTCAAATTGATTTGCATACAACACCCAGTGCTCATCCCAACTGGTGCCCTCCTCAATGCCTATAACTCACTTTCCCCTCCCTCCCACCCCCCATAAACCCTCAGTTTATTCTCAGTTTTTAAAAGTCACTTATGGTTTGGCTCCCTCCCTCTCTTTTTTTTCCTTCCCCTCCCCCATGGTCTTCTGTTAAGTTTCTCAGGATCCACACAAAGAGTTTCACAAAGAGTGAAAACATATGGTATCTGTCTTTGTATGGCTTATTTCACTTAGCATGACACTCTCCAGTTCCATCCACGTTGCTACAAAAAGCCATATTTCATTCTTTCTCATTGCCAAGTAGTATTACATTGTGTATATAAACCACAATTTCTTTAACCATTCATCAGTTGATGGATATTTAGTCTCTTTCCATAATTTGGCCATTGTTGAAAGTGCTGCTATAAACATTGGGGTACAATGTCCCTATGTATCAGCACGCTTGTATCCCTTGGGTAAATTCCTAGCGGTGCTATTTCTGGGTCATAGGATAGACCCACTTTTAATTTTTTTGAGGAACCTCCACACTGTTTTCCAGAGCGGCTTCACCAGTTTGCATTCCTATCAGCAGTGCAAGAAGGCTCTCGTTTCTCCACATCCTCTCCAGCATCTATAGTCTCCTGATTTGTTCATTTAGCCACTCTGACTGGTGTGAGGGGGTGTCTCAGTGTGGTTTTGATTTGTATTTCCCTGATGAGGAATGACATTGAGCATCTTTTTATGTGCCTGTTGGCCATCTGGATGTCTTTAGAGAAGTGTCTATTCATGTTTTCTGCCCATTTTTTCACTGAATTACTTGCTTTTTGGGTGTGGAGTTAGGTGAGTTCTTTATAGATTTTGGATACTAGCCCTTTGTCCAATATGTTATTTGCAAATATCTTTTCCATTTCCATCAGTTGCCTTTTAGTTTTGTTGATTGTTTCCTTTGCGATGCAGAAGCTTTTTATCTTCATGGGGTCCCAATAGTTCATTTTGCTTTTAATTCCGTTGCCTTTGGGGATGTGTCAAGTAAGAAATTGCTGTGACTGAGGTCACAGAGGTTTTTTTCCTGCTTTCTCCTCTAGGATTTTGATGGTTTCCTGTCTCATATTCAGGTCCTGTATCCAATTTGAGTTTATTTTTGTGCACGGTGTAAGAAAGTGGTCCAGGTTCATTCTGCATGTTGCTGTCCAGTTCTCCTAGCACCATTTCTTAAATACACTGTCTTTGTTGCATTGGATATTCTTTCCTGCTTTGTCAAAGATTAGTTGGCCATCCTTTTGTGGGTCCAATTCTGGAGTCTCTATTCTATTCCATTGGTCTATGTGTCTGCTTTTGTGCCAATGCCATGCTGTCTTGATGATGACAGCATTGTAGTAGAGGCTAAAGTCTGGGATTGTGATGCCTCCCACTTTGGTCTTCTTATTCAATATTACTTTGGTCATTCGGGGTCTTTTGTGGTTCATACAAAGTTTAGGATTCTTTGTTCTAGCTTCGAGAAGAATGCTGGAGCAATTTTGATTGGGATTGCATTGAATGTGTAGAATGCTTTGGGTAGTATTGACATTTTAACAATATTCTTCCAATCCATGAGCATGGAAAGTTTTTCCATTCTTTATATCTTCTTCAATTTCCTTCATAAGCTTTCTATAGTTTTCAGCACACAGATCTTTTACATCTTTGGTTAGTGTTTATTCCTAGGCATTTTATGATTCTTGGTGAATTTGTGAATGGGATCAGTTTGTCTTTCTCTTGCTTCATTATTAGTGTATATGAATGAAACTGATTTCTGTACATTGATTTTTTATCCTGCAATTTTGCTGAATTCATGTATTAGTTCTAGTAGACTTTGGTGGAGTCTATCGGGTTTTCCATGTATAATACCATGTCATCTGAAAAAGTGAAAGCTTGACTTCATCATTGCCAATTTTGATGCCTTTGATTTCCTTTTGTTGTCTGATTGCTGATGCTAGAACTTGCAACAGTATGTTAAACAACAATGGTGAGAGTGGACATCCCTGTCATGTTCCTGATCTCAGGGGGAAAGCTCTCAATTTTCCCTATTGAGGATGATATTAGCTGTGGGCTTTTCATAAATGGCTTTGATGATGATTAAGTATGTTCCTTCTATCCTGACTTTCTTGAGGGTTTTTAGTAAGAAAAGATGCTGAATTTTTTCAAATGCTTTTTCTGCATCGTTTGACAGGATCATATAGTTCTTTTATTTTCTTTTATTAATGTGATGTATCACAATGATTGAATTGCCAATGTTGAACAAGTCTGCAGCCCAGGAATGAATCCACTTGATCATGGTGAATAATCCTTTTTATATGCTGTTGAATTCGATTTGCTAGTATCTTATTGAGAATTTTTGCATCCATATCCATCAGGGATATTGGCCTGTAGTTCTCTTTTTTGGCTGGGTCTCTGGTTTAGGATTCAAAGTAATGCTGGCTTCATAGAATGAGTCTGGAAGTTTTCCTTCTCTTTCTATGTTTTGGAACAGCTTGAGAAGGATAGGTATTATCTCTTCTTTAAATGTCTGGTAGAATTCCCCAGGGAAGCCATCTTGTCCTGGACTCTTATTTGTTGGGGGATTTTAAAAAATATTTTTAATGTTTATTTATTTTTGAGAGAGAGAGATAGAGCATGAGCAGAGGAGGGACATAGAGAGAGGGAGACACAGAATCAGCAGGCTCCAGGCTCTGAGCTGTCAGCACAGAGCCTCACGTGGGGCTTCAACTCACAAACTGCAAGATCATGACCTGAGCCGGAGTTGGACACTTAACCGACTGAACCACCCAGGCGCCACAATTGGGAGATTTTTGATGAACTGATTAAATTTCTTTGCTGGTTATGGGTCCGTTCAAGTTTTCTATTTCCTCCTGATTGAGTTTTGGAAGTGTGTGGGTGTTTAGGAATTTGTCCATTTCTTCCAGGTTGTCCAGTTTGTTGGCATATAGTTTTTCATAGTGTTCCCTGATAATTGCTTGTATTTCTGAGGGATTGGTTGTAATAATTCCATTTTCATTCATGATTTTATCTATTTGGGTCATTTCCCTTTTCTTTTTGAGAAGGGTGGTTAGAGGTTTATCAATTTTGTTTATTTTTTCAAAAAAACAACTCTTGGTTTCACTGATCTGCTCTACAGATTTTTTAGATTCTATATTGTTTATTTCTGCTCTGATCTTTATTATTTCTCTTCTTCTGCTGGGTTTAGGGTATCTTTGCTGTTCTTCTATGTACTTGGGATTTTTCTTGTTTCTTGCAATGTATTCCCTCTCAGCAGTGACTTCGCTGCATCCCAAAGCATTTGGATTGTTGTATTTTAATTTTCATTTGTTTCCATATATGTTTTTAAATTTCTTCTCTAATTGCCTGGTTGACCCATTCATTCTTTAGTAGGGTGTACTTTAACCTCCATGCTTTTGGAGGTTTTCCAGACTTTTTCCTGTGGTTGATTTCAAGCTTCATAGCATTGTGGTCTGAAAGTGTGCATGGTATGATCTCAATTCTTTAATACTTATGAAGGGCTGTTTTGTGACCCAGTATGTGATCTATCTTGGAGAATGTTCCATGTGCACTTGAGAAGAAAGTATATTCTGTTGCTTTGGGATGCAGAGTTCTAAATATATCTGTCAAGTCCATCTGATCCAATGCATCATTCAGAGCCCTTGTTTCTTTATTGATCCTATGTCTAGATGACTTATCCATTGTTGTAAGTGGGGCATTAAAGTCCCCTGAAGTTACCTCATTCTTATTAAGATTGCTTATGTTTGTGATTAATTATTTTATATATTTGAGGGCTCCCTTATTTGGCGCATAGACATTTATAATTGTTAGCTCTTCCTGATGGATAGACCCTGTAATTATTCTATAATGTCCTTCTTCATCTCTTGTTACAACATTTAATTTAAAGTCTAGTTTGTCTGATATAAGTATGGCTACTCCAGCTTTCTTTTGACTTCCAGTAGCATGATAGATAGTTCTCCATCCCCTTACTTTCAATCTGAAGGTGTCCTCAGGTCTAAAATGAGTCTCTTGCAGACAGAAATAGATGGGTCTTATTTTTTATCCATTCTGATACCCTATGTCTTTTGGTTGGAGCATTTAGTCCATTTACATTCAATGTTATTATTGAAAGATATAGGTTTAGGGCGCCTGGGTGGCACAGTCGGTTAAGCGTCCGACTTCAGCCAGGTCATGATCTCACAGTCCGTGAGTTCGAGCCCCGCATCAGGCTCTGGGCTGATGGCTCAGAGCCTGGAGCCTGTTTCCAATTCTGTGTCTCCCTCTCTCTCTGCCCCTCCCCCGTTCATGCTCTGTCTCTCTCTGTCCCAAAAATAAATAAAAACTTTGAAAAAAAAAAAAAGAAAGGTATAGGTTTAGAGTCATTGTGATGTCTGTAGGTTTCATGCTTGTAGTGATGTCTGTGTACTTTGTGGTCCTTGCAAAATTTCCTTCACAGAATCCCCCTTAGGATCTTTTGTAGGGCTGGTTTAGTGTTGATGAATTCCTTCAGGTTTTCTTTGGGAAAACCTTTATCTCTCCTATTCTGAATGACAGACTTGCTGGATGAAGGATTCTCAGCATTCCTTTCAGACCTGCCAAGTTTCAGTAGATAGGTCTGCCACTACTCTTATGGGTCTACCTTTGTAAATTAGGGCCTGTTTCTCCCTAGCTGCTTTCAGATTTTTCTGTTTATCCTTGTATTTTGCCAGTTTCACTATGATATTTCGTGCAGAAGATCCATTCAAGTTACGTCCGAAGGGAGTTCTCTGTGCCTCTTGGATTCCAATGCCTTTTTCCTTCCCAGATCAGGGAAGTTCTCAGCTATGATTTGTTCAAGTTCACCTTCAGCCCCTTTCTCTTGCTTCTTCTTCTGTAATTCCTATGATGCGGATATTGTTCCGTTTGATTGCATCACTGAGTTCTCTAATTCTCCCCTCATACTCCTGGATTTTTTTAGTCTGTCTTTTTCTCAGCTTCCTCTTTTTCCATAATTTTATCTTCTAATTCACCTATTCTCCCCTCTGCCTCTTCAATCCGTGCTATGGCTGCCTCCATTTTATTTTGCACCTCAGTTATAGCATTTTTTAGCCCTTATGACTATTTCTTAGTCCCTTGATCTGTAGCAATAGATTCTCTGCTCTCCTCTATGCTTTTTTCAAGCCCAGCAATCAATTTTATGATGATTATTCTAAATTCTTGTTCCATTGTATTGCTTAAATTGGTTTTTGATCAATTCGTTAGTTGTTGCTACTTCCTGGAGTTTCTTTTGGGGAGAATTCTTCCATTTTGTCATTATGGATAGTCCCTGCGGTGGCTCCAAACTGCAGGGCACTTCCCATATGCTGTCTGGAGTAACTTGTGTTGGTGGGCGGGGCCGCAGTCAGATCCGATGTCTGCCCCCAGCCCACCTTTGGGGCCACAGTCAGACTGTTGTGTACCTTATCTTCCCCTCTCCCAGGGACAGGACTCACTGTGGAGTGGTGTGGCCCTTGTCTGGGCTCCTTGCACACTGCCAGCCTTGTGGTGCTGCTTCAGTGGGATCTGGCGTATTAGCTGGGGTGGATCCACAAGGTGCACAGGGGCGGGAGGGGCAGGCTTAGCTCACTTTGCCACCAGTGGTCCCCTGCGGGAGGGGCCCTGCAGCACCAGGAGGGAGGCAGACCTTTTGGAGGGATGGATCCACAGAGCACAACATTGGGTGTTTGCATGGTGCAAGCAAGTTAGGTGACAGGAACTGGTTCCCTTTGGGATTTAGGCTGGGGGATGGGAGAGGCAGATGGTGCTGACCAGTGCCTTTGTTCCCCGCCTAGCTGAGCTCTGTTTTCCAGGGCTCAACAACTCTCCCTCCTGGTGTCCTCTCTCCCTCTTGCTCTCTGAGCAGAGTTGTTGACTTATAACATTCCAGTTAAGTCCCGCTGGCTGTCAGAACTCAGAGTCCAGCCTCTCCGCTTCTGCAAGCCAGACTTTGGGGGCTCTGCCTTGCCGGGCTGGTTGCCCCTCCACTGCCCTGGCTCCCTCCCACCAGTCTGTATAGTGCACACTGCCTCTCTGCCCTTCCTACCCTCTTCCATGGGCCTCTTGTCTACGCTTGGCTCTGGAGAGTCCATTCTGCTAGTCTTCTGGCGGTTTTCTGGGTTATTTAGGCAGATGTGGGTGGAATCTAAGCGATCAGCTGGATGTGGTGAGCCCAGTGTCCTCCTATGCTGCCATCTTCCATGCACCCCCCTTAATTTTATTTTATTCCCACAGTGAAGTTTATGCTCATAAAACAATACTAATGAATAATAAAGCCACCCAATCTTACTAGGCCATTTCTCTTGTGGGATACTTGAATGGGCCATATTTTCTAATTTTAAATTTCTCCTTATATGTAAGCAAAAGAAATCATGACATGGGTGTCTGGGTACCTAAGTTGGTTAAGCATCTGACTTTGGCTCAGGTCATGATCTGGTGGTTTGAGTTTGAGCTCCACATCAAGCTCTGTTCTGACAGCTCAGATCCTGGAGCCTGCTTCAGATTCTGTGTTTCCCTCTCTTTCTGCCCCTTCTGTGCTTATGCTTTGTCTCTGTATGAAAAATAAACATTAAAAAAATTTTTTAAAGAAATCATGGCATGCCTCTTTTGAAATCTCTTTACCACTTATTTGTTTAAAGTTATTGAAATAATGAATGAAAAATGGAATATTCTTCCTGCAACATCATCCTGGATCTCACACAAGTCAAACTCGTTTAATATTTGATGAATGTTGAAGGGTAACTAACTCGGTCACCTACACAGTTCATGAAATAAGGTTATTCCAGCACCTCAATTTTCAGAACAGGAAAAAATGCCAAAATTCTCTAGTAATAATCTTTCGGATTGTGATTTCCTAAGGGTTCATATTGTTTGCCAGTCACACTCAATTTCCTTCCATAATCATCATTTGTATTTCTATCCTTATTCTCCATTTTGGAAATTAAGATACTGAAATCTAGCACAGGTTCCTTTTTAAATGTCTTATTAAACACCAGGGACCAACTTCTAACTGTTACATAAAATGACCTTAAATAGTTCTTTCAATGCTCATAGCTATATTCAATTTTAAGGGGATACTAGCTTTCTGTGAGAGATCCACCACCTCTTATTTGTTAATTTTAAAGTAAGAAAATGAAAGACAGATTTCTTTTCTTTTTCACATTTTTATTTGATTTCTAGTTAGTTAACATAAAATTTAGCATTGGTTTCAGGAGTAAAATCCAGTGATTCATCACTTACATATAAACCCAGTGCACATCCCAACAAGTGCCTTCCTTAATACACATTACCCATCCCCTACCTACTTCCCCTCCAACAACTCTCAGTTTGTTTTCTATATTTAACAGTCTCTTTCATTTTTGTTGATTGTGTCCTTTGCTGTGCAGTTTTTATCTTGATGAGGTCCCAACAGTTCATTTTTGCTTTTATTTCCCTTGCCTTTGGAGATGTGTCAAGAAGTCGCTGCAGCTGAGTTCAAAGAGGTTGTTGCCTATTTTCTCTTCCAGGATTTTGATGATTTACAGTCTCACATTTAGAACTTTCATTCATTTTGAATTTGAATTATTGAGTTAAAATTGAGTCATTTTGAATTAGAAAATGGTCCAAGTTCATTCTGCATGTTGCTCTCCAGTTTGCCCAGCACCATTTGCTAAAGAGACTGTCACCCCCCGCCTTTCCACTCTCTTTCACCCTAAGTTTGTTCTCTGTATTTAAAAGTCTTTTATGGCTTGCCTCCATATATAGATTTTTTTCTTTCCCTTCCCCGATGGTTTTCTGCTAAGTTTCTCAACTTCCACATATGAGTGAAAACATATGATGTCTGTCTTTCTCTGAGTGACTAATTTCACTTAGCATAATATCCTCAAGTTCCATTCATGCTATTGTAAATAGTAAGATTTCATTCTTTTTCATTGCCAAGTACAATTTCACTGTATCTATATACCACATCTTCTTTATCCACTCATCAGTTGATGGATTTGGCTCTTTCCATAATTTGGCTATTGTTAGCAGTTATGCTATCAACATTGGGATACATGTGTCCCTATGAATCAACACTCTTGTATCCTCTGGATAAATTCCAAGTAGTGCTATGGATGGATTGTAGGGTTATTCAATCTATACATTTTTGAGGAAATTCCACACTGTTTCCCAGAGTGTCTGCACCAGTTTGCATTCCTACCAACAATGCAAAAAGGTTCCACTTTCTCTATACTTTGTTTTCTGAGTTGTTAATTTTAGCCACTCTGCAGTGTGATGTATCTCGGTGAAGTTTTGATATGTATTTCCCTAATGATGATGAGTGATTTTGAGCATATTTTCATGTGTCTATTAGCCAGTTGGATACCTTCTTCGGGAAAATGTTTATTCATGACTTCTGCCCATTTCTTCACCAAATTATTTGTTTTTCAAGTGCTGAGTTTGGTAAGTTCTTTATATATTTTGGATTCGAACCCTTTTTTTGATATGTCATTTGCAAATATCTTCTTTCATTCCATTGAGTGGCGCGGGGGAGTGGAGGGCAGGGAAAATAGATAATGGCCATTGAGGAGAGCACTTGTTGGGATGAGCACTAGGTGTTTTATGTAAGTGATGAGTCATGGGAATCTACTTCTGACGCAAAGAGCACACCATATATACTGAATGTGTGTGTGCGCATGCACACACACACACACGTATATATATATATGTATGTATAGTTCATTTCCCTCTCCTTTTTTCCTTTCCCATATTCATCTGTTTTGTTCTTAAAGTCCATGTATGAGCATAATCATATGATATTTGTCTTTCTCTGACTTATGTCACTTAGCATAAAACTCTCTAGTTCCATCCACATCATTGCAAATGGCAAAACTTCATTCTTTTTGATGGCTGAGTAATAACTATTATATACATATATACCACTTCTCCTTTATACACTCATCAGCCCATGGATATTTGGGCTCTTTTCATAATTTAACTATTGTTGATAATGCTGCTATAAACATCAGGGAGCATGTGCCCCTTTGAATCTGTATTTTCGTATCCTTTGGGTAAAGCCAGATCTTTTGAAAGCCAGATGATCAGTTGTAAGTATTTTGTAGTAAAATTGCAAAACGTGCTAGTTTAACTCCCTGATTCCCAGGAGGAAACAATTTTAAAATCATCACCACAACCTGATGACAGCCTTGTCAGAAAAAATAACATAAAAAATAAAAACAAACAAAAACGAACAAAACCTTTTACTTAGTGATGCCCAAAATCTACAATTAAAGAGTCATTCTCTAGGTCACTGTTTTCAAGATTTGGCTAATTTTGATTTACCCAACCCCACCTGAGTTCTAATGAATCAGAATCTTCAGGAGAAGGCTTGGGGATGTGTATTTTTCACAAGGATTCCAGATGTTTCTGGCAGTTTACTATGTTTGGAAATTTCTATTTACATTTCTCATTAAGGGGCACATCACTAGCAAATTCAAGAAACGTAGCTCTTTGATGTGTTGCTTGCATCTGAACCTATATTATCTTATTGTAGCAAGATTCTGAAGCAAGAGCTGTAACACTACTGAGGAAGAAAGAAGAGGGAGTAAACAGCAAAGGCTAACTTCCACAATAGTTCCCAACAGTGGACGTTGGACCCACTCTTGATATCAACAGGAGACCTAAATATTTTTAAATGCAGGGATGATGTGCTTCTATTAAATGAAGTCTTATGAAAAAGATTTGCACATTTGGATGGAAATTCACATATGACATAAAGTAGAGAAATGTGTGTTTTTCTTCTTGAAAATTGAGAGCTTGTTCTTCAGTAATTCCCTCCTAAGGTTATAGAAGAAATTTCTGCAATGGAAAATAAAAGAGAGTGAGCCAACTTTAAAAAAAAAAATAGGGGAATGGTGGTGGTGCCTGGGTAGCTTAGGTGCTTAAGTGCCTGACTTTTGATTTTAGTTCAGGTCATGATCTCACATTTCCTGACTTTGAGCCCTGCCTTGGGCTCTGCTTTGACAGCTTGGAGGCTGTTTGGGATTCTCTCTCTCTCTCTGCCTCTTCCCTTCTCTCTCTCAAAAATAAATTAACTTAAAAAAAGAGATTGATACAGGTTCATGTTGAATAAACATGTTAACAGAATTTATGTCAAAAATAATTGTTTATGTACACTCCTCGAGGATGTCCACATCCAATTTCTAGTACTGTGATGTGAACACACAAGGTTATGCAACAGTGAGAATTAAGGCTATAGATAGAAGGAAAATTGATAATCATATGTCTTTAAGGTGAGGAGATTATGTTGAATTTACAGCACTCAGAAAGATCCTGTCAGGTGGAAAAATAGAAAGTTTTAGAATATCTGATCTGGAAAGTATTTTCTCCCAATTGTTTATTTTGATAAATTTCCCCATTAATATAAAATTATTTCAGTTGAACTATACAAATGCTTATGAGTCCTCTGTATGTACATCACCATTCTCAGTGCTGAATATTAAACAGTGTAATGCGGAACAGTAAAGCAATTCTAAAGAGGAAATTTATGCACCATAGTGTATGAATACTGAGCACATCCTGCCATGACTGTGAAATGTTGTTTGTATCTTTCTATCTCTCTGTCTCTCTGTCTCTGTCTCTCTCTCTATATATATGTATATGTGCATATATATACATATAAATATATATACATATACATATACATATATATATATCCAAACATATCCAACTATATCCAAATAACTATATCTCCAGAATTTGTAGAAACCCCAGAACTATACCCACAAACGTATGGCCAACTAATCTTAGCCAAAGCAGGAAAGAACATCCAATGGAAAAAAGACAGTCTCTTTAACAAATGGTGCTGGGAGAACTGGACAGCAACATGCAGAAGGTTGAAACTAGACCACTTTCTCACACCATTCACAAAAATAAACTCAAAATGGATAAAGACCTGAATGTGAAACAGGAAACCATCAAAACCCTAGAGGAGAAAGCAGGAAAAGACCTCTCTGACCTCAGCCGTAGCAATCTCTTACTCGATACATCCCCAAAGACAAGGGAATTAAAAACAAAAATGAATTACTGGGACCTTATGAAGATAAAAAGCTTCTGCACAGCAAAGGAAACAACCAAGAAAACTAAAAGGCAACCAACGGAATGGGAAAAGATATTTGCAAATGACATATCGGACAAAGGGCTAGTATCCAAAATCTATAAAGATCTCACCAAACTCCACACCTGAGAAACAAATAACCCAGTGAAGAAATGGGCAGAAAACATGAATAGACACTTCTCTAAAGAAGACATCCGGATGGCCAACAGGCACATGAAAAGATGCTCAACGTCGCTCCTTATCAGGGAAATACAAATCAAAACCACACTCAGATGTCACCTCACGCCAGTCAGAGTGGCCAAAATGAACAAATCAGGAGAATATAGATGCTGGAGAGGATGTGGAGAAACGGGAACCCTCTTGCACTGTTGGTGGGAATGCAAATTGGTGCAGCCGCTCTGGAAAACAGTGTGGAGGTTCCTCAGAAAATTAAAAATAGACCTACCCTATGACCCAGCAATAGCACTGCTAGGAATTTACCCAAGGGATACAGGAGTATTGATGCATAGGGGCACTTGTACCCCAATGTTTATAGCAGTACTCTCAACAATAGCCAAATTATGGAAAGAGCCTAAATGTCCATCAACTGATGAATGGGTAAAGAAATTGTGGTTTATATACACAATGGAATACTACGTGGCAATGAGAAAAAAACGAAATATGGCCCTTTGTAGCAACGTGGATGGAACTGGAGAGTGTGATGCTAAGTGAAATAAGCCATACAGAAAAAGATACCATATGTTTTCACTCTTATGTGGATCCTGAGAAACTTAACAGAAACCCATGGAGGAGGGGAAGGAAAAAAAAAAGAGGTTAGAGTGGGAGAGAGCCAAAGCATAAGAGACTCTTAAAAACTGAGAACAAACTGAGGGTTGATGGGGGGTGGGAGGGAGGGGAGGATGGGTGATGGGTATTGAGGAGGGCACCTTTTGGGATGAGCACTGGGTGTTGTATGGAAACCAATTTGACAATAAATTTCATATATTGAAAAAAATATCAAATAATTAATCAATGTAATGTACCATATTCAGAGTATAGAAGAAAAAATTATCATTTCAATACATACACGTTATTATTTCTCCTCTATCGTTGTTAGATAGATACATCAGTATCTATCGTTGTTATTTCTCCTCTATCCTTTGTGATTTTGTTAATTTGAATCGTATCTATCTCTATTTCTCTTTTTATGACTCTGGCTAGAGGTTTATAAATTTCATTAATCTTCCTAGAAACAATCTTTTGGTTTCATTGATCTTTAGTTTCCATATCATTTAGTTTCCATATCATTGATTTCTGTTCTAATCTTTATTATTTCCTTTCTTCTTCTGGTTTGTGGTTTTGTTTGTTCTTTTTCTAGCTCCTTTATGTGTAAGGTTAGGTTATTTACTTGAGGATTTTCTTGCTTCTTGAATTAGCCTATATTGCCATAAACTTCCCTCTTAGAACTGCTGTTGCTGCATCCCAAAGGGTTTGGACCATTTGTTTTTATTTTCACTTGTTTACATACAATTTTTTATTTCTTTGATTTCTTGGCTGACCCATCCATTATTTCATAGAATGTTATTTAATTTCCATGTATATGTGGTCTTTCCAGAATTATTATCGTGGTTGATTTCTAGTTTTACAGAAAGGAAATATGTGAATTTGTGAATTTGTTGAGACTTGTTTTGTGACCTATTATGCGATCTATTCTGGAGAGTGTTCCATGTGCACTTGAAAAGAATGTGTATTCTGCTGTTTTAGGATGGAATGTTCTGTATATATCTGTTAAATCCATCTGGTCCAATGTTTCCTTCAAAGCCACTGTCTCTTTGTTGGTTTTCTGTTCAGATTATCTGTTCCTCCAAATAAGTGGGGTATTAAAGTGCCTTACTATAATTTTATTACTATGGATTAGTTACTTTATGTTTCTTATTGACTGTTTTATGTATTATTTGCTCCCATATGAAGAACATAAATATTTACAGTTGTCACACATCTTCTTGGTGAATTGTCCCCTTTATTATTATATAGCGCCCTTCTTTGTCTCTTGTTACAGTCCTTGATTTAAAGTGTATTTTTTTCTGGGGCATCTGGGTGGCTCAGTTGGTTGAGCATCCAACTTCGGCTCAGGTGAGTTTGAGCCCGTGTTGGGCTCTGTGCTGACAGCTCAGAGCCTGGAGTCTGCTTTAGATTCTGTGTCTCGCTCCCTCTCTGCCCCTTCCCCACTCATGCTCTGTTTCTCTCTGTCTCTCGAAAATAAATAAACATCAAAAGGAGAAATTTCTATAAAAAAAGTGTATTTTTTTCTTATATTAATATTGCTACCCTGGCTTTCCTTTAGAGATCCATTTGCTTGATAAATGTTTCTCCATCCCATCACTTTCAGTCTGAAGGTGTCTAGGTCTGAAGTGAGTTACTTATGGAGACCATATAGGTTTTTACTTATGTTTTATTCACTCTATTACCTATGTCTTTTGATTGGACTATTTTGTCCACTTACATTCAAAGTAATTATTCATAGATATGTAGTCATTGCTATTTTGTTACTTGTGTGGTTGTTTTATAGTTTTTCTCTAACTCTTGGATTTTGGTCTTTTTGTTTGTTTCTGTCTCTTTCATGGTTTTCTTTTTATTTTTTTTTTCAGTAATATATTTGTATACCTTTTCTTTTTCTTAGCGTATCTGCTACAGGTTTTCATTTGTGGTTAACATTTTGTTTATAACATATATTATAGTACTATCAAGTTGATGGCTGCTTACATTTGAGCCAGTTCATACTCCTCTCCTTACCATGATTTACATATATGGCGTCATATTTTACATCCTTTATTTTGTGAATGCCAAGCTTCTTTTTACAGAAATACTTATTTTTACTGATTTTGTGTTTCCTATTTTTCAAATTCTTATTCGTGGTCTTTTCTTTTCACCCCAAGTCCCCTTCAACAAGTCTTGCAGGACTGGTTAATGGTCATAAACTCCTTTAGTTTTTGTTTATCTGAGAAACTCTTTATCTTTCCTATGCTGAATGATATCCTTGACAAGTAGAACATTCTAAGTGACAGAGTTTTCTTTTCAGCATTTTGAATATGTCATGCCAGTCCTTCCTTGCCTGCAAAGTTTCTGCTGAAAAAACTTTTGATAGCCCATGGATTTCCCTTGGATATTACTTTAGTTTTTCCTCTTGCTGCTATTTTTTTTCTTTATCACTACTGTTTTCTATTTTGATTACTCTCTGTGTTGGTGTGGACTTCCTTGGGTTAAATATGTTGGGCGTATCTCTGTGTCTCATAGATCTGGATATCTATTTCTTTCCCCAAATTATGAATGATTTCCATTATTGTTTCTTCAAATATATTTTCTGCCCCCACTTTATTTCTTTTCTCTTTCTGGGATTTCTATAAGGTGAATGTTACTAGTCTTGATGGATTTGTTGAATTAAAGTCTATTCTAATTTTGTGAAATTTTCTTCTCTCATCTGCTTCCATTACTCTGTTTTCTAGATCATAAATTCATTTCTCTGCTTCCTCTAGTATGCCACTTATACCAATTTCATTTTTATTTATCATGTTCTTTATCTCCAATTGGTTCTCTTTTGTCTCTTCCTTTAGTGTCTCACTGAGGTCATACACTCTTTTCTCAAGTCCTGTCAGTATCTTTATGATCATTATTTTAATTTCTCTATCAGGAACATTACTTACATTTGTTGCAGTTAGGTCTCCTGCTGATTAGTCCTGTTCTTTTATTTAGGACATATTCCTCTGTCTCATTTTGTTTAACTCTGTGTCTGTTTCTGTCTGTTAAGAAAGTCAGCTACATCTCTTGCTCTGGAAGGTAATGTTCTCATTGAGAAAAGTTCCTGTAGTCCCTGCAGTACAGTGCCCCCTGTGCATTGTGACCTGGCACTTAAGGATTGTCTCTTGTGTGTGTACTCTGTGCCCTGTTGTGGGTTAATCACTTTTTTCCTTAAGTCCAGTTGTCTGCAGTGGCTCTCCTTGCCTGTGGTGGGGTGTTTTATTCCCAGCCTTAGGTGAAGTGCATTTTAACAATTGACGTGCTGGTCTGCTTGTTAAATGAGGTCTGAAACCACTGCTTCTGGCACCTGAAAGACCTAAGTGTTTCTGGGAAGTGGGTATGGGGTATATGCAATTTTGCCAAGATGCACCTCAACTTGCATAGCAGCCACCTCTATGCCAGCACAGCCCCCAGAAGTACCGAGGCCTTGCAAATCATGTGGGTAGGGATATGAGTTGGTGACATTTGCTTATTTTTTCTGGGGGAGGTTCACTGTAGGGCAGGAAATGAGGCAAGTGTCTGCTCCCTACCACATAACTGCCCTTCCTACCCTCTTTGATATCACTTCCTCTCTATCTTTAGTTGTTAAGTTTGTTCTGCCAGTTTTTGGGTCCTTTTCTGGGTTATTTACACTGATGTATCTAGTTGTATCAATGGAATGAGACAAACAGGGTTCTCCTACTTTGCCATTTTCCTAGCTTTTCTCCATAATTTTTCTTTTTTGTTTCTGTACACTCAAGCTATTGTCTGGAGCCACATACTGAATACAATATGAGATTACATTCAGCCATTTTTGCACATATTGGAAAATGTGTATTTCTCTATTCATAGACTCAATAATTAAACAATATGAATTTTATCCAATTATATACAAAATGATTATATATAAACATAATTATATGTTATGTAGAATTTTATAAAATTAAAAATACAATTACCACATGATCAAGTAATTCCAATACTGGATACTTACCCAAAGAATATTACATCAATAATTCAAAAAGATATATGCACCTCTCTCAACACACAAAAAACAAATAGTTCAGTAAAGAAATGGGAAGAAGACATGAATAGACACTTTTTTCAATGAAGACATTCAGATGGCTAATAGACACATGAAATTATGTTCAACACCACTCACCATCAGGGTAACATAAGTCAGAACCACAATGAGATACCTCCTCACACCTGTCAGAATGGCTAAAATGAACAATTCAGGAAACAACACATGTTAGCAAGGATGTGGTGAAAGGGGAATCCTTTTGCACTGTTGGTAAGAAGGCAAACTGGTGCAACCACTCTGGAAAACAGTATGGAGGTTCCTCAAAAAATTAAAATAAGGGTTATCTTATGACCCAGCAATTGTACTACTAGCTAGGCATTTATCCAAAGGATAAAAAGTGTCAATTTGAAAAGGTACATGCACCCCATGTTTATAGCAGTGTTGTCAACAATAGCCAAATTATGGAAAGAGCCAAAAGTCCATCGACTGACAAATGATTAAAGAGGATGTGGGGTGTGTGTGTGTATGAGTGTGTGTGCGTGCGTGTGTGTGTGTGTATAATGGAATATTAGTGATAAAAATGAAATCTTGCCATTTGAAATGACGTGGATGGAATTATAGTGTATTATGCTAAGCGAAATAAGTAAGAGAAAGAGAAATATATTATCGCACTCATATGTGGAATTTAAGAACCAAAATAGATGAACATAGGGGAGGTATGGAAAAGTAAGATAAAAACAGAGAGAGAGAGAGGCAAATCATAAGAGATTCTTAAATACGGAGAAGAAGCAGGGTTGCTGGAGGGGAGGTGGGTGGGGAGGATAGACTAAATTGGTGATGGTCATTAAGGAGGGAAGCTTTTTGGGATGAGAACTGGGTATTTTATGTATGTGATGAATCACTGGTTTCCACTCCTGAAAAAAATAATACTACACTGTATGTTAACTAACTTGAATTAAAATAATTTTTTTAAAAAAGTATACTGTCTGTATCAACTTTTAATATTCATCATATCTTTTCTAAATTTAATGACTACCTTCATTAATGGGAGTTTGCAATATCCATCATGATTTTCAAATATTATGTTAAATCAATTAATTTTAATAATTTGTTTTTATATGGAATAAAAAATGTTCATTAGAGTAAATTTGTTTAGTTATGAGATAATAGTAATTTTCAAATTTGAAAGTGATAGTATCCCTTATTATCAAAACTATACTCTTAATCTCCTATCTCTTCATTCTCTGATAGTTTCCATTTGTAACTTTTATACAAAAATGTTTATTTACATATGTGACAAGTATATTTCAATTTAGATGTTGAAATTTAAATTTTACAAATTCTACTGTATGAATTCATTAGGAAGAGCGACTTTTTTAAGATCATTTTTTATGTAAATTCCCATTAGTTAACATGCAGTGTAATATTAGTTTTAGGTGTAGAATTTATTGAATCAGCACTCACATACAACACCCAGTATTCATCACAAGTGCACTCCTTAATCCCTATCACCTATTTAACTCAACCCCTCACCCACCTCCCTTTTACTAACAGTTTGTCTCTACAGTTAAGAGTCTGTTTTTTTTCCACTTGCCTCTCATTCTTCCCTGTATGTTCATTTGCTCTGTCTCTTAAATACCACATCTGAGGGAAATGATATCGTGTTTGTCTTTTTCTGACTTGCTTCATTTAGCATAATATTCTCTAGCTCCATGCACGTTGTTGCAAGTGGTAGATTTCATTCTTTTTATGACTGAGCAATATTCCATTGCATGTATATACCACATCTCTTTTATCTGTTCAGTCAATGGACACATGGGGTCTTTCCATAACTTAGCTATTGTTGACAATGATGCTATGAATATCAGCATTCATGTTCCCCTTCCAATAGGTATTTTGTATCCTTTGGGTAAATACCTAGTAGTGCCAGTTTGTAGGTTAGTTCTATTTTTAACTTTTTGAAGAACTTCCATACTGTTTTCCAGAGTGGCTGTACCAGTTTGAACCAAATTAACAATTTAAGTGGTTTCCCCTTTACATACATTGATTCCTGCATTGTTAACTAGTTCTCAACACAGTGGCAGTGACGTTTAATGTCCAGATTTATTTAATTAAGAATGTGAGAGAAATTAAATCAAGAGAGAATAAATATACAATGAGAAGAAAGGTTTTCTTCCGTTTATGATATGTGAGGTCATCAAGCCCTCAAAATTCCTATCAGTGAGCCTTTATATTTTGGAACAGAAGTACGTTTTTGCCTTAAAAACTCATATTAAAATTCTACATTCCATCCTTTAGGGAGAAAAATGTTAGGATAAAGCTCAACTGATCCTAGTCAACATACATAAAGAAGAGGGAACATATTCTTCAAAATTTTAATTTCCAAGAATTCTTCCAAATTCAATGTTTACACATTTGGTATGACTCCCATTTTTTTTTACTCTGATGCCTTGAGACAAGATTATAAAAGATCTGTCATACTTGTGGAAGAATATTGATATAATTTCCTGGTATCTTATTTATGATAGAAAACTCACTACCAACAGGATTTTGGGATTTTCGCAAAACATAAAGAATGGATATATAAGATAAACCCCTCTAGTTTTTCCTGACTACCACATATGTAGTGATATTTTCTTCCAAATGGTATTGCTCAGAATTAAGTGTGTTGAAATTATACATACACTTAAAGAACCATAAAATTCCTGAGTAAACCTGAACAAAGATGTAAAATGTCTGTATGTTGAAAAATATAGACAACTCATGAAAGAAATTGAAGAAGACATGAAGAAATGGAAAAACATTCCATGCTCATGAATTGGAAGAATAAATATTGTTAAAATGTCAATACTACACAAAGCAATCTACACATTCAATGCAATCCCAATCAAAACTGCACTGTAATTCTCAAAGCTAGGACAAACAATCCCAAAATTTATATGGAACCACAAAAGATCCCGTATAGCCAAAGTAATGTTGAAAAAGAAAACCAAAGCGGGAAGCATCACAATCTGTACTTTAGCCTCTATTACCAAAGCTGTAATCATCAAGACAGTATCTTATTGGCACAAAAACAGACACCTAGACCAAAGGAATAGAATAGAGAACACAGAATTGGACCCAATATCCAATGGAAAAAAGAAGTCCCTTTAGAAAATGGTTCTGGGAGACCTGGATAGCAAGATGCAGAAGAATGAAACTGGACCTCTTTCTTACACCATAATCAAAAATAAACTCAAAATGGATGAAAGACCTAAACATGAGACAGAAAACCATCAAAATCCAAAATGAGAACACAGGCAACAACTCTGTCTTCGGAACTTCTTACTTGACATGTCTTAGGAGGCAAGAGAAACAAAAACAAAAATGAACTATTGGGACCTAATCAAGATAAAAGCTTCTGCACTCCAAAGGAAACAATCATCAAAACTAAAAGGCAACCAACTGAATGGGAGAAGCTATTTGCAAATGACATATCGGATAAAGGGTTAGTATCCAAAATCTATAAAAAACTTACCAAACTCAACACCTAAAAAATAAGTAATACAGTGAGGAAATGGGCAGAAGACATAAATAGACACTTTTCCAAAGAAGACTTACCAGCAATCAGAATCCAACCTTACATTAAATGATTAATTCACCACGATCAAGTGGGATTTATTCCTGGGCTTCAAAGGTGGTTCAAATATTCACAAATCAATACATGATACACCAAAATAGTAAAAGAAAGTATAAAACCCATATGATCATTTCAATAGATGCAGAAAAAGGATTTGACAAAGTACATCATCTATTCATGATTTAAAAAGCTTCCATAAAGTAGGGATAGAGGAAACATACCTTAAAATACACAGGCCATGTATATAAAACCCATACCTAATAATATTTTCAAAGAGAGAAGAACTTAGAAATTTCCTCTATGGTCAGGTACCAGAGAGGGATGTCCTCTCATTCTCATCACTGTTATTTAACATAGTACTGGAAGTCTTAGCCACAGCAGACAACACAAAAAAAATAAAAGGCTTCCAAATCAACAAGGAAGAAGTGAAACTTTCACTATTTTCAGCTGATATGATCCATAATGTAGAAAACATGAAAGACTCCTCCCCCATAATTGCTACAACTGGTATATAAATTCAGTAAATTTGTGTGATACAAAATCAATGTACAGATCTATTGTATGCCTGTACATAAATAATGAAGCACCAGAAAGAGAAATCAAGGAATCAATCCCATTGTTAAATATGCAAAACCATAAGATACCTAGGAATAAAACTAACCACATTGATAAAATATCTGTATTCAGAAAATTATACAATACATATGAGAGAGATTTAAGATGACAAAAACAAATGGAAAAACATACCATGCTCATGGACTGCAAGACCAAATATTGTTAAAATGTCTAAATGTTACAAAGTTAAAATGCACCTCCCCCACTCAACTTCTCTCTCACTCTCTCAAAAATAAACATTAAAAAATTTTTAAATTAGAGAAGAGAACACAGGAAGTAATCTTTTTGACATCAGCCATAGCAACTTTTACTAGACATGACTCCTGAGGTATGGGAAATAAAAGCAAAAATAAACTACTGGGACTTCATCAAAAGAAAAACTTATGCACAGTGAAGGAAACAAAGAAATTAAAAGGCAACCTATGAAACAGGAGAAATATTTGCAAATAACATATTTAGTAAAGGGTTATTATCCTAAACATATAAAGAACTTATTAAACTCAACACCCCAGAAAACAAATAATCCAGTTAAAAACTGGGCAGAAAAGGGGCGCCTGGGTGGCTCAGTTGATTTGGCGTCCAACTTTGGCTCAGGTTATGGTCCCATAGTTCATGAGTTCAAGCCCCACAGCTGGCTCTGTGCTGACAGCTCAGAACCTGGAGCCTGCTTTGGATTCTCTGTCCCCATCTCTCTCCACCCCACCCCTGCTTGTGCTCTCTCTCTGTCTTTCAAAAATGAATAAACATTTAAAAAATTTTTAATGGGCAGAAGACATGAATAGACATTCTTCTAAAGAAGTCATCCAAATGGCTATAATCACAGCAACAGTCAGCAAACAAAGGTGATAACAAAAATGATAACATTGCCATTAATGGTGTGTTTGCTCAGTGGCATGCCAGGCATGTACCTGAGTATTTTGCAGTGTTAACTCCCTTAATCCTAAGAACAGGTGCTATGAGATATGTACTATTGCAGAGAATTTAAATCAATAAACTCTGTCCAAGGGAGTTGAGGGAAGATTTATGGGCAATGAAGGATATATAGGAGTCTATCACTGTCAAGAGTGAGAAAGGACATCCCAGGCAGTAGGAATAGCATGAACAATGGCAGATGGAGGGTAGGATGTGTGTGAGGACTGAAGGAAGGATCCATGTTGGGGGACACAGCATCACAGACAGTAGGAAACATAGTCCTGGGGGAAGGGTGGTGTGAGTTAGGTTGGGACCTAATTGTGGAGAATTTGTTAATTAAAGATGTTAGGGAAGAGAAATGGGGCCTTGAACAGCTTTGGGATTTATAACACTATTTCTGGACTTTTGTGGACCAGGGAGAATTTGGAAGCAGGAGACAGGACAAGGGTCTTAAAAGACACTAGAAACATTGTAGGAGAACACAAGGCATTCGGAATGTCATCTCAGTTTTACATGAGGAATACATGGGAAAGAGACATTAAAGACTATGGAATTACTTACATTAAGTCTTGCTAAGGCATATATATGAATATTCAAATGAGTCCTGTGCACTATTCATGTAGAATCTACAAACAGGTTAAGAGAAGAGTCTACACAAGCCTCCCTGAGGGTTATGTAGAGAGAGGGGAGGGGTTGAGAGACTTCAGTGGTAGGACTCACAGGACCTGACAAGTGACTGTATATGAAGGTGGCAAGGCCACAGACTCAGGTAAGGATGGGTGAGAAGGAGAGGAGAAAGGACCTTGCATGATGTTGTAAGGATTAAAAGTGAGGCTCCTCTAGGAGGTGGTGGTGCTCCGCCAGGGATGAGGAACGAATTTCATGGGCTCCTGAGAAGGTGCTTGACTCAAGACTAATCTGCAAAGTGTGCATGAGGGCAAAGGGAGCAAGGAAATCTATTCATATTTTATGTGCAATCAGGCTCAAGAAAGAACCTTGTTTCCATCCCTCCCACTCCTTTTTCTACCCAGTAACATGTCCATCAGTTTTATAAATCTCTGACCATTGTCTCTGGGAGATCTGGGCAGGTAGGCCTGTGTAGAAAACTCCAACGTTCAGCTGGTCTAAATCCATCCCCCTCCCCCTTCTCCCTTGCCTGCCTCCACCATGGAGGCCTAACATCTAAATCCTTGTATTACCAAAAAAGCCATGTGACTCAGATACGAGCTTCCAGGGTGTGGTTGGAGCAGAGCTGGAGTTCTCAAGGGCCAGGTTCCCTTTTGAGGGTCAGTTTAAGTGGGTTGACTGGATCTGGATCACTTCGCCAGGTTGTGGGTTCTTCTGAGTGGGCCTTCTTAACTCTGGTTGATGGACCCATGGGGTGATACCTGAAACTTTAAGGGCTGTAGGAGTTGTTAGAACAACAGTATGTGGCCCAGTCCACCGTGGTCTAAGGTCCCCTCTTCCAATCTTTGACCCACACAGAGTCTCCTGGCTGAAAGGGGTGAATTGGGGTCCCTAAGGAAATTGGGGCCCTCTCTATGGTGTATCTCTGTAACTTATTTAGGACTGCCCCCAAGGTCTGGAGCTGTTCTCTTATTCCCTTGTCTCCAATCTAGTGTAGGTCTCCTGGGAGTTTTCCTAAACATGGGGGGGCGGAGGTTGCCCATATAATAACTCAAAAGGGGAGAAACCCAGTGCCCCAGGCATGCATTGGGCATGCAGGAGGGCCAGCAGTAGTAAATCTGGCCATGGGAGATTAGTCTCTTGGTGGAACTTAGCCAGGGTTTCCTTGAGGGTGCTATTCATCCGCTCTACTTTCCCTGAGCTCTGGGGTCGGTAAGCAGTGTGCAGTTTCCAGGTAGTGTTGAGGGATGTTGTCAGGGTTTGTATAACATCTGCCACAAATGCAGTTCCATTATCACTGTGTATGGTTACGGGTAGACCAAACCGAGGCACAATCTCCCATTAGAAGGGCTTTAACCACCTCGCAACTTTCCGTTCTGATTGGGAATGCTTCACCCCATCCCGAATGTGTGCAGATTATTACAAAAAGGTACCTGAACCCTTTATTTGGTTGTATGTCAGTAAAGTCCACCTCTAAGTCTTCAAAAGGGGTGCCCCCCCCCCATCCTTTGCGTGCCAGGCAGGGGCCATGGGGCAGACCAAGCATTGTTTTTGGCACACGTTACACATTGCTCACTGACAGCTTGGCATAATGCCCGCAGCTGGCTGATATAGTAGTCCTTTTTGAGGAGGACCTCCAGTGCAGTTTTCCCTAGGTGCGTGAGTTGGTGATATTCCTTCACTAGGTGTTTTCCCATAGATGTCGGGACAAAGATGTGCCCATTTGGCATGACCCCATTCCTCTTTGCTTACTGTGTCCCCTTCTGTTGAGGCCCAACTTCTTTCTTCATTGGGGCAGGGAGGCTTCCCTCTGGGGTGCAAGAGTCATAGGTAGGAGCTTCACCTGGGTCACCACAGGTGGCCGCTCTGGCTGTTTTTTCAGCCAGGCGATTTCCTTGAGTTATGGGGTTGTCTTCTTTCTGATGTCCCTTAAAGTGTAGGATAGCTACCTTGTCTGGCAGCCATACGGCCTCAAGAAGCTTTAGTATTTCTTCCTTGCTTTTGATAGTTTTCCCTGCAGCAGTAAGGAGGCCTCTTTCTTTATAGATGGCCCCGTGTACATGCACAGTAGTGAAGGCATACCAGGAATCAGTGTAGATGTTGACTTGTTTACCTTTGCTAAGGATGCGGGCTCGGCTTATGGTGTGCAGTTCAGCCCGTAGTGCCAACCATCCTTCCGGCAAGGACTTGGCTTCCAGAATTTCGGTGGTTACTGCATATCCTGCTCTTTGGCTGCCCTCTTGTAAATAGTTGCTCCCACTGCTGAACGGGGTGATCTCTGGGATTGTTATAGGCTGGTCTTGGAGGCTCGGGCGGCTGGTGTAGACGTCATCCACTACTTTGGAACTGTCATGGTCAGGTTCTCCCTCCTCCTTGGAAAGGAAGGTGGCCGGGTTTAGTGTTCTTACTGTTTCAAGAGTGACCCTTGGGTTTTCGTAGAGAAGGCCTTGGTATTGTGTCAGCTGAGAATTGGAGAGGAAATGATATCCTTGGGGTGCTTATGAGGGACATGACCGCTTGTGAGACCTTAACATTAAATGTTTGTACCAGTATGAGTTTACCTCCTTGATGAGCAGGACTGTGGCTGCCAGTGCTCTGAGGCATGGTGGCCATCCTGCAGCCACAAGATCGAGTTTTTTTGACAGGTAGGCCACTGTCCATTGCCAAGACCCCATGCTCTGAGTGAGCACTCCAAGGGCTATTTTGTCCTTTTCATGTACAAAGAGGTTAAAGGGCCTTTTTATGTCAGGCAAACCCAGGACTGGGGCTCGTCCCAGAGCTGACTTTATTTCTGTGAAAGCGGCCCTTGCCTCCTCAGTCCATGCAAGGGGCTCCCGGTCTTGCCCTCCCAACAGGTCATAGAGGGGCCTCACTATGGTTGAGAATCCAGGAATCCAAATGCGACAGAACCTTGTGACCCCTAAAAATTCATGAAAGCCTCATTTTGTTTGGGGTTGTGGCAGTGTGGTGATAACTTGCTTCTTTTCCAGTCCTTTTTGTGAGGAGGAAGCCTTTTTCCTTTTGTGAGGAGGAAGCCTAAATATCGGATCTGCTGCTGACAAACCTGTGCCTTCTTCCAAGAGGCCCAGGACCCCGAATAGGACAGGAGCTGCAGGAGGACCTTGGTACCTTTCATACAGTCTTCGTGTCGCTGGCAAGGAAGAGGTCATTTACATATTGGAGGAGGACACACCCTGTGGTTTCCCTCGGAAAGTCGGCGAGGTCTGCAGCTAGTGCTTCCCCAAAAAGAGTGGGCAAGTTCTTGAAACCTTGGGGAAGTCGTGTCCAGGTCAGCTTCATCTGGCACCCTGTAACGGGCTCAGTCCATTCAAAGGCACACAATGGTTGACTTTGAGGAGCCAGGTGGAGGCAGAAGAAAGCATTCTTTAGGTCAAGGCATGTAAACCATCTGGCTGACCCCGGAATTTGCCTGAGGAGAGTATACAGGTTCGGAACCACTGGGTGTAAGGAAACAGTCACTTTGTTAATGTCCCTCAAATCCTGTACTGGTAGGTATTCTCCTCCTGGCTTCTTGACTGGCAAGAACGGGGTATTCCAAGCCAATTGGCACTCAATTAGAACACTTGCTTCTCAGCTTGGTCAGGTGCTCTTGTATACCCATTGTAGCCTCGAGTGGAAGGGGGTACTACTGCCTTTGTCTCTGGGGTTGGGCTCCAGGGATCAGGTCAACAATGGTGGGGCCCCAACTCCAAGCTAGTCCAAGTGGGTTATCTTCAGCCCATACAGAAGGGAATGTAAGCCTGAATTCTGAGGGGCTACAGGGTAGGGCTTGGGCACAGAATAGTCTCCATTCTTCTTCCCTTGGCAGGGTAATCGCCAAGACCAGGGTTTATTTCTGCCTTGGGTATAATTGGAGGCTAGTGTGTCCAGTGGGATCAAAAGTTGTCTGGGCCCCAAGTTTAGAGATCAGATCCCAGCCCAGGAGAGGAATCAGGCAGTCAGGTAAGTAGAGGAACTCATGCTGGACCTTGTTCTCTTTTGAGAACATTGTCGAGCTTGACAGAAGGGCTGCTGCATCACCTGTGTCCCAGTAGCCCCAAGTATGGTTTCAGTCTTTTGGCTGAAGGGCACCACTGGGGAAGTAACAATGGAGTATTCAGCCCCAGTGTCAACTATGAAAGTTATTGTTCAGCCCCCCTACCTTCATTTTGACCATGGGCTTGTGGAGGCCAAGAGAGAAAGAGCCCAGTCCCCCTTAGTCCGATTCTACCCCAGCCAGGCCAACGAGGTTCTCGCCTCAAGGTTCCTCCTGAACCCTCCTGGCTGGGTTTTGAGGGCCCCTTCTAATTCAGACATTCATTCTTCCAGTGTCCTCTCTCTTTGCAGTATGCACATTGGTCCCTTGCTAAGGGGGCTCTGGGCTTCCCCCCATTTGGTGGTTGGGGTCTTTCCATCTTCGTAGCATCTGTTTCTTTTAGTGCCGCTGCAAGAAGGATGGCTTTCTTTTTTAGTCTTCTCTCCACTTCTCTTTCGGCTGCAAATTCTCGGTTCATGATAACTTTGTTGGCGACTTCTATCAGCTGAGTGATATTCACCCCAGCAAAGCCCTCCAACTTCTGGAGTTTTCTTCTGATATCTGGGGTAGCCTGTGCCACAAAAGAGGTATTTACCATCTGTTGACTTTCTGGTGCCTCGGGGTCAAACGGGGTATATACACAGTATGCTTCACATAATCTTTCATAGTAGTCTCTGAGAGACTCCCCAGGGTGCTGCATGACTGATGATATTTTAGTCGTGTTCACAGGCTTTCTGGCTCTAGCTAGGACTCCCCAGAAGAGGGCTTCCTGCTATCATTGGATGTGGGCTTGTCCTTCTGTTTTGAAATCCCATGTTGGGCATTCTTCAGGTGTGGCAGCTTGAGCATAGACAGCAGGGTCATTAATCCCCGGAGGTACGTGATCTTCTAGGTACTGTCGTGTTTCTCTCATTCTTCTTCTTCTTTCTTCTGTATTAAACAGAGTAAGGAGTAACTGTTGACAATCTTCCCAAGTCAGTTGGTGGGTCTAGAAGAGGGACTCCATCAAGTTGACCATTGCTTGTGGCTTTTCAGAGTATGATGAAGTGTTGTGTCTCCAATTGAGGGGGTCGGTTGTAGAGAAAGGTTGATAATGCATCATGAAACAGCTGGGCTGGACTGTTCCGTCCTCATTCTGTCTTTCAGGCTCTCTCATCTCCCTTACAGGCATTTGGAGAGCGTTAGGTCTGGGTCTGGGGCACAGCCTGTCTGCTGGCCCTTGTGGGGGAGGTTTCTTCAGTCTGAGAGGGGCGGGAAGATGGGCGGGGTGGCAGCAGTGGTGGCAGAGAGACAGATAGGGGAGGAGTTCCAAGCTCAGGAGAGCGGGGAGGGAGCTTGGCAAGTCATAAGGAGGTAGAAAGACAATATCTTCCTCCATGTCTCCTTTAAATATTAGAGGAGCAGTGAGTCGCTTCTTTGGCTCCCTGGGTGAGCCTCCGGATAAAGTGGCTAAAACCTTTGCCTGTCTCTGCTAATGATGAATTGCACCCAAGGCAGGGGATTTCAGGCAATTTCAAGCCAAGAGTCGATGTATGGAAATTGGTCAGGGTGGCCTGGGTTCCCAGTGACTATTAGCTAGACCCACTGCACTATTTGAGCATCTAATGTCCCTTCTGGGGCCCATCATACATTGAATATGGGCCATTCTAGTTCACAAAAGGTCCTTAACTTCCTGGGTGTCATTTTCACCCCATAATCGCCTGAAAATCCCTTTTTAAAATGTTTGAGCATGACCTCTAAAATCATAGGCTTACTCCGTTTTGATCCCATTATTAATTTCTTTCTCATGCTCGGTGTTGCAAAGAGACAAAGGGAGGGCATCCCCTCAGATGAGAGGACCAATGAGATATTCGTCTGCTCGTGTTCCTGAGGGAAACTTTAGGTGAGGTTTGGCCATAGCGGACTCAGCTTTGTGACCTGTGATTGGAATCTGATCCAATGCTGCCCTATACCTTATACACTCACCACAACACAGGAAAGCCCATTCAGACTCTGTAGACTTTTGGGGGCCTTAAGGGTGCCCATCCGTTGATCCACAAACACAAACTCGACTGGCAAGCCTGGCTGAGCTGCACATTCACACACACACACACACACACACCAGAGTCTATTACATTCCCTCCTGCAAAATTCTCTACCTGTGAGAACTGTTAAGGCCTCTGGGGATTGATCAGGTCCCCCTTCCACCCTTTTGGGTGGGCCTGACTTCTTTGGGGCCCTGGCCTTACTGGTTCCAACATTGGGTCCAGGTCTTCACCTACCAGGTTTCTTTGAGTCCAGTGGGAACAAAGGAGCAGGCCAGCCTGAGGCAACTGATAAGGTGACTCCCAAAATTCAGGCAGGGCATGCCTTCTCCCTTTCGATCCTTTGCTCCATCACCACCTCGCTGTTCTCCCAAACTGGTGGCAACACTGGACCAGCGTGGTTGGGTTTCCCGGTCAGGGAACCAAGTATGTTACGGAACTAGGCTGGAATGCTGGCAGAAAAACCAGGCGGCACTCGGAGATCTTGGTGGATTGGAGATTTATTTAACACAGGTGGGCTCAGAAGAGACCGTTTCTCCAAAGGTCTGAGCCCGGAATGCAAGTGGGGAGGGTAATTTATAGCCAACAGCCTCCATGTCTGTGGGGGTTTTCATAGGCACAGCAAACAAAGGAAGAAGAAACCAGAGGAAAGGTCTCTAAGAGACCAGAGTCTGTTTTAGCCCTGTCAGCCATCTTTGGCATACTTTTTTTACTTCTCCAAGAATCTCATGATTGGTGAGATCGGCCCTACATGGGCTCTGTGTAGGCAGTGCCTATCTCTCAAAATAAATAAACATTTAAAAAAATAAAACAAGACACAAAGACCAATCCGGAAAAGAGAAAAATTGATAACATGGACTTTATAAAATAAAACTTCTACCCTTGATAAACCTTGTTCACAAAACCAAAGACAAGCCACAAACTGGGAGAAAATATTGGCAAACCACATATCTGAATTCAGAATGTACCCTGATCCTAAACCCTAGCTCTCTCAGGGTCTTCTACCTCTAGATTGGAACCCACAAATTCCAGTTAATCAGTCTAGTGCTGTCCCTAATGAGTCTTCTGGACAACCGGGTTCTCCTTGCATCTTCCACTTCTCCAGCCTAAACACATTAACCATTATCTCCAATTACTCAAGGCCCACCCTACTCCTATCCTCATTTCCTAAACCCTCATGCCCTAAACCATTACCACCTGATCTCTTTAATCTCTCAACTAATAAGCACTCAATCCCAAAACCTTCTAAACCCACAGCCAATACTGTCACCCCCTTACCACTTAAACAATTACCCGCTCAGACCTTCACTCACTCACCCTTAAACCATCGCTTCCAAATTCTGAACCCACTAGCTCCCCTACACACCACCCACTAAACCTCCTAAACCCTCCCTCCACAAACATCCACCAGCTTACCCCCTCATCCACTCACCCACAAGAAATATTTCATCTCAAACCCAATAACACTCTTCTTCCCACCTCCTCACACAAAACACCTAAATCATAAGGGCGTGTGACCAAACAGCCATATGCCATCAATCCAAAACCATACACCATTAAATAATAGAATCCTAAAACCATAATCTATAAACCATACACCATGATCCACACATCATGAACCAGAACCGTAATCATAACTAAAGCCAACATAAATATTCATAGCAATACTATTCACAATTGGAAAATGGTACAAAATATGCAAACATGCCACAAAGGGTAAAAGAATATACAACATGGGGTAGATCCATAAACAGAAATGTTCTTCCAGTATATCAACAAATGAAATAAATTTGAGCAGCTACTGAGGAAAACTGAGTGGGAGTTCCTCAAAATCTTAAGGGTAATAATCTAATCACAGAAAAGAATAAGATTCTACTTGTTTGGGGTATCCATAATAATCAAATTCACCTACAAAAAGTAACAAATGGTTGACAGGCAGAGGAGAAAGGGGAATGGGGAGGTAATGTTTAATATACACAGACTTTCACTTGGTCAAAATTTAAACATTCTCAAGGTGGAAGGTGGTGATTTGTGCACAATGGTAATATATTTAGTGGCATACAACCGTAGACTTAAAATCCTTTAGGGTTGCCTGAGTAGCTCAGTCAGTTAAGGGTCCAACTTCAGCTTGGGTCATGATCTCACAGTTTGTAGATTCGAGCCCTGCGTTGGGCTCTGTGCTGACAGCTCAAAGCCTGGAGCCTGCTTCAGATTCTCTCTCTCTCTCTCTCTCCCTCTCAAAAATATATAAACATTTTTAAAAAACTTTTTAAAAATCTTTTAAATGGTCACTATTATATTTTGTAAATTGAACCACAATTAAAATCATGACTAAAGTACTAAAACATATCACAACATGAACAAAGATTGAAAATACTAAATTACAGAAGCCACACAGAAAAGGCTGCCCAGATTGGAGCCCTCTGTGATCTTTAAATCAATCATGGTTGTGAAGTGAGTGAAAGTCTCAAGAACAGAAAAGTGGGTCACAACAGGAGGAGTCATTGTCACAGAGTTCAGGCAGGTGATTACAGTTGAAGTGGCCTCTGGATTAGATTATCATGAGGAAACCATAATGATTTCCCTGTTTGGGAGTTCTATAACAATTCCTGGGGAAGGTGTCCTGTTTTGAGTAAAAAACAAAGAAGTATGTCATAAGAAGTGGCAACTGTGTAAAATGACAGCTGGTGAAGCTGAGTGCAGAGATAAAGAGTATTTCTACTGCTATTGCAGGCTTTCTATATGTTGGAAATTTATGGAAACTACATGACTTCTCAGAACAACTATATTAGTAACATACCAGAAAAGTGCAGAACATATCAAACCTTATGATGGAGGCCAAACCCTACCTGGACACAGTTCACAAGATGCAACATATTACTAAAGGACACTGTGGTAGAATTATATTAGTGGCCACTCTGCTGTGGATGTTGTGGATGACCTAGGATATGGTAGAAACATGCCATTTTGAGTTCCCATCTTTCACCACTCACTCCACACAAATACAAGAAAAAGTTAAAACAAATAAACAAACTCAATGAAATTGTAGGATACAAATTCAAGATACAAAAATCATTACATTTGACAAGCTCATAATGAACCATCAAAAGAAGTTATGAAAACAATTAGAAAAAAATTTTACCACAGACATGAAAAACTTGTATCATGGAAATAAGACATTGATGAAGAAATGAAAGATATTATGTGTTCCTGGATTATAAAAATGAATATTATGGAATTGTCATTTTACCCAAAGTGATGTACAGATGCAATGTAATCCCTCTTGATCAACATTCTAGTACCATTTTGCACAGACCTAGAAAAATCCTAAAACATGTATGAAACCACAGAGGACCATGAATAGCCAAAGTGCCTGTATAAAGAAGAACAAACCGGGAGGCATCACATTCCCTGATTTGAAACTATATTACAAAGCTACAGTAACCAACAGTATGCTACGGGCCAAGAAATAGAAAGACCAATGGAACAGAATGGAGAGCCCAGAAGCAAATCCACACATACGTGGACAATTAATTCGCAACAAAGGAGCCAATAATACACAATGGTGAAAAGACAGTCTCTTCAATTAATGGTGCTGGGAAAACTGGACAGCCCCAAGCATAACACCAGACCCCTATCTTACACACCACACAACAACTAACTAAAAACCTACAACAGCTAAGAGGAAGGAGGAGCACCAGTATGGAGGGCAGGGATGCCCTGAAGTTAATGAGGCCTGGTGTCCTGATGGGATTAATTCCCAGTGGGGACATTGGTGGGACCTGCAGTGGTTCTGACTTCCTCCTAAGCTCCGCTTATTAAGTATCAGCAAAGACAACTCTGGGCTCAGCTGTCTCCTGGTGATGTTTCCAACTCCGAAACAATGGTTTTACAAAGGAACAAGACAATGTGCTTCAGAACTTTCCTCAATGAAGGAAGGAAGAGGGAAATTGAAAGGAATGAACCCTAAGAAGCTTTTCCTGCAAGAGATCCTGTGGGGAGAGGCAAGGACCATACAGTGGGGAAGTGATGGACAACAGCACACCAAATGCCTCCCTCGCACATGAGAAAGGTCCTGTTCTGAGGGCACGAGGACCAAGCACCCACTTCCATGCTGGGGGGCTCCTTCTCTCAGTCCCAACTGAGGATGATGTCCTAAAGAGGGGTGTTCCAAGTTTGCACATGCATCTCATGGTTTAGGGTCAGAATCCTGATTGGGAATTCTTTGCCCAAGTATGTGATCCAGGTGATACTTTGGTCATCAGACACATCAGAGGATACCTACAAGGGGGCCCTCCCATGAAGACTTCTGAGAGGTGGGGCAGAGAGGGATAAAATGCACTGGAAGGGAAGGTGCATGCCTTACCCATGAACACCATCTCTGGGCCCCTCCAAGTATCAGAGTCTTGGGGGATTCCAGCCATTGAATCCAATCTCTTCCCCTACTCACTGTGACCCCCCAACCCCAGCAACTGTCTCTTCAGCCTTCACACTGGGATCAGACAAGTTACTTAACACATCAGGAATGCAAGTAATTCTTATTGACCACTGATGGGCACGGCTTTTGCCCAGGCACTGGTCCTCCAGATACGTCGTGCCAAGCAGGCATCAAGGGAGATACCAGAGCGGCGTGGGTAGGCGGGAGCAGTGTAGTGGGCTGGACTAGTTCTAATATTCTATTTTTAACATCTTCTAAGTGCCTACCTTGGCACCCAGCCAGTCACTGGGGTTACAGAGACAGAAAAGCCCCACTCTGTGCAGGAAGGGCATTGCAGGGGGCCCACTGACCCCAAGCCCACCACTGACCACACAGCCCTGAGCATTGCCATGACCTCTGAACACATCTACAGCTGGCCCATCCCCAGAGCACCCAGGCCTGGGGCCTTAACCATGTGGCCTCTTTCCTCAAAAACATGGGCCTAGAATGCCCCCACCACCCACTACAGCCCTCAAGTTTCCAGAAATCCCACATATTCTGTTGGATATCTGCAGGCTGCACAAGGATAAGCCAAGAAAGTGACATCCCTATGGAGTCAATGCTGAGGAGACTGTCTTACTCAACCCTGTGAGTCCTTCCCTCTGGACCCTTGGACCCCTGGACCTCAGGGCTGGTGAGCAGGGCTGGGCTGAGAGGCTCTCTTTGCATTGTTGCTGATCTTTCCTTCCTCAGATGTGGCTTGGGACCTTGGAAATAAATGCTGAGATTGACTTTTTCAAGCATTTTCCTGAAACAGTGGTTGAGGCCAAAGATGTTTTGATGCTGCCATGGATAGGTGCACAGTGGGGAGCAGTCAGAGCTGGAGACAACTTGCTGCCCTCCACGTCCCTGGGCTGATGTCCCTCACTGACCTGGTAATGGAATTTCTCAGTATCTGCTGGTGGCAGGAGGAGGTGGGATCAGGATGTCCAGGGGTTGTTCCAAAACTATGGACATCTCTCTATGCCATCCCCATGTACCTGGTGGCTCTGCTTTGCATACTGGATCCCCTTATAAATTACATCTGGGATCAGATTCTGTTAGTTCCTGGCTCCAGCCTCCATGTCAGCTGTCCATCCACTTGTGCTGAGGCTGAGTACAATATCATGGACAGGAGGCCAACCCTGGGCCTGATCCCCACTTGGCAGGAGCAGGAGACCTGACACAAGCCATGGGAGGGGAGCTTACAGGAGGGTCTCATTTACAAGACAAATCTTTGAGTTGCTGCTCCATGAGTCAGGGCTCGTTTTCTGGAAAAACCTTCTTGGTCAACTGAGATTTTCAGAAGTAGCTCATGGACTTGATGTCAATTAATGTATTATGAAAGGACCTTATTTTATCTTCTTAACTTTGATGCAATTGAATTAACAAACATGGACCCTATTTACAAAGTTCACCAGGTTGCCAATGAATAGACACCTTGAAGTCAGAAAGTACTGCATCAGGAATCCAGGTCCCCAGTGTAATCCTTTTGCAAACTGTGATGTTTGCAAACTTGTGAAGACATAGGATGTACTTTGTAAGGACCACTGATACCCTTGATCCTCAGAAGGTGAAAAGGATACAAGCTTGAGTTACGCTGACGACCACATGGTAGACATGCCTGGGTGATCCCAGGTCCCACTGGGGCTTTGGCACACATGTCTGCAAGACCAGGCCATGGCTCATTGAACCATAAAGCAATGATGTTCCCAAGGAAGCAGCCCTGACGTGCCTGCCCCATCTACTGGCTTTTTCATTTCTTGGATCTGCTGCTCACAGTTTCCACATCTCTTGCTCATGTCACTGCTGTCAGCATGCCTCTCCTGCAAGAGCAACCACCTCCTATCTTCCATGGTCTATGTTCCAGGCATCCTGCAGCTTCACTTTTTAGAACACAGCAGAGAAGAGAGCAAGCAGTCAGGAGGTGGTGCCTGAGGGCTGCACCTGCATGCAAAGTCATGCCATCACGTGGACATCATGTGACTACTTAGGGCCTCCTGGATGTCTGGGTTGTCCACGCACATGTCACATGGTCACATGCACATATGTGAGCAATTGACTGTGTCTAACTCTTGTTACCCAAAATGTTTGATCTTACAGAGGCTACAGCCCTACAACCCAGGTGATATTTAATCTCCTGAGGTTGATGACCCTGAGGAACAGTTGTTTCTGGGCCAGTCCAGACCTTGTGTCCGACTCACAGAAGGAGAACACAGGGTTTATTTGCTGGGGCCAGTTGCCTCTATAATTGCACAGTCCCTCGAAGTCAGGCAGGAATTCTCCTTCCACCTCTGGAGCACTGGGAGGAGCTTCAGCTGAAGGAGGTGGTGAAGACACCATTTCATCCCCTCCAAGTGCATTCCTGGGCAACCTACTCCAGAGGTCATGGACCACACAGGCTCATCGACCACATCAGTATGCTGGATATGTTACGGAACCAGGCTGGAACGCTGGCGGGAAAACCAAGCGGCACTTGGAGATCTTGGTGGATTGGAGATTTATTTAACACTGATGGGCTTAGAGGAGACAGTTTCTCCAAAGATCTGAGCACTTTATGCAAGAGGGAAGGGTAATTTATAGCCTTCAGCTTCCATATCTGTGGAGGTTTTTGCATGCACAGCAAACAAAGGAAGAAGAACCCGGAGGAGGGGTGTCAGCTAGAGACCAGAGTCTGTTTTAGCCCTGTCGGCCATCTTTGGTGTACTTTATTCACTTCTCCAACAGAATCACAAAGTTCTTTGAATAAATTTGAATGGCACAGTGAGAAGCAGAGGGGATGAGACAGAGGAGCACATTACCTGAATCCAGGGGTGCAAACATTAACATGCCCAGTCTCACTCTGTCACATTAGCCTTTCCTGATTGTGGGGTCCAGAGCTCAAGTCTAAGCAGGAGTCCCACACCTGGAAGGGCCCAGAGAAAATGACACACAGTGGCTCCATCAGACAGGCATGGGGATAAGCATGCCTTATCACAGCGTACCTGCACAGCCCTCAGTGTTCAGATGATCACCTGGCCTACACTGTACCTGAAATATATACCAGTGCAGCAGCTTGACCGCCAACAGAGAGGCTACGAGGAAGGTTGTGGCTTTAAAGACATGACTGCAGGGAACAGAGGACAGGGTCATCTGGGACTTCCAAAGGCAGTGTCTATGGAAGGTGGAGACCCCTTCAGGAGACAGCTGGCAATGAGGCTGGAGATGTAATACCTCTATGGTCTGAATGGTCATGTGCCCCCCAAGCTCGTGTTAGAACCCCAGCACCCAAGATGATGGTGTTAGGAGGTGGGGCCTGTGGGAGGTGGTTAGTTCAGGAGGATGGATCCTCCATGGATGGGAGTGGGGCCCTTACAAAAGGCCCTACAAAGCTCGCTCACCCCTCCACCAAGTGAGGACATGGCAAACAGGTGCTGTCTGTGAACCAGGAAACATGCTCTCACAAACACCTGATCTGTGGGCATCTTGATCTTGGGCTCACCACTCACTGAGGGCAGAGGGGGTGCACAAATAAATGCCTCCTGTCCCCATGGGGAGAAGATTGAGGGGTTCATGCAGCCCCTTGGGCAAGGTTTTGCATTGCCTGGAATCATGGTGAGACCCCAGCCTAAGCCAGACCCTGCTCTCTACTGTCCTGGGATGTGTCACCCTGAGCCAGGATGCCCCCTACACCAACATCCCACAGAACATGCCGATGATGAGGCGGGGGAGGGGGGTGTCTCCAAGGCCCAGGCCAAATGGCATGGTGGTGCTGCTCCCCTCCCCAACCTGGTCTTAGCATAATTCTCAAACTTCCTGGATGTGGACAGCATGCAGGGCTCAAGTATCAAGGGCAGCACAGCATGCGTGGAAGGGCAGGTGCCACTGCCTGAGGACTCTGAGCTTAGCAAGGTGATCCCACAGTGCAGTCCTGAGAGATTCTCCAGAGGCCTGGACACCCTTGAGAAACAGAGGAACAGACAGTGTGTGCCCTGTGCAGAAGTGGAAGGGGCTCTCCGTGGTGATGTTTCTTCCCAGTGGGCACAACGCTGAGTGAATGTTCATTCTCCCACTGTGAAGGCACAGGGAGGAGACTGAGGCTTTCAGAACTAGCTTCCCTCTCTCATGCTGCATGCCGTCGTCCCATGCTCTGCAAGAGCCCTGCCCCCTGCACCACAGCAGAGGGGAGGGAGGCCGGGAGGTTTCTCTGGACAGGCCCCACGAGCCTCTTCTGGACACAGTGCCACACTGCCCTGCCTCTGGTCCTGTGCATCCACGAGAGGCTCCTGGCGGTCTCCTCTGGGGGTCTCTAGCTTCACTGTGCACATGGTGTCCAGCACAGGCACGTGGCTGGGCGGGGCTCCAGAGAAATAGCATTCTGCTTCAGGGAGGACAGATAATTATCTCATGTTGGCAGAACAGTCAATGTTCTGGGTCTGAAGTTTACAAACAAAATCCCTGTCTTTGAGAAGGAAGATTAGCAATGGAATACCTTCCACATCGCTATCTGTGTAAATGATTTGTCCTGAAGTCAATCTCTCTGTATGCCAAACAGTGTTCTGGGTGAGACTGTGAGGTGCTTCTGGGTGAGGTTCACACCAGAACCTGCCCTCGTCAGTGAGGGTGGGCCTTGTCCAGTGCACTGAGGCCTGAATACAGCAGAAAGGGGAGTAACCCCCTCTCTGCCTGGCTGCTGAGCGGGACCTGGTCTTCTCTGCCCCCGGACCAGAATGTGCACCTGCTGTGCTTGTGCTCTCAGACCTCCCGGCTCGGGCTCTGACCCCAACCACCAGCTCCCAGGTCTGCAACGGGTCTGGGTGTAGGTCAGGGGGTTCCCAGCCTCCATAACTATGTGAGCCAATTCCTTATAGTACATACACAGGTATACACACACACATACATACCACATACACACATGCACACCACACACATGCAGGTACACACACATACAGAATCATACCACACACACACACACAAACACACACACACCACGCACACACATACATACATGCACACCACACATATCACCAGCTCCCAGGTTCTCAGCAGGCCAGCCGCAGGTCAGGGGGCTCCCAGCCTCCATAACTTTGTGAGCCAGTCCCTTGTAATAATGTTATGCTTCCCTGGAAAACCCACACTAAGACACTCATGTTCATTATAAAAGACAAGAACCAAAATTACATTTGCATCGCTTTCCCAATTTTCACAATTTTATGTATATAAATACCTACATACACACACATGACACAGTTTGGGAAGAAACACAGCAAAATACCCCGAGGGTTAAAACTGAGTGGTGGGACTCTGAAGAAATACTGCTTCTCTATCCTTCATTCTAATTTCTATGTGTTGTACAAGCATAGTTTACTTTTTTCAGAAAATAATAAACATCCATTTTTTTCTAAACTCATACTATCCACTGTTGAAGGCATTTATTTACAACCATCACAAACATGGAAACCACCCAGTGCCCATCCACTAGTAAATGAATAAACAGGAGTAAGACTGTGCATACACGTAACCACATGGACACGAGCAAATTGCTGGTGCGTGTCCCCCCACATCACTGTGAGGTTTAGATGTCCTGCAGACTCACTGGTTTGGTGGGTTTGGAGGCTTTTCTGCTAAATATTGTTTCACATTTAATTTTATTCCTTCCAAAAATGATCTGTTATGTACCAATGTTGATAGGTTCTTAAACAATGCAAGGGTTAGGGCACCGACCCCCCATGCAGTCAAAAATCGATAAGTAACTTCTGACTTCCCCAAAACCTAACCACTAATAGCTACTGTTGAGCAGAAGCCTCACCAATCACATCAACAGTTGATTAGTACACATTATGCATGTTGTAAGTATCATATGCTGAATTCTTACAATAACGTAAGCCAGAGAAAAGAAAATGTCGTTGAGGAAATCCTAAGAGAAAGTATATTTACAGGACTGTACAGTATGATTTTAAAACCACTTACACTCACATCCGCACTTGGCTCCTGCTGCTGGGTCCTGGACAGTGCGTGTGCTGTTGGCTGCTCCAGGTCCATCGTGCTGGGGCTGAACCCCGAGATGCTCCTGGCATTTCCCAAATGTATATGGTGACAGAAGATTTCACAATTCTGGTGGAGAAACATATCAGCCCTGCTGACAGGTGCAGCTGAGTCTCAGACACATCTGCACACAGGGTTCTGATCCAGATTAGCTGGAAGTCCCAAGTGCGGGCTGATCCCCATTTTGGGGAGCTCCCAGAGAAGGTGTCCTTGCAGCTGGCCCTGCCTGCATCCACCTGGCCTCATCTTACCCTCTGGAGAGGGTCTGCAAGGCCATCGATGCCTCAGCAGGATTCTGGTGGGGAGAGACTGGGCACAAACTCCTTGGATCACTTTTGTTTCAAAGAAAAAGTGTGGGATTCAGGAAACAAATGATGGGCTACTGTTGGCTTCGTTGCTCACGTTGTTCACCTTCCCCACCTAGCCACACTCTCATGGAAGACACTGCCCTCTTCCTACTCACTGGCTCCTCACTTCTTTACCCACCAGAAGAACCCAATTCTGCATTTATGTAGCAGGCAGAGAGCCCTTGACTCAGAGAAAAGGAAGTTCCTACATCCCTTTGGTCTAAACTAGTCACAGCAATAATGTCCCTTTCTTTTGCCACCGATTATTCCAGGGGGTGACTGGCACCTTGCAAGGCAAAAAGAAAAAAAAATCAGTGAGGTGCCTGGGTGACTCAGTGAGTTAAGCATCTGACTTCAGCTCAGGTCATGATTTCATGGCTCGTGGGTTCCAGCCCCACATCAGGCTCTGTGTTGACAGCTCAGAGCCTGGAGCCTACTTCACATTCTGTGTCTCCCTCTCTCTCTGCCCCTCCCCTGCTCTCTCTCTCTATCTCTCTCCCTCTCTCTCTGATAAATAAACATTAAAAAAATTTTTCAATCAGCTGGAGACTCCATCAGCTTCCCCCCTGCCCCGCCCTTCCTTCAAGTGTGGGTTGTAGGTGTCAAGCCTGGAGCTCTGGTAGCTATTTTGTAACTAAGAGGCAGCCAGCATGAGGGTTAAAAGTCTTCATGTTGGGAATGGAAACAGAAGATCAGGACATGCCTGGCTCAGGGGACATCATTCAGCTCTGGCCCCAGCTCTGACTATTTCTTTGGTAACCCCACCAAATGCCATTACTGTAATAGCCCCTCTGAGATGGGTTTTCTCATATTTGCAGCCCAAACTTCTTGTTCAGAAATAGCTTTACCAAATTTCAGCCCGAGTAGATGTTACTTTACCCAAACATATTCATTTTTTTACAACCAGACTGAATTGCTCTGTTTTTCATCCTTTGTCCTGTAAACAGTGTTGGTCAGCAGACAGGGCAAGTGCAGTGGAGCTGGAGGGTGTCACCTTCAGATGAAAGAGAGGTAGGAAACTGCCTGTGCCCTGCAGATTGTGGGGGCCACCTGTAGGCGGGGTGGGGGGGAGGAACTGGCCAGGCAGCTGTCTCCTGGAGTGGGTATGGGGCTTTGGGACAGTCAGCCTCTTCCTGGGTCCCCCACAGCTCCCCAGGTGGGCTCTGTGGCCCATAGTACTCCTGAGGCTCCCATCAAACAGGCCATACAGCTGTGCCTGCTTCCCTTGGGACATCTGTGTGGGTAGTGTCCATGCAACAAGCTGGATTCTGAGGGCACCTAGCAGGGAGACCACATGCAGAGAAAGAGACAGAGACAGACTGAGAGAGAGATACACAGACAGGGCCTGACCTGTGTGCAGCAGGTCATTCAGAGGCCATTTTCCAGCCTCTTGCAGCCCACATCTTGGCCACCATGCCAAGGGGCCCTAGGCTGGATCGCTGTGGAGTAGGGTGGCTGCCCCTGCTGACTAGGGACATTGTGTTGTATCTCAGGGGGCTGCTGAGGCTGCTACAGAGAATCATTTCAGACTGTTGGAGGTCCAGGGGCCCTGGTAGAGCAAAGAGAGCAGACCCATCACCAGGCCCTCCACCATCAGCCTGCCCTCCCAGCATCTAGAAGCTTCTCTGGGGAGGGCAGGGCTAGTGAGAGAGCCAGAGGGATGTATGCTGCCAAGGGCAGCTGAGCTGGAACCACCCAGTGGACTTTGCCAGGGTCACCCACCATGGCATGCAAACCACAGAAATGCCCTTATGGAAGCAACAGGCATGTATTGTTTTGCATGACTGTGTGCGTGGCAAGTAGGTCCCCACTGATTTCTTCTGGGCCCTGGCAGGCCTGAGTGGGGTGCCAGGGCCTCCACACATGTCAGGAAGTCCCCAGGCTCTCCCCATAAGGGGTCTCTAATTCCAAGCTTTCCCACACACAGGGGTCCAGGCATGTTCCCCGGGGCCACCTCCCATCTGAGGAGGCCAGTGTAGAGACCAGCACAGTCTCACAGTGTAGAGACCACCTGCTGAGGCAGAATCTGAGGTACATCTGGTCCATATCTGGTCCACTGCAGGCGGATGTCCAGGATGGATGGGATGGGGGTGCCCGCTCCCTCCTGTCACCCCAGCTCAACAGACAGAGGCTCACAGGTGGCTTCAGTCCTAGCAGGTGAGGGCCCTGCCCTTTCTGTTGACCCACCTGTATCCATCTACCTGGAGTCCCTGGAGGGTAGGCAATGTCACCATTGGTTTGGGACATTTTAGGTATCAAAGTGAGCACTGGAGACAGATTCTCGTGGGCCTGATGTTTGGACTTTGCACCTGTACCCCCAAAATCTCCACACAGGCTGGTTGTTTTATTTTACTTTAAACATTTTAGTAAGAATGGCATCTATTTAGGGTGTTCAGCACAGTGATGTGAGGCACGCATACCAGTGACATGATGGCTGGAGCCAAGTTCTGGACCTGCCTTCTCCCCACTCAGTTACCCTCTGTGTGTGATCACAGCACCTGAGGTCATGCACACTCAGTACAGGGCTGTCAGCTGGTCACTGTGCCGGGCACCAGGTCTCCAACTTCCTCCTGCATCACTGCCACCATGTGCCCTGGGATCAACATGCCCCCACCCCACGCCATTCTGTGCTCAGCTTCTGCCTGTTCTTCAGATTCCACATGTAAGTGAGACCGCGCAGCCTTTTCTTGTGTGTCTGGTTTATTTCACTCAGCATAACATCCTCCAGATCTGCCCATTCTTTTTTACAGCTGAGCAATATTCCTTTGTATATGCATCACTCATTGGATGGACACTTGACCTGTTTCCATGACTGGCCATTGTGAACAATGCTGCCACGAATGTAGATGTGCAGAGATCTCTTCCAGACAGTGATTTCCTTTCCTTTGTGTAAATCCCCAGGAGTGGAATTCCTGGATCATCAGGTGGTTCTATTTTTAACTTTTTGAGGAACCTCCATTCTGTTCTCCACAGTGGTAGCACCAGTTTGCATTCCCACCAGGAGGGTTCCTTTTTCTCCGCATCCTCACCAATACTTGTTATTTTAAAATAATGAAGGTTTAAACAGTGCCTTCATTGCCAGCAAAGAGCCAGGATGCGCCCAGGGAGCTGGGAAGTCTTTTGGCCTTGGAAGTAATAGCAAGAATGTCCTGAAATTCATTGAGTATGGTGAGCCTCTCCTGGACATCCACTTTCCCTAGGGCTGAACGGCTGGCTTGTAGGAATACTTGGCAGGAAGTTAGGGACAGGGAACAAAAAGGCAGAGGGAAAGAGATGAGAGACATAAGACACAAGGAAGATGCTGGAGAGCAGGTGCTGTGTGGAGCAGGAAGGCCAAGCTGCAAACGGGTCCCTGCTGCCCAGGCTGCTTAGAGCAGGCAGGTCCGAGAGGTGCTGTCACCATCTGTCAAGTGGAAACAGTGACTTCCCAGCCACTGTGAACCTTTATGGGCAGTGGGGCCCCTAGACATGTTGGTGTGTCTTGGGAGCAACTGATATAGTCCCTGAAACTGCAGACACTGTGATTGTTAGTAATGATTCATGACACAACAGCCTTTTAGTGTCCATGGGCATTTCCTCTGACCATACTTACAGTAGCATCAGGTGTGATGGTCCCGAGCATGTCAAGGGATGAGGCCTCTTCCAAGTTTCACTGGCTCTTCCATTTCTCTGCTTGTTTCACAGACACCAGGAGAAGGGAGGATGGAAGCGAAGCAGGGACACCACCCCAGGGCAGCGCCCACCTGGGGCCCCATAGTCGCCCACACACGGGTAGAAGAATCATCTTGTCACACAGGCAGACTTTTCCTCCAGGAAGGACATTGTGGAACCACAAGGCAGAAGTTCCACTCATGGGTTTTCCCCTGAGATAAACCACCAGCAATGTAGGATCTGAATCAAGAAAGATCCCAAGGGAAACTCTCCCCTTCATGTTCCCCTAGAACTTTCCAGTTGCTATGGTGACAGGCAACCTAGTGGTGATACCTCAGATACCTGATAAGATGCTCAAGGTTGGTCCCACTTCAGCAGGTGTGTGTACTTGGTGCCTGGATGGTGGGGGAAGGAAGGATTCACAGCCCTGGTGCCAGCTTGACCTCTGATGGTGGCACCCCAGCAGCAGACTGGGGTTTCCACAACACATAGCTGGCCAGCCAGGAAGAGCAGCTTTGTTTCAACGAAAAAATCCCACAGCCAATGAGGGGAGGAAATTGGGGAACAGAGGACAGACCTTGCCCAGCGATTCCTAACTGCTGTCCCCACCTCATGTGCTTCTGCCTTTGGAACATTTATGGAATGGCTTACTGCACAGCTCTCTGTGTGAATCTCCCTTCTCCAATGGCTGCTGAAACTCAGCCTCCATGATCTGACTTACTTTCATTAAATGATTTCATTGAAATCATGCACTTTGCAACTACATGGAAGGAGCTAGAGAGTAATATTCTGAGTGCAAACTTCATTCTAAACCAAACCCTAAGCCTGGTACCAAACCCCTAGCCTCAGAGCCATAAACCTAACCATGACCCTAACCATAACCTTAGCCCTAAACTTCTCTCTCTAGAGAGGTTACTGAACTACAGGATAATGGGCACATACTTTCACACTGGCCCTAACCCAAACCAGAACCAGAGCCCGAACCTGAGCCCGAACCCTAACCCGAAACCATTCCTGATCCTGAACCAGAACCCATATTGTAATCCTAACTCAAAACCTAACACTAAACCAAAACCAAACTCAAATCCAATCCCAAATTCAAACCCAATCCTCAAGGTGAACCTGAACTGTAATTTTATTTTTTTTTTTTCAACTTTTTTTTTTTTAATTTTTATTTTTGGGACAGAGAGAGACAGAGCATGAACGGGGGAGGGGCAGAGAGAGAGGGAGACACAGAATCGGAAACAGGCTCCAGGCTCCGAGCCATCAGCCCAGAGCCTGACGCGGGGCTCGAACTCCCGGACCGCGAGATCGTGACCTGGCTGAAGTCGGACGCTTAACCGACTGCGCCACCCAGGCGCCCCACCTGAACTGTAATTTTAAAGCCACTCCTTAAGCCAGATCTGAACCTTAAATTCCAAACCTTAATCCAAACACCAACCTGAAAGTGGCCCAATTTGAACCTCAGTCCAAACACTAAAGCTAACCTGAACGTGAACCCATACTCCAATCCAGCCCCAAAACTGATCCTGAACCTGTGCCCAACCCGAATCTGATCCCTAACCAGAATCCAAACCTGAACCCTAACCTGATCCTTAACCCGCACCAGAACCCCCAACCTTAACACAAACCCATACGTGAACCCGAACCCTAACCTGAACCCTAACACTAACCCTAAACCTTAACCCATTACCAAACTCAAACCCAAACCCTAACCTTGAACCCAAACACTGACCCTAACCTGAGCTCTAACTCTATACCAGACACAACCTGAACCCGACCCTTAAACCCAAACCTACCTCCAGACCTGAATCTTGAACCCCAAACCAAACCTGAGCCCTTAAACCTGAACCTGGAATCTAACCGGAGCTGAACCTGAACCCTATGCCCTCATCCATAGCCCCACCTACTGGCTATGGGGATGGCTGCTCCATGGGTATGTGACCTGTCTTGGTCAGTAATATTGCAACAGCCCTAGATCTGTGTTGTCCTGCAGAGCACACCGTGTGGTCGACAGACAGGCTGGGATGCTTTCTGCCACTATGGCACAAGTTATTAATGTGCTCGGTCGACACGCTGCCTCAACGTACTGCACACGTGTGTACGTGTTTCCACATTTGGTCAATTTCCAAATAATGTGTGCATTCTCCTTTCGGATTGTGATGGTGTCACTTTTCATTTGTGTCCAATTGTTATTTATAGGCAAATATCACCAATAATGAATCAAAGCCCTAGATGGATTATAAATGTCCTGATGTTAGAACATTCCTAAGAGAATATTCATCCAGAGTCAAGTGTGATTCACTGAATGCATAAATATTTCCATGTTGGAATTGAGAGGAGACTCATCTCTATGTCAACCAGAAGAAAATACAGTGGAATGGCAGTATGGTAAGCTATGTGGCTTGAAGTTAGAAAGGATTAAAATGTTGCAGAGAGGGGCGCCTGGGTGGCTCAGTGGGTTAAGCGTCTGACTTTGGCTCTGGTTTTGGCAGTGCGTGGGATGGAGCCTTGTATCGGGCTCTGCACTGACAGTGCAGAGCCTGCTTGGGATTCTCTTTCTCTCCCTCTCTCTCTCTCTCTGCCCCCTGCCACCTGTGCTCTCACTCTCTCAAAAATAAATACATAAGCTTAAAAAAATAAAAAATAAAATGTTGCAAAGAAAGTTAACATGAATCAGCAGTGATATTATTTCTTTATTAATGCAGATGTCTAAAATGAAATAATTGACATATCGGTGCTATGGTATGAATGTTTGAGCTTCCCCAAAGTTCACATATTCAATCCAAACCCCCAATGTGATGGTGCTAGAATGAGGGACCTCTAGGTGATTAGATCATTGGGGTGGCATTCTGGTGACTGGGATTACAGTGGACCCTTGAACAAGGGTCCTTAGGGGCGCCAGGTCACGATCTCGCGGTCCGTGAGTTCGAGCCCCGCGTCAGGCTCTGGGCTGATGGCTCGGAGCCTGGAGCCTGTTTCCGATTCTGTGTCTCCCTCTCTCTCTCTGCCCCTCCCCCGTTCATGCTCTGTCTCTCTCTGTCCCAAAAATAAAATAAAAACGTTGAAAAAAAAAAAAAAACAAGGGTCCTTAAAATGCATGGGTCCACTCATATGTGAATGTGAATTTTTAAAAAGGAATCCAGAACAGCACTGTAAATGTATTGTCTCTTCCTTATGATATTCTTAATAAAGTCTTATCTTTGCTAGGTTACTTTATTGTAAGGCTACTGTATATGAAACACATATAAAAATATATGTTAGTGAACTGTTTACATTATCAGTAATGCTTCTGCTCAACAGTAGGCTGTTAGTAGAGAAGTTTGTGGAATCTAAAGTTATACATGAATGTTTCACTGCATGGGGGGTTGGTAGTCCTAACCCTCACATTGTTCCCCTTATAAAAGAGCCCCTAGCCCCTTCTCTCCATGTGAGGACACAACAGAGAGTGAGCCCTCGCCCTATCATCCTGCCACCCTGGTCTCAGACTTTCAGCATCCAAAAGTATGATAAATAAATGTCTACTGTTCTTTTTAAGTTTTTTTGTTTATTTTGAGATAGAGAGAGAGAGGGCAGGTAGAGGGAGAGAGAGAGAATCCCAAGCAGGCTCCATGCTGTCAGCACAGAGTCTGACTCAGGGGCTCAATCCCATGAACCCTGAGATCATGACCTGCACCACAGTCCAAAGTCAGATGCTTAACTGACTGAGCCACTCGGGCACCCCCAAATGTCTACTGTTTGTAAGCCCCTGTCTGTGATGTTCTGTTATAGAGGCCCAGATAGACTAAGACAATCAGCAATGATGCATAAAACAAATTGAAATTTGAAATGAAAACAAGCTACAGTACCAGGGCAAAAAATTAAAGTTCATAATATAAATCTAACCAAGTATATATATAATATGCATTCAGAGAAAACTGAGACATGGGTTGGGAGATAAATTGAAATATAAATAAATGCAGAAATATTACTTGTTCAGGAGCAATACACTCAAAATTGTTGCCATGGCGATTCCTTCTACCTTGATCTACAGATTCCATGGCCCTCATCAAATTACCATCACAGATACTGACAAATGGTCCACACTGAGACTAGATGATGTAAGACTGAGGAACACAGTTGAAGAACTCACACGTGTGGGTTCTTGTCATAAAGCTACAGCAGTGAGGAGAGTGTGATATTGGTGAAGGAATAAAGAAAACAGCAAAGCACAACATAGAGCCATGTGAATGTAGTCATTGATTTGTCAAAGGGACAAAGGTAAATCAATGCTGAGGAAAGTCTGTCCCACAAACGGTGATAGAACAATTGGGAGATGGGGGAAATATGAATGCACATGTAAGCATTCACTCAAAATAAACATAAGTAAACAAAATAGACATAAATTTTCAAATGCAAAACTATAAAGATTACACAGGCAAAATCTACATGACCTTGGGATGGTTGATTCATTTTTTAAATAAAACACCAAAAGCCAGTCCATTAAAAAATTTTGCTGGCGTTTACCTTATTAAAATTTAAAATGCCTCTCTGTGAATGTTTTGTTAAGAGAACAAAAAGATAAGCCAGATTGGGAGAAAATATTTGGAAAATACATCTGAAAGAGGACTTCTATGGAAAATGTACAAAGAAAAAAATACATACAAAGAAACCCCAAAAGAAATCGAGACAAACAATCCAAATAAAATTGGTAAATATGTGCAAACGCAGCGAACCAGATGAGGTATACCAATGACAAGCATACAAAATAATGGTCAACAATTTGTCAGTAAGGAAAAGCAAATGAAAACAGCAACATAGCACTGTATGCCTACCACAATAGCTAGGATCTTAAAGGGAAAAAAATAGCAACAGGAAGTTTCATTCACTGTAGGTAAGATGCACAATGGCACAGCCACTTTGGAAGACAGTTGGGCAGCTTTTCCCAAAGGTAAATGATTGCATTCTTGGGTATTTGGACAACCGCTTTGAAATTCATGTCACGCAAAACCCTGTGTGCAATTATGCACATCATCTTTTCGTGATGGCCAAATACTTGTAAAAATCAGGGTATCCTTCAAAAGGTGTATCAATAGCCACGTGAGGGACATGTAAGCATCCATGAATGGAATACTGTTCAACAATATGAAAGAATGGTCTCAAGCCACGCAAAGAAATGGATGGATCTTAATGGATATGATGACACACACACAAAAAAAAACTGACCCAAGAAGACTACACGCTGTGCGCTCCAGTTTCTATGACGTGAGGGGAAAGGAAACATTACAGAGGGTAAAGAGACAGGGGAGATTAAGAGAATAGGGTGATGGAAGGCACTGAGGGGCCGGGTTGGAGTGGACTCCCATGAAGCCCGTCAGGGAAATGCAAATCAAGAACACAGAGAGGTGCACTTCACATCCATTAGAACGGCTATTACAGAAACAGTGGACATGAACACGAGTTGGTGCAGACATGGAGATATTGGCATCCTAGCACGTTATGAATGAGAATGTAAAATGTCTCAGCCACTGTGGAAAAGGGTCTGGCAGTTCTTCAAAAAAGCAGAACGTACATTTAAGATGTGATCTTGCAATTCCATTCGGAATCTGAACTCTAAACAATAAACCCAAATTCAAACCTGACCTCAAACCCAATCAGAAACCCCAGCCTTACGCCGACCCAGAAGCTAACTCCCTGATGGCCGGTGTTGTTGGCACTGGACCCCTGTCTCAGACACTCGACCTGCTCCCCTCACTCAGCCCCTCCCATGGGTCATGTTTTGGGAATAAGATCTTCCAGGGACATGAGAGACTCTGTCTACCACTACCCATGTAGGGTCTGTTCCTCTGCACACCCTCCAAGTCCCACCCCCCACAGGGACGTCCAGGTAGGGAGCATGGATGGGGACCCAGAGGAGAAGCAGGCACTGGAGGTGGCAAGGGGAAAGAAGACTTGAAGAGGTTGAAGACAGCTCTGCCATGGGCCAGGACTGCCATGCATCCAGTCCCCTAGCAGCATGCCCAGGCCCAGAGAAAGAAGAGGGTACAGGTGCTGGGCTGATGGTTTGTGGGGCCCGCCTGGGTTGGGGCCACCGGTGAAACACTCTGGAGAGGACAGGGCTTGGGGTCCTGTGTCCACCATTGGCAGACACCTGGAACTAGGGTGAGCAGCCTTCCCTGGTGAGAGGACTACAGGAGAGAAGGCCTCAGTTTCTTCCCTTACAAGTCGGGTGTGTGAAGTGGGTGACCCAAAGGGTTCCACATGATCAGAGAAACGTGGGTTGGACTTGGTCCTCTAGGGATGGCCCACTGTGTTTGGGAACCCTGGTGGTCCTTTTAGTAGGGTCGCATGGGGACTCGGGGGCCAGGAGCTGGTGTGGTTCGGCACGTGCCGAGCACTGGATTCTGACTCCAGCATGATTTAGAGAGGTGACCATCCTCACTAGAGCCTCGGGTCTTAGTTTGGCAGTGGGGATGTGGCCGCCTATTGAGGCGACCTTGTGAGGGAACAGGGGAGCCTGCCGCCGGCTCCTCCGCCCATTGGACACTGGGGAGCCCCCACCTGCTCACAGGCACAGGCGGGTTTGGCTCCAGGTGTCCCGCCTGGGATGCAGTTCCAGCGCCGTCCACCAGGGCGAGGGCCGCTCCCACCGCCAGAGTGGGCCAGATGATAATTCCGGGTCCCAAATGCTAGCTGCTCACGGGTGCGAGGGACTCCGCATCCCCTCACCTCCTCCTTCACCTACTGACTCCAAGCACTCGGCCCCGATGCCACAGTTCTGGGTGGCCCCTGCCCTCCAGGAGCTCACGGTCTGGAGGGTAGAGGGGCAAAAGCAAACGCATGTGCAAGGAGAAAAGCCAGTACAGGGCGGAGGGGAGAGGAGGAAAGAAGAGGGAGTGAAAGAGATGAGGAGAGAGAAGAAGGGGAGGGGAGGATGGGGAGGAGGACCAGGAAGGAGGAGGAGGAGGTGGAGGAGGGGGGAAGGAGAAGAGAAGAGGGAGGAAGAAGAAGGGGGAGGGGGAGGAGGGAAGGGAGGAGGAGAGAGAGGAGAGGAGGGAGGAAGGAGAAGGGGAGGGGGAGGAATGTAGAGGAGGAGGAGGAAGGAGGAAGACAGAGGGAGAAGAGAGGTGGGAGGAAGGTGGAGAGAGGGGAGGTGGTAGGGGGAGGGGGAGGGAGAAGAGAGGAGGGAGGAAGGAGAAGAAGGGGAGGGGGAGGAGAGAGCAGAGAGGAAGGAGGAAGGAGAAGGGGAGGAAAGAGAGTGGAGGAGAAGGAGCAAGGCAGTCATGGGAGGCAGGCAGAGCCTGGCAGAGGGCATCAGCTACCTATCAATCTATCCGTCTATGGCCTTCGGTCACCCTGCCCAAAGCTTCCTGGCTCACAGCCTGCAGTGCCTCACAGGCTTAGCAGGAGCCTTGGCCTCAGGGTCTCCCAGGAGGCTGGGCTGTGCTCTCCACTGAGGCTCAACTGGGGATGCCCCTCTACCAAGCCCCTCACTCCTGAGTCCTTGACAGAGGGTGCCAGGGCCCTCCTTCAGTTCGTTGCCACGTGGGGTTCTCCACAAGGCAGCACATAAAAAGGCAGCTTGTTCTCCCATAGCCAGGGGTCAGGGGGAGTCATTTAGAGAGAGGGACAGAGACACAGAGAGGGAGAGAGGCACAGAGAGGGGCAGATGCAGATAGAGAAAAACACAGGAGGGAATACAGGAGACAATGAACAAGACAGAGCCTTGGGCTTCTCGCAGTGGCATCCGGCAGGTGACAGCCTCGCACTTTGCATCCTTCACAGTTAGACAGGAGTGACCAGGCCTCCCTGCTCAGGGCAGGGGCGGGGGGCACATTACAGAAGGATGTGGGCTCCAGGAAGTGGGGGTTGCCAGGATGCCACCACATGGCCAAGACAAGGCACTCTGGTCTGATCCTAAACATGGCAACAGGCCATTGAACTTGTGATGCCAGAATGGAAAGCTATCTGCCTTTCTGCTATTTCAGGCCCCTCACAGTGCAGACTGGGGCATGAGGGCAGGAGGGGGAGGTCAGGGCACCAGCACCCAGGCCCCAGGCTACATCTCAGTGTCTGAGCTACATGGGACAGACACCACTTCTCTGCCTGGAAGGGGCATCTCACATGTACCTGATCACATCCCTGGGAAGTAAATGCTGGATAATTCCCACTGTGCAGTGGAGATGCCTGACAGGCAGTGATTCATCCAGGGTTACAGAACAGTCGGGTCTGTGTCCTCTGTGTCCTCAGAGCTGGGGTCCTGGCTGCACCCAGGCCATCTTGGGGGCCGTGTTGGTGTAACTGTGTATGGACAGCAGTGTGAGCAGTCAGAAGCCCAGAGGGGCCTTTTGGGGGATGATCCTATCTGAGGAGGGGCCCAGGGAAGGGGACCCTAGGAAGAGACCTCAGTTCCTTGGTGATAGGTCCCCAAGATACCTTGGGCACCCATTCTAGAGACAGCCCTTACCAGCTCACTTGGACAGAGATACTGCCCCGAGCAAAGTGTCCTCCTGATGTGTACTGACTTCCTGAGGCTCTGGGCTCAGAAAACCCAAATGACAGCCTTTTCTGTTGCTATAGACATTGGCTCAGCCCTCACCCCAGTGCCTGTGGCCATTTGGCAAGAGGGACCCAAGAATAACACAGGAGAGCCCAAGCCACCACTGTGACTTCAGTTACCCTAACCCCCTGGCCACATCACTTCTTGCCTCCATGGTGTCCCATTGTTGGTGACAAGGAGAAAATTAGGGTGGAGCAGAGAAAGCAGGAGGTTGTCAGGACGAGGCCCTGTTTGTCTGAGGAGAGAGAGATGAGGGGTCATATGACCTGACATTAGGAGTGCAGGTCCAAGATGGCCAGCTGATGGCCAGCTGTACCTACTGAGGGCTCACCCAGGCCCCACCCTCACAACTGTTCTCACCACAATCGGGCCCTGGGAGCTGGGATGGCAGATGTTGGGGCCTGGTCCATGCTCTTGCCTAACTTTCCAGTGAGGGGTGTTTGAGAGATTCTCCTCTCAAAGGTCAGCCTTCCTGTTGCCACTGCCAGAAGCTGGCAGTGTCCGAGGAGGTCCTCGGGGACCCTAACCCCTAAATGGAACAAGGGGAAAGGAGTAGGCTTCCGGAGAGGGAAGACCCTTCCAGCTGAGCTGATGGCCTTGGCCGAGGGAAGCTCCACTCCCTGGCAGATACTGGGGGTTAGCCCTCATCCAACTGGTAGATAGCAACCCTCTAGGCCCTACCTTGGCTGCTCCCTAAAGGTGAATTTCTAGGCAGAAGAGGGACAGTAGACATCTGTTTCAGTTCCCTGCTTCAGGGGGACTGTCCCCTCCTTGATGGAGGGGCTACACCTCCAAGTGTGGGCCTTTGGGGTTTGAAGCGTATGGGTACTGTTATGGGAGTGTCTTCCTGGGTGTCCTCTGACTCTGCTGTTGCCTGCCTACCCCCAGCACCTTCTCTCCAATCCTGGGTGCCTGGCTGGACCAGTCCCCAGAGGATCTCTGTCAGTTTCCATACCTTTCTCCCCAAAATGCTAGTGGACCAGCACAACTTAACGTGCCTGGTCTGGACCTGCTGCTCTGCCCAGATGTTCCTCACCCAGTGGAAGCCAACTGAGGCAGAGCCAGAGGGTCAGAAGAATTAGGGTGGCTGCTGTGATGATGGAAGAGGGGGCTGGGCCACAAACACAGGAGCAGAGAGTGGCCTCAGCCCACTCCTTTGGTGAACTCTAGTCTGGGAACCCTTCCTGGGACATGGCTCTTGGGTTGGCTTGGGTTTCTCTTAAAGGTAATAGGGTGTTTTCTGTTTTTGGAAAGTTACATGGAAAGGTAATCATGTTGGTTGAACATTCCTCTGCCTGCAGTTCATGTCAGCTCTGAAGCCAGATCCAGAGCTAATGACAGCTGTGTTGCCAGCTTTAGCAACTGCTCTGTGAGCATCAGTCTACCATCTCCAGAGTTGAAGTCAACTCCAGAGATAGCTTGAGCATGAGTTCTGGCACAAGGTCCATTTCCAACTCCACCACAGCTCCAGAGCTAGCCCCAGCATCTGCAAAATTATTACAGTGAGAGCCATTTCTAGCACCAGCTCCAGTGGTAAAGTCAGCTCTGTTGCCAGCTCTGGAAGGAAGGAAGGAATGAAGGAAGTAAGGAAAGAAGGAAGGAAGGGAGGGAGGGGGGGAGGAGGAGGAGGAGGAGGAGGAGGAGGAGGAGGAGGAGGGGAGGGGAGGGAAAGAGGGAAAGGAAGGGAAGGAAGGAAGGAGGGAGGGAAGGAAGGAAGGGAGAAAGAAAAAGAAAAGATTCAAAGCCAGGTTCAGAACCAACTCTAGCACCATCTCTGGCACCAGATAGAGAGATGGGGTCAACTACAGCACGAGCTCTTACATCAGCTCCCAAGTTTGAGCCAGCTCTGGCACTGGCTCCAGTGCTAGTTCCAGAGTGAGGGTATTCACCATCCTCTGAGCTACAGTCAGCTCCATTATCAGGTCTGGCACCAACCCCAGAGATAGAGACTATGTCACCCACTCCTATGCCAGTTCCAGCAATAGCTCTAGCATGAGCTCTGGATCCAAAACTAATCTCAGAGTTAGAAACAGCACCAAGTTCTGAGCAAGAGCTAGCTCCACCACCAAGTCTAGAACTAGTTCCAGAGCCAGAGCCCACACCAGTGCCAGATTCTGCACCAGCATAAGGGCGAGAGCCAGCTCTGGCATGAGCTATGGCATCAGAGCCGGTGCCAGGTTTAGAGGAAGAGCAGCTATAGCACCAGCTCCACAGCTAGAACCAGTACAGCAACAGCTCTAGCTCCATCAGAGTTAGAAAGAGCTCAAGTACCATCACTACCACCAGCTCCAGAGCTAGAAGCAGCTCAAACACCCACTTCCAGGCCAGCTGAAGTACAGGCTCTAGCTCCATCTCTGAGAGCAGATCCACACCTGCACCGGCTCCAGAGCAAGAGTCAGCTCACCTCCAGTGCTAACTCCATAACCAGAGCCTGGCTTGCTCTCTTCCTTCCTATTTTTTCTTTTGTCGCTTTTTCTTTTTATACTTTACAATTAAGTGTTTTGTTATAACATTTATATAAAATAAAATTTTTCTTTTAAAGTATTTTAAATTGTACAATTCACCAGCATTAAGTACATTTGCAATGCTCTGAAACCACCACCACTATCTAGTTTCAGAACATTTCATCACCTCAAACAGAAACCCTATCCCCCCTCATGAAGTGGTCCCTCTTCATTACCCCTGGACCCTGGAAACCAATCATCTTTTTTCTGTTTCTATAGTTTTACCTATTTTGTACATTTAAGTGGAACCAATCTGTGGTTTTGTGTGTGGCTTCTGTCACCAAGCATAGTATTTTTGAAGTCCCATCCATGCTGTGTCATGTTCCAGTATATGATCCATATTGTGGCCAAATATTTCAGTGTACATGTAAAGAAATGGCCTTTATTCATCCCATATCCATATCCACAAATTTACTTATCTGTTGCTGATGAACATTTGGGTTGTTTCCACTTTTTGGCTATTGCAAATAACGTTACTATGAATGTTCGTGTACAGACATGTGTTTGAGTGTCTGTCTTCAACTGTGTGGGAAGAATTGCTGAGTCAAATGGCAAGTCTGTGTCTAACTTCTTCAGAAACTGCCAGTGTTTTGCACAAAGGCTGCACCATTGTACATCTCCCACCCCGACTCCAGGGATGTATGAGGCCTCCAACCTCACCAACACTTGTTGTTCCTTGTTTTTTAAATTATAGTCACCTTTGCAGGTGTGAAATGGTATCACTGCAATGTCTGTGTTTTATCGATAAAAGACTCTTATCATATTTATTATTTGCAAGTATTTTCTACCATCATGTGGGTTGTTTCCTTACCTCTTGTGTCCTTTGACACACAAAATTTTTTTTATTTTTTTTTATTTTTTTGAATTTTTTTTTCAACGTTTTTAATTTATTTTTGGGACAGAGAGAGACAGAGCATGAACGGGGGAGGGGCAGAGAGAGAGGGAGACACAGAATCGGAAACAGGCTCCAGGCTCTGAGCCATCAGCCCAGAGCCCGACGCGGGGCTCGAACTCACGGACCGCGAGATCGTGACCTGGCTGAAGTCGGACGCTTAACCGACTGCGCCACCCAGGCGCCCCAAAATTTTTTTTATTTTTGACAGAGAGAGTGCGAGCGTGAGCGAGGGAGGGGCAAAGAGAGAGGGAGACATAGAATCTGAAGCAGGCTCCAGACTCTGAGCAGTCACCACAGAGCTTGATGTGGGGCTCAAACTCACAAACCATGAGATCGTGACCTGGGCTGAAGTTGGACGCTTAACCGACTGAGCCACCCAGGCACCACTGACACACACAAGTTTTAAGTTTTGATGCTGTCCAATTTGTTTTATATTTTGTTGCCTGTGCTTTTGGTGCCATATTTAAGAAACCAGTGTAAATCAAATGACATGAAGGTTGGCCCGTGTTTTTTGTCTAACAGTTTTAGAATTTTAGCTCTTAAATTTAGGTGTTGGATCTATTCTGAGTTAATCTTTATATATGGTGTGAGGTAAGGCTTCAGCTTTACTCTTTTGCATATGGATATTCACTTTCCCCAACACTACTGTTTGAAGTTTGTTTTCCTTCATTGGATGGTCTTGGTGCCTTTGTTGAAAAATCCACTGACCACACATGTATGGGTTTAATTCTTGGGTCTCAATTCTATTCCATTTACCTTGTATCTTGCAGCCTGAATTTATTAGCTCTAACAGGTGTGTGTGTGTGTGTGTGTGTGTGTGTGTGTGTGTGTGTGTGTGTTCTTTAGGATTTTCTACATACAAGATCTTGTCATCTGTTAATGGACAGTCTTACCTTCTATTTTCCAATTTGGATGTTTTAGTTTTTTTGCCTAATTGCTCCATCCAGACCTTCGGTGAAATGTTGAGTAGGGGTGGTGGGAGTGGGTGTCTCTGTTCCCGACCTTAGGGAGAAAGCTGTCAGTAAGCTGTGCATGATGGTACTTGTGGATTTTTCATACATGCCCTTATCACATTGAGGACATTTCCCATTATTTCTCCTTTACTGAGTTCTCCTATTGTGAAAGCATGTTGGATTTTGTCAAATACTCCTTCTGCAGCAGTGGAGATGTAAATTTTTTCTCCTCCATTCTAATATAATAGATTTTCATATATGGAACAACCTTTCAATCCCTGGGGTAAATCCGTTGGCCATAATGTATAATCTTTTAATTTACTGCTGGATTCTGTTTGCTATGATTTATTGGGGCATTTTTGCACCTGTATCATAGAGGATATTGATCTATAGTTTTCCTGTGGGGTCTTTAGCTTTGTTTGGTATTAGAGTAATTTAGCCTTGTAGAAATCAGAAATGTTCCCTCCTCTTGGATTTGTCAGATGGGAAGAACTGGTATTAATTCTTCTTTAAATGTTTGGTAGGATTCACCAGTAGAATGTTTTGTAGTTCCTGTGCTTCTAGGAATTTTTACATTTCATCAAGATTATCCAATTTGTTGCTGTTCAATTGTTCGCAGTCTCTTTTAATAAACCCTTTTATTTCTGTAGGGTTGGCAGTGTTTTTCAACGTTTATTTATTTTTGGGACAGAGAGAGACAGAGCATGAACGGGGGAGGGGCAGAGAGAGAGGGAGACACAGAATCAGAAACAGGCTCCAGGCTCCGAGCCATCAGCCCAGAGCCTGACGCGGGGCTCGAACTCACGGACCGCGAGATCGTGACCTGGCTGAAGTCGGACGCTTAACCGACTGCGCCACCCAGGCGCCCCGGCAGTGTTTTTCAAACTCTATTTCTAATCCCCGTCTAGATTTCTCTTAGTCAACCTAGGCTTGACAATTTTTGCATTTTTTCCCCAGAAAAAAAGTTTTGCTGATTTTCTCTACTGCTCTGTTCTTAATTACATTAATCTCTCCTCTAACATTTATTCTTTCAGTTTAGTTTTCTTTGTTTCTAGTTCATGAAGGGCATCTTCTAACTGACCACCTTCTCTAGGTTGTGGCTGACCCGGGCAGCCAGCACCACTTCCCTCCCAACATGTCAGCCCAGGCCACCACCAGACTCTGGTCTCATCACTGAATCTCTCCCATGGCTGGGCATGATGCCTGACAGTTGATAGGTCGACCTGGCCTTCTGTGGACCACCTACTGCCTTCAGTACCTTCTGCTTTCCAGGAACCTGAGGACCAGCTGACCCTAAGGAGCACTGCCAATGAGCACAGTACAGGTCACTGCCACCTGTGCCCACAGGCACCATGAAGCACTCACTCGTGGTGAGTGAAGCACCTACTGGGTCTGATGACAGCAGTTATCTCTTCTTGTCTACATCTCCCCAGGACCCTGCCAAGAGGCCTGGCTCTGCTTGCCAGTGCTCCAGCCTCTTTCGGATAGATGGACTCTCAGATTCCACCATCAAGGCCGACGGAGAGTGAGAGTCCTGCCAAACCCCATCTCCACCCCATCCTCCCCCAGGAGGAAAGGCCCCTTCACATACTTTGCTTTTCACCAGGTGAGGAAAGGCAGATGAGTGCCACTGAAGGGCTCTGAGACCACAGGAGATGGGGTCAGTGGGAGGGGACCATTTCAGAGGAGGTGAGAGGGTAACTGAATTTTTGCACAACAGGTAAAAAAACAACAAAAAAGGGCTTACTGATTTGGACAATATTGAACATAAATGTAGAAGCTACAGGTGAATACCATATTAAAATCCTCTTTCTACGACAGCTGGGAGTTGTGATTTCGTCCTTTCATTTCCTGCGTTTAAATGAAACAGACTCACTCCTCATTCAATAAGTCTTGCAGGGTTATCAGTTTATTTTAGGTGTGGGATGTGAGAAGGGCCAGCCACAACTCCCCAGCCACTGCGAGACAGGCCCAGACACTCTTCCCTCGGAGGACATGGTCACATCAGTATTGTGACCCTGGACAGGAGCAGAGGCAGCCCCTCAGAATTCCTGGCATTTAGCGGTCAGAGGTACGTTCTCAGGTATGGGAACAACCACTCAAGTTTGGGAGTCTTTATACAGCCCTTGCCAGGACTGTTGCCTCTCCCAGGACAGTAGCTGTATTATTACAATTTGGAGGAAGAGGGGAACTTCTGCTTCTCTTGCTGAGATTTCTGACAAGGATTGAGAAATTAACAGTTTTCAAGGTCATACTCTGGAACTCCATCAGCCCATAGTGGGAAAAATCGTAAAAACAAAACAAAAGCCAGAAGCAAGGGAGAACACAATATGGAAAGGATGAGGCCAGAGAAAGGTTATTAGTAAATGTACTGAGAGCAGGCAGGACTTAGCCTCTGCAAGCCTCCCCAAGGACCTCCCATGGTCCACTCTTTACCTACACTTAACACCTCCTGGGAGGTGGTCTCTGACCTCAGAATTCCTTTTCCTGCTGGCTTCTTGTCCAGGGGAAAGGTTTGTGATGCAGAATTTAGAGCTACAGCTGGGCCTCATCCCATAAGCATCTCCACAATGCCTTGCACAATAGCTTACTCCAGAAATGCCCTAGACGGGGACACTATGGTCACTCTGGTCAAGGCCTGTGCCTTGGTTATGTGACAGGAGTGCCAACATTTCCCATGAGGAGGCTGAAAGAGGTAGCCTGACAGGTGAGGGGTGTCACCAGAAATGACCATCCATGGGCACCACAGTCGCTCCCCTACCAATACCAGAATGCCTCCAATCCGTGGGAAACACACTGCCCTGAGCTTACTGGAGTGCCCTCCCATATCCTTCCCCAAGACCAGAGGCTGAAGGGCTACACCAGACATGCCAGAAAGCCTCCAAGGCCCTACATAACTTCCTGTGTGTCCCGTCACAGACTTCCAGTAGCATCCCAACAGACAGCCTACAGAAGCAAGAGCTAGGTGAATTAGGGGGCAATTCTGAGTTATCCCCTCCTCCCCAGTGGCTGCAAGTGTCACCTACACACACAGCAGGGCTCACGTCTGCCAGGCCCAAGGAGTGTGCAGATCGTCCAACATAAGCCACCCGGGTGGCTCAGTTGGTTAAGCATCTGATTGTTTTTGGCTCAGGTCATAATCTCAAGGTTCATTAGACTGAACCCCATGTTGGGCTCTGTGCTGACAGTGTGGAGGCTGCTTGGGATTCTCTCTCCCTCTCTTTCACACTCTCAAAATAAATAAACTTTAAAAAAAGAACAACATGGAGCAAGAAGCTGCTCACATGTGGCATCTCTTGGTTTGGATGGTCCAGAATTGTCACATGTGGCACTTCTTGGTTTGGAAGATCCAGAATTACCACGCAAGGGACGCCAGATGAACGATCACACATGCAGTGGTCATGGGTCTGCAGAGCGAGTATCTGATGGCACACCGTGGCTATGGAGGGAGCTGTAAAGAGAATGACAGTAAGTGATGACCTGGCCTGGGACAGTCCAGGGGTCCTGAATGGGAAGTGTGCGACAGGGTCTGATAGCACCAAGTGGGTGTGCTAGGATCAAATGTTTGACAGCACAGGAGGAGCAAGTGGTAAGCACTGCAGAAGGATGTGCTGGGGTGAAAGCTGGAGAAGAAAACACACAAGCATAGACTGTGGATTGTGCACAAGTGTGTAAAAGGTGACCGAAATGGCAAATAATGGCTGTGCAAAGAGCAAAGAAATGGCAGAGTGGGCATTCCTGTGGTGGAAGCTGATGGTATGGAACAAGGGTGCAAGGGGCAACTGTTCAATAACCCAGTGAATGCACACTGGTTTAGTCAGCATGCCAAAACATGGCTGGAAAACACTTAGGGAAGCGTGCAAACATGACTGTCCAACGGCAGAGTACAGGGGGGCCCGGTGCAAAGGAGTACACAAAGGGTGGCCGTACGACTGCCCACAGCAGCTGGGCAAGGTGCTCAATGTCAGGGTGGGTGGTCAGAGGCAAGGGAACAATGGGGAGTAATTGGTGGTCAGGTCCACATCCTCTTGGCCAGGCCATAGCGCCCACCCATTTGGTCCAACGCCAGGCTGGATATCACTGTTAAGGCATCTCTCAGATATGATTAACTTTTAATTCTGCACACCTCAACAAAGCAGATGACGCTCCACAGTGTGGGTGGGCCTCACCCAATCAGCTCAAGGCCTTATGAGCAAGGACTGAGGTTTCCCAAAGAAGCAATTCTGCTTCCAGGCTGCCACACACACCCTCCTGAGTTTCCAGGCTTTGGACCAAAGGGTACAGTGTCAACACATCTCACTCACCATCTCTCGCTCTAGGTAGATCCTGTGGGTTCCATTTCTCTGGAGAACCCTACCACCCTGTTAAGTGGCACACAGGTGTGAAAACTGAATGGCACAGGTGAGCATGCAGTTCAAATAGACCACAGGGTGCAACGATGAACTTTTTTTGCCTGGCAGACGTGCTCTGAACCACATTCTGCTTGTTTGGTGGCTTAGGATGACAAACATGAGTGAAGGGTGGAAGAGGGTCACAGGGGCCCTGGAGACCATGGGAAGTACTTATCCATAGTTACCTAAGTAGGAGAGTCCCAAACCTGCAAAATGCTAATACAGAAAATTTCCACTGATTTCACATTAACTTTACCAGTGCCATCTCTGCCTATACACCTCCTGGCTGGTGGGGCATAGATATTTTTGATGGTACACACATACATGTAGAGTTGCTCCAGAATCAAAGTGGGACTCATAATACAAGAAAGGTAGAAAAAAACATCTTTAGGTTCATAGTCTATTGTTTTATGTGCAGAGAGAGAGTGTGCTTATACTAAGGGGCACTGCTAAGTACCATCAGAGAGCTGCCAAAATGGCCAGTAGAAACATCTAGTTTTGCTGGTCCTCAGCTCCATTCAATTCTTTACACACCTTTCAGCATCTGGTAGGTACAAGATTCTACAAAGTTACTGTGGGGGTTCAAGATGGTTAACACAAGCTCCTGACTCTTAGGAGCTTATAGTCAGCTAGAGGAGATCAGTAATAAATATAGATACATGCAATGTGGAGTTAGCAAAGTGCCAGGGAAATACTGAAGGGACACTTCTGATTGGGAAGGAGAGAGGTTCACTCAGGAGGTGGCATCTGATGGAAGTTACAAAAGAGGTAGAGTCTGAGTAGATGAAAACATGTAGCCCTCGCTGGGCTCCAGGTCTACCCCTGATGGGAAAAGGCAGGGCTGTCTCAAGCAGGAGAGAAATAAAACCCAGCAGACCCACAGACCCTGAGTGGTGCCCGAGTGCTGCACCACAGTGATTCCTGGGGGCATGCGTGAGGCCAAGGACAGGGCACAGGCCTGCAGAGGGAAGGCAGGTTCTGTGTAAACAGTGGCTCTAGTGTGGGACAGAGACAGAAGCCCTGGCCTGGGGGCTGCCCTGGGCCCCAGTCCCCGCCAACAAGAAAGGGCTTGCTCCAGGGGAAGATGCACATTCACACATACCCTGCCAGACACACCGGCTGCCTCACGCTGCCGTGGACGGGAGGCCTGTGGGCTTGCAGGCTGGTCTTTGCTAAAAGGCCGGGGGCACCGAGAATCCCAGCCACCTTCTGCCCCCACCTGAGTCCCCAGCACACTCCAGCCTTATTGCTGCAGATCTCACTTATCAACACCTCCCACCCAGCACCTCACTGGATCCAGAATACTCAGCCCTGGCTGAACCTCAGGACCAGGAGCCTGGACCCTCTGCACAGGCATCAGGGCCCCAGGGAGGCCAGCGGACAGCCAGGACGCTATCACGCCCTTAAGAGCAGGAGCCATGCCTGGGACACTGGAGGCCACAAGGCTCAGTGGGAGGTGATGTGTCCCAGGCTACATAGAAGCGTGGAGCTTTATTTCCGGAAGGCACACCAGAGGAGACCACCTACCCTCCATGCTGGTACCCCACAATCCTGTCACGTCATGGGGTACCTGATCCACGCAGCATGCATTAAAGAGTCGTGGTGGTGACCACGACCTCCTCTAGCTGCCTCAGAAGCTCCTCAGGCTGCGGCGAGAACATGCTAGTGTCCGCTTTCTGGAAGTCTGGGTGGGCCACCACGGACGCCAGCACCTCGGCAATCCGGCCGATGTCGAAAGCAGCCTGCTGGGGGCCCAGCACGGTGCCCTCGCCACCCTCACCCTCCACTTCATCAGGGCCCATTCCCTTCGCCAGCAGGAGAAGCCTCCTCTCAGCGATGATCTTGAGGAAGCGGTAAAATTCTTCAAAATTGATCCCAGAGCAAGCCCTCATGATGACCTGGCCAGAGAGGAGCAGCCAGTGAGCCACAGCTTGCTCACAGCTCCAGGCAAGTATCTGCTGACTGTGGGCAGGGCCCAGACCACAAAGGATCCAGAGACTTGGCCCAGTTCTCGAGGATGGGGACAGAGATGACTGGGGGTCAGCCAGCAATGGGATGGGTCTGAGTCCTGCAAGCTGGAAACCCCAGTGACCTGCCCCAGGCCCAGAGGGACCTTCACACAGGCAGACCTAGAGGCTACCATGCCCCCAAGACCACAGCTCTAGCCCCCTCTGAGAATATAGGCTGCCCTGGGGGCTGCCCCACACCCTCCCCACACTGCAGCCATGGCTCTGCAGAGCCCCTCCCCAGTCCCCACTGTAGCCCTGTGGAGTCCCCTCCCCAGTCCCCACTGCAGCCCTGCGGAGCCCCACCCAGTACTTCCCACACCCCCGTCCTGTCCAGGCTGGCCTACCTGGCAGTGATGGTGCCAGTCAGGCATGGTGTCCCTCCACTCACTGACCTCCTGCTGCACGGCACAGAGCTCTTGCTGCAGGAAGTGCCACATGTTGGCCAGGTTACAGCCATTGACCCAGTTGTGGTTGATGGAGATGGTGTCCTCCTGGGAGGGGTGAGGCAGAGGTGTCCCCATGAGCCCAGGGCAGGTACCGCCCCTCCCCCGGCCTGGAGGTCCTTCCAGCCCTCCCCAGCCCTGAAAGGGCTGCTCTTGTGTCCCAGAGGTGCCAGCAGGGAGAGCGGGCTGGTGGAACCTGGCCTGCACGCAGGCTCTCCTAGACAGGATGGGGTCAGCAGAGGTGGGCCTAAACCCTCTCTGTGGAGAGGCATCTGAGAACATGCCAGGGGTGAGGACTGGTGGGCCGGCCAAGGGGCAGTCACAGGGGGAGACGGACTCTCTGGGGCGGGAGCCACACCAGGAGGACCCCAGGACGTGTCTCCCTGGCCCGTCTGGGCCATGCTGCAGGCATGTGGGATGCGGTGTGCCCACCCTACCAGGTTGTGGACTTGGTGGTGCCAGCCACTGGGCACAAACACCATCTCGCCCGCCTCCTGCGTGACCTCCAGCGGGGGGCTGCAGTGCTCACGAGTGGGATACAGACGGCGGTCAAGGAGTGCAGGGGAGGTCACATCGTAGGGCAGGCCACCATGGCAATCCCGCAGGGCTTCTTCCTGCCCTGGAGGAAAGAAGAACCACTTTTTCCTCCCACAAATGTTGACAGACCAGCTGAAGGAGCGGAAGATGTCGGCGTGAAACGGTGACCTGTGCAAAACATCCCCTTAGTGCCTCTTGGCTGGGTGCCATCTGGTTCTTTCCAGTGGGACGGCCACAGGCAGAGCCCCGGGGGGGAGAAGTGGGTTAAACTGGTCAGAAACAGGGGCTCTCATGGAGTGGATGGGCTTCAGGACCGCATGCAGGGAAGCAGAGGGGACGAGGTGCCAGCAGGAGGGAGGAAGCGGACAGACTGTACCAGGTGCCAGTGGGCCCCATGTAGACGAAGCGGTAATCGTCCACATCCAGAGAGTCCCAGTACTCGTTCAGCCAGTCGGATGAGAAGTACACAGGCAAGGTGAAGACGTCCTCCGACGATGAGTCCCTGGAGGGGGTGGCAGGGGGCTGTGGCAGGAGTGGCTAACAAGATGCCAGATCCTAAGCATTCTGGAATGATGAGTAACCCCGAGCTGCCTTCCACAGCCAGTGCCAACTGACCACCCAGAGCCAGTCCAGCCACCAGATGACCATAGCCTCCATGGCCCAACCACAGTCACAGCAGGTAAAATGGCTTTGGGGGCGCATCGACCACACAGGCAGGGACCTGACTGCTCCAGAACTTTCCAGCACCACTTCTAGGATTTCACCCTCTGGCTGGGCTATGGCTCCAGATGCCTCATCTGCATCACCCTGTCTTTCCAGAGTCTGGGGACCTCTGTGCTTTCACCCCACCAGTGACCTCCAGTCTGAGTGGATGCGAGACCACAGGCCCATATATGCTGAGATCCTTCTCTCCTACCTCTCAACACTCCAAATCCCTCTGGTCCAAAAACCTGATCCCACAACCAAGCTGATGGGGCCCCAGGCACAAGAGCACACCAAAGCAGCCCAAGGGAGTGGGTAGCCCCCCCAACAACATGCTGGAACAAGCTTCTGGAGCCACTCACACATCTCTCATGGTCACAGGCCACGAGGGGGGGAACCCCAGGAGCCCCAAACCACCTGTAGTTACCCAGAACACCGGCCACTCCCTCTGCGGCCATGCCTTTATGTGCCATCAGACTCCTGCTTATCCTTCAAAACCCTGCTCCAATGTCATGTCTCTGATGGCCACCTCTGCCTGCCTGACCCAAGTGTTGCTTGGTTCTTTCTTCTATGGTTTCCAGGGTTTCCATATGTGACACTCAGCCAAAATCAGCCACCATATAATCACTGAACAAGTTTCTCGAACAAGTTCTCGTGCAATACCTAGAACGCACACCAGAAAACTCACTTATTGTTTACTGGAAGCCTGAATCCACAGTGCGGGAGCATCTGGGTCTACAAGTCCATACGTGCTGCTGGAACAGGAGTCCCTGAGGGCCAGGACCTGTGTCTGGTCTGTGAGGAACAAGCAGCACTGGGGCAGAAAGCACCCAGGGCATGCTGCTGCCAAGTGCACTTTTGGATTAGTCTCAGGAACCTCAAGGGAGCGAATCTAGTCTCAGTTTACCTTTCTGAACCTTACTTTCCACACCAGCAAAACGAGAATTCAGTCATTCACTCATCCATCTGACACTAACTTAACACCCACTCTGTGCCCTGTGCTGCTCGCTGGGGTCTGAGTACAATGGTCGATGCTTGTGAAAAACACACCCCTGAGCAGGGGAAAGGGACCAAAAAACCCCAGGACGACCTCAGAGAGTGGGAACACAGCAGATGGGACGAGGCTGCCCATGCATGTCAGAACTCCCAGGGAAAGAAACGAGTGCTAGGTGGGGAGACCACAACAGGCCTCCTTACAGACAGAGAGTTGCTGGTCAGTGATGGAGACTTGCTGGAGACTGGAAACTCCCAGTCCAAGGTGGACAGGCACTGGCCTAACTTGGAAAAGCAGGGCTGGAAAGGGAAGGCCAGTCCTAGTGGCACCTGAGAGGAAAGGCGAAGGCTGAGTACTACCTGCCAGCTAGAGAGGGTGGAGTCCTCAAAGAGGGTTCTGGGCAAACGTGAAGCAGAAGAGGTGGCCGCGGGAGCCCACATTCCTCACAGTCACCCACCCTGTGATTGAAGAGGACGCCTCCAACCGCGGAAGAGAGCCAGGTCTGTGCGTGCCGAAACACCCTGGCTAGGGGCGGGTCGCCTGGCTGGCTCAATCCACTGAGCGTCGAGAGTCTTGATTTGTGCTCAGGTGGTGGGTGATTCCAAAACCGCGAGATCCAGCCCCGGTGTTGTGGTCTGCGCTGAGCGTGCAGCCTGCTTGGGATCCTTTCTCTCCCTACCCCTCTTCCCCCCCCGAAACAAAATCCCTAACTGGGGAGAAGATGAGCTGCCCCCCGTGTGCAACCAGGGCTCGTTTAGGTACAGGTAAAACGGGGCCCCTGCGCGCGCAGCGCCCCTTTACCTGCACAGGTGCCAGTCTTTGAGATAGAGGCAGCCCCGAGGAGAGAAATAGCCCCCCTGGATGTACTCTTGCCAGTAGCTGATGTAGTCTCTGAGCGGCATGTGTTCTTTGGGGTTCGAATTGTACTCCTGGACCCCGCAGTTGGCAACAGGCACGACGACGTCTCCTGAAACAACAGGGTCCGGCACTGACTCCTCCGAGGCTCTCCGTAGACGACCGCCCTCGGTACGCGCTCCCACCGCCGGCTGCCGGCCCCCGATCCTCACCGTACTTCCGAAGCAGGTGCTCGAAGTTGGGCTTCCCGCTGGACGTCACCCAGTGCCTGCGGCTGCCCCAGCCGGCGGTGAAGGAGCTGGAGAAGACGCACGGCATGTTGGGAAGCAGGTAGCCCTTGAAGAAGTCGGCGTAGGAAAACGAGTCCGGATTCTCGATGAAGTCCACGCAGCCGGGGGGCGGGCAGGCGCCGCCTGGGGGCCGCCCCTGCAGGCCTCGGAAATGATTTTCGGCGTAGACGCGCGTCTCTCTGTCCATTCCGGCACAGGCTGGGCGTCCGCGCGGGGCGGGCGGCGCAAAGGCCGCCGCTGCCCGGTGAGGGGCGTACGCCCGGACTCTCGCCTCCCGTTGTCCGGCCCGAAGACTGGGAGTGATCGGAAGTACTTGCTGAAACTACTTCCGGAGCAGACGTTAGGGGCACCGGCTGCTCACGGCCTCCGTGCCGGCCGGAGCGAAAATCGCGACGCACAGGCTCTCAGAGCCCACGGTCGGCCCGGCGCCGCGGAGCGGAATTAAAAGCATGCGGGTAGAGTTCCTGCCCGAGTACGAAACAGGGAGCGCCGGACACTGGACGCATGCGCGTAGCAGCCTGCGGGCCTCATTCTGCGCAGGCGCGGGGGCGTCCCTTAGCACCTCTGAAGCATCTGGTCCCTCCCGCATCTGAGATTGTCAAGCCGCGCCAGACCCGAGTCTCGCGGTCTGAGCGCCTCCCGGGTGACACAGGTAAGCGGCGCCCGCACTGTGCGGCTGGGCCTCTGCCGGAGCCCGCCCACACCTCCCGCGGCACAGTCCCGCCTTCCACTGCTGTCGCGGTGAGAACCCCTCCTCTTCCCAGCGCGCCACTGACCAGGGGAGATGGTGGGGCGTGCACTGGGCTGACGAAGGGGCATGGGGGTCAGAGGTGGGGCCCTGGGGAACGCTGGGGGCCCAGGGAGTGATGGGGACCAGGAGGGGACGCTGGGCACCTGGAGGGGATGCTGGGGTTCCGAGGGTGATAGGGACCTGGAGGGGATGCTGGGAACCTGGAGGGGATGTTGGGGGACCTGGAAGGGATTCTGGGGGACCTGGAAGGGATGCTGGGGGCCCAGAGGGTGAGTACCTGGAGGGGATGCTGGGAGCCCAGGGGGTTGATGGGCCCTGGATGGGATGCTGGGTACCTGGAAGGGATGCTGGGGGACCGGGAGGGGATGCTGGGTACCTAGAAGGGATACAGCAGCCCAGGGAGTGATGGAGACCAGGAGGGGACGTTGGGGGCCCCGGGGGGATAATAGGGACCTGAAGGGGATGCTGGGAACCTGGAGGGGGTGATGGGGACCTGGACAGGATTCTGGGGGCCCAGGGTGTAATGACCTGGAGGAAATGCAGGGCCTAGGGAGTGATGGGGACCTGTAGGGGATGCTGGGGGCCCAGGGGGTAATGGCCTGGAGGGGATGCTGGGGGCTCAGGGGGTGATGGGGACCTGTAGGGGATGCTGGGGTTCAGGGGGTGATGGGAACCTGGATAGGTTGTTGGGGGCCCAGGAGATAATGGCCTGGAGGGGATGTGGGGCCCAGGGGGTGATGGCCTGGAGGGGATGCTGGGGGCCCAGGGGGGTAATGGCCTGGAGGAGATGCTGGGGGCTCAGGGGGTGATGGGGACCTGGATAGGTTGCTGGGGGCCCAGGAGGTAATGGCCTGGTGAGAATGCGGGGTCCAAGGGTGATGGGGGCCTGTAGGGGATGCTGGGGCTCAGGGGGTGATGGGGACCTGGATAGGTTGTTGGGGGCCCAGGAGGTAACGGCCTGGAGGAGATGTAGGGCCCAGGGGGTGATGGGGACCTGGGTGGGATGCTGGGGCCCAGGGGGTGATGGGGACCTGGGTGGGATGCTGGGGACCTGGAGGGGATGCTGGGGCTCAGGGGGTGATGGGGACCTGGATAGAATGCTGGGGCCCAGGAGGCTAATGGCCTGGAGGGGATGCTGGGGCTCAGGGGGTGATGGGGACCTGGATAGAATGCTGGGGCCCAGGAGGCTAATGGCCTGGAGGGGATGTGAGGCCCAGGGGGTGATGGGAACCTGGGTGAGATGCTGGGGGCCCAGACGGTGAGGACCTGGACGGGATGCTGGAGGCCCAAGGGGTGATGGAGGCCTGGATGGGATGCTGGGGGCCCAGGGGGTGATGGGGGCCTGGACAGGATGCTGGGGCCCAGGGGGTGATGGGGACCTGGACGGGATGCTGGAGGCCCAAGGGGTGATGGAGGCCTGGATGGGATGCTGGGGGCCCAGGGGGTGATGGGGGCCTGGACGGGATGCTGGGCCCAGGGGGTGATGGGGGCCTGGACGGGATGCTGGGGCCCAGGGGGTGATGGGGACCTGGATGGGATGCTGGGGGCCCAGAGAGTGAGGACCTAGACGGGATGCTGGAGGCCCAAGGGGTGATGGAGGCCTGGATGGGATGCTGGGGGCCCAGGGGGTAATGGAGGCCTGGATGGGATACTGGGAGCCCAGGGGTTGATCGGGCCCAGGGGGTGATGGAGGCCTGGATGGGATACTGGGAGCCCGGGGGTTGATCAGGCCCAGGGGATGATGGAGGCCCAGATGGGATGCTGGGGGCCCAGGGGGTGATGGAGGCCTGGATGGGATGCTAGGAGCCCAGGGGGTGATGGAGGCCTGGACAGGATGCTGGGGGTCCAGGGGGTGATGGAATCCTGGATGGGATGCTGGGGGCCCAGGGGGTAATGGCCTGGAGGGGATGCTGGGAGCCCAGGGGGTGATGGAGTCCTGGATGGGATGCTGGGAGCCCAGGGAGTAATGACCTGGAGGGGATACTGGAGGCCCGGGGGGTGATGGGGGCCTGGACAGGATGCTGGGGGCCAGGAGGGAATCCTGGGACCCATTGGGATGGTGAGGGCCGGGAGGGCATGATGGGGGCATAAGGTGCCTGAAATGGAAGTGTGGGGGATCAAGAGTGAGGATTTGAGGCTGCACACACCAGTAGGTCTGAGATGGAGGATCCTCTGAGTGGGGACGTGGGAAGGGGTGACAAGTCAGGGCCTTAGCATATTGGAGAAAGAAATGTTCTGTGAACGCAAACCTACCCACATCAACATGGAAAGAAAGATTGTAGGTTTGTTACTATGTGAAGTTGGCAGATTACACGTACATAGAGAGTCTGCAAGAGAGTATAGAGTTGGGCAGAACGCGTGTCACACACGGTAAAAGCAGAAGAAAGGACAATTAGAGCTCTCATCTCCTTGAGGGAAAAGCAGATGCACCTCCTTGGTCTTTTGAACCTGGTGAGAAGTTTCTGATTCTGTTCTGCAGGTGTGTGTTTACAGCTCTGAGTTGGCAGCTGGTGACTGCCTTGTAAAACCTGGATGCTGGGTTTGTCTCATTCCTGCAGGAAGGAGACTCTCTGTGTAAGGAGGAGGGACAGGTGTCTCTCTTTTATTAAATGAGGAAGATGCCACCCTGCTTACCTTTACAGGTGGGATACGGAGCTTCTGGGGATGTTGGGACTCTGAGCTTTGGAGGAGGGCTTGAGGGGGATTCTTCCCAAGTGGCATGAAGCTTACCCAGAAGGAGAACAGGGAGGACCAGAAGTGGGGAAAGGAAGAGGAGGGGGAGCAGGAGGAGAATGAGCTGGGGTGAGTCTGAGTTCCGGGTAGAAGTGGGATCCACAGTGGGAGCTGAGAACACCGAGGAGGTGGGGCAGGTGGTAGACAGTGTTTGTGGCAAGTAGAGCAGTGTGAAGAGCCGTGTGCTTCTGTGTGTGTGGTGCCGGCTTCCCACTCGGCTTCATTGTGCCCTGAGGTCAGCATGTGGCCATCAGCAAGGACACCTGGGGCCATTCATGTGGGGGAAAAGAATCACCCATGGGGTGCCTGGGCAGCTCAGTCGGTTGAGCATCTGAGTATTGCTTTCAGCTCACGTCATGATCTCAGGGTTTGTAGGCTTGAGCCTGGTGTTGGGCTCTGTGCTGACAGTGTGGAGCCTGCTTGGAATTCTCTCCCTCTCTCTGCCCCCCTGCCCTGCTTGTGTGCATTCTCTCTCTCAAAATAAGAAAAAAAAATCACTTATGATCCTATCCAGATAAGACTTAAAAAACTTTTTGATATAGAGCTATCCTTGCAGGTATGCATTTGTTCTTTAATTCTTTCTTCCTCTCCTTGTATGCACACACGCGCGCGCACACACACACACACACACACACACACCCACACCCACAGTCTGTTTCATACGTATGAAAAGTTACATGTGTAAGCTTATGCTGTCATTACCCTTTTGCAAAAATTTGACTGTGTACTGTCAAAATCTTGCCATCTGTTGGCTCCCTGGTCCTTAATTACTGGATTTCACTTGTGGCTGCAGACCTTGGGAGGCACTTGGGGATAGTGTGGGAAACAGAGTGTTTGTGATTGTTTGAAGATTTAGGAAATACGGCTTTAAGTTTGCGGCTGAAGCTCTGAGGTTGCAACTAAGTTCCTAAGAAAGAGGAGGCTTTGGCCTAGCAGGTCCACACGCTCCCCAGGTCTGATTGCACAACTGAGCCTGTAAGTCAGGGTAGGAGTTTTGTGCTATTACCTGTAGTCCATGTGGTGGCCCTCTGGTGTGGTCAGTGTTGCCACCGCTGCACCAATGGGGCTGTGGCAGCAGGCGTGAGAGCAGGGCTGGGGCCAGAACATGGGCTGTGCCCCTCAAAGGCCCCCAGATGGCAGGCCTGGCATCACTGGGGAACTGTGGGAAGAGCACATTCCTGGGCCTGGGGCAGGGCACTGCTCCCAGCCTGAACGCAGCCCAGTGATGTACTGTGCACAGCCAGAGAGGAGGGCTGCAGGGGGAGTTTAAGTTAGCACTTGGTGGGAAATGTCATGGGAATGAGGACAAATCCTCATTCTCTGCCTGCAGCGTTAGAGGGATGGTACACGCCCTGTGAATAGACCACGTTGTTGCCGCGGGACACCCCCAAACAGCACATGTGAACCTCTGGGTTGAAAGCACGAGCCTCTAAGGAGCAGGAGGTAAAGGTAATGGAAAAGGCGGCTGCCGGCGCCCAGAGACACTGCTCCCACTGTTCTGACTCCAGACCTGCTTGTGCCCAAGAGTCCTTGGAACTTGTGTAAAATGTCGCTGGTCCTGTTACTTTGGAAACTAACTAAAAATAGGGTGTTTACTTGATACTGAGTGTCAGTCCAGGGCACAGGTCTGATGTAAGCCCTGGGAGTTATCCATGCACAATAGCGTATCTCATAAAGTGCTGAGCGTCGCACGCTGCACCCACGTGCCCACTCATCTGTCCCCACGAGCATCCCCAGTTCTGCTGCTTTCCCAGGTCAGCACAGGTCCCCATGGGTTCCAGACGCAATAAGGACTCCAGGAGCTTAGCACAGATCAGAGACCCAGGTCAGGACCTGGAAGGAAGAAAGTCATCCATGGTGGATGCGGTCAATGTTGCCACATGAGGTGATTTGTAGTTCGCTCAGCAGGCATTTACCAAGGGCCAAGGTGTGCCAGCATTGTGCCCAAGGCACCCTCCTTGTGATGTTTGCCTTCTGTGGTGGGTAGACTGAGCCTGTCAGCATGTAGGATCATTCACAAGCTCCTCAGAGCTGTGGGCAGTGCTCTGGTCGGAGCTGTGGGCAGTGCTCTGATTGGAGCTATGGGCAGTGCTATGGGCAGTGCTGTGGTCAGGGTGGGCCCACTATGGCCCACTGGCCAAGCTTGGCAGCCACCTATTTTGTCCATGAGGACAGCCACGCCCCTCTGTTGCTGTGGTGTCTTGGCTGCTTCCATCGGCAGAGCGGGGTGCTTGTGACAGTGACCAGTGCCCACGGAGTCCAGGGTATTTACTGTCTGGCCTTTGGTCAGAAGGCAAGGAGGCTGGTGTTGCTGCATAGGGTTGGGATCAAGGGCAGGAGAGGGAGGCCTGGCCTCTCAAGGGCACTGCTTCGCACAGACTAGTGAGGGCCAGTGTGGGAGTGCTGTTCTCACTTGGGTCCTCCACATCTTCCCTGTCCACTCTGTCTGCCGGGGAAGAACCATGGGAACATGAGGAAGGAGGGGTGCCGGCTGCGGGTTTCTCCTTTTGCTGCGTCCTTGGAATCATCCTCAGAATCATCCACCCTGAGTGCTGCTCCCAGTAGGCAGTGAGGTTTCTCCTCCTCTGGACTGTTCTTTCCTCTTCCCTTGCTCTTCCCTGAGTGAATTCTAGCATATCTGAGAGGTGGAGTTGTCCTGGGGTCTTCAGTTATTTTACTGGCAGATGAACAGGCCCAGCAGGAGCCATGAAGTTGGTAGAGCGAGCTCCTGACGATGCAGTACCGGCCTCAGTCACTGTTTACAGAAGGCGTGCGTGGGCTCACGCGGTGCTCGTGGAGTGACTCCTGGGCCAGCAGCTGTGGTCGGGGATTTACAGTGGGGCTCATGCGGTGCTCGTGGGGTGTCTCCTGGGCCGGCAGCCGTGGTCAGGGATTTCCAGCGGGGCTCACACGGTGTCTATGTATGGACAGGGACTCCCTGTGGGTTGCACACTGTGGGGACTAGGGGCCGATTTGGGGGGGGCTCCTGGCTGCTGGAGGACTAGGGTCAGGCTGGCCCCAGGTGCTGACCAGTACAGTGACAGGCTCCATGGCAGGGCTGAGGTGCCTGGCCTCCAACCTTAGTCTTGGTCTCAATATCCCAAAATCATGTTAGTCGTCCCTGGTTCTGAGAGTAGAGGCTTGCCTGCCATCCATGTTCCGGATGACAGCAGGGGCCTCGTGGAGGAAGGGCACTAGCAGGTCACCTGCAGAGGACATCACAGGTGTGTGCACCTGACTTTCCTGTCCTGCCAGAGCTCCAGGCCACCACCAGCGCTCTGTAGTCTGTTTTGTGTTTGGGTCAGTGTCAGGGGAGTGCCCTCTTGGTGGGGACAGAAGTCTGGTGAAGAGATGCTTGTTTTCCAGTTCCCACTGTCTGGCTGTGTCTGCTGCAGATGGTGACCTTGCGCACCATCCCAGCATGGCTGCAGGGCTGCTGGGAACGCTCACAGGTCATGCCCCTCGGGAGCATGACTCAGTTGTCTGTGCAGAGGGTTGGGACCGTGGATACCTGGGTCCCTCGCACTATGAGGTTGGCGTTTGTCAGGTGCACCTGTAGTGCTGAGGCTCCCCTGGTCTGGCACTCACCATGTGGCCAAGGAGATGGGCCTCCCAGGGGGCTGTGAGCAGGCCTCCAAGGGGACAGTGTCCTGTAATCCTGGCCAGGAGGCAGCAGATGGTGTCTCAATCAGGAGGGACAACCCTGCACCACTATGAGAAGAAGCGCCTGGGACAAAAGCTGGCATGAGATGCAGAGAATTACATCCTGGAAGTGCCTGCCCCTGGTTTCTGTACCATCTCAGCTTCGATGGACTTTCCTGAGTCCCCTATCCGACACACTGGTTAACTAGGCCAGGACCACATCTGCCATCTGTGTCTGACGGTGTTCAATGAAGGCTGCTACCCACAGAACTGTGAGCAGCAGGGTGAGCTGGACAGACACATTCAGCCCCAGAGTGTTCCCTAAGTTGGGTTAGGAGCACAATGCTGTCCTTGCCCCAAGAGCTGGCCGTCACAGGAACCACTGGCTGTCCTGCCGTGCCATCCTCCGATAAGACTTCCTTCCCATATGTCACCACACCTTCACCTGTGAGCTGTGGAGTTTAGTCTGCGTTAGCTCAGTTTGTATTTGGTGGAGCATTGCCAACTCTCCGCTCACTGTGTTTCTCTGTAAGTGGGCAGCTCCGTGCAGTACACGTGGCTTTGTTGTCTTGTCCAGCCGTTCTGCTCTAGTCCGGGTCTTTAAGGTACAACTCAGTGAAGATGTTCACAGGGGTCCAGTGGACTGAGCTCCACGGGCCCAGGCCGAAGCCAGTGTTGTTTCCTCAGGGCCTGTGGCCCGTGGCCGGGATGCAGGGACTCCCTGTGTGTTGTTAAGAGATGACATTAGTTATTTGTTCTCCCTATTTCACAGGGAAGGCCATGTTGTGACTGCGAGGGGTGAAGACAGAGGGTAGCAGTAGAAGCCCATGGTACGGGGGACCCTTGCCCAGAAGTGAGCTGGACGAGGCATTCCCAAGCCCAACTCTGGCCAAGTCAGCATCACGTGCTTGTGGCCTGAGCTTGCATAAGGTCCTCTTCCTGTCCCGGCTTCGGTGCCTTATCTGTTCAGTGAGGGGCGGACTGCGTGTCCTTCAGGGGTTGTTCACATCTGCTGTTTGTGACTTTCTGCCCTTCGTTAGCAAATGCAAACTGTAGGTGTGAACAATGCGCCCCTGCTGCTTGTAACTGTATGAAACTGTACGTGTACGTTTGTATGCATAGCCTGTCGATTACATGGAGCTTTGTGAAGTTAGCGGGCCTTACAAGAAGGGAAAAGTTTTTCTGTGGGATTTTTTCTTTTATGGTATTAAGTCAGTTTCTGCACATTTCCAGTGGAGAATGTTAGTACAGGAACTTGTCAGGAATGTGTGGGGGGAGGTGGGGGTCATCACAGCCAAAACAGTGTATGCATGAGGGATCCTGGGGTGGCCGTTTCCAGGGGTTTCTGCCCTTCAGTCAGGTCCAGCCATGGACCCTGCTTCTGGTGGGGCGGGCCTGCATCTTGCTCACTCTGGGTGGAGGGAGACGGCTGTGCTCCGAGCCTGGCCGCCCCCTCTCCACCCCTGCCGGTGGTGTCTCTGGTCCAGGTGTGATGATGTGGTGTAGCCTGCCCCACCCACTGATTTATCCCTCTCCTGCACAGGCAGAGTGGCCGAGGCCGTGGAGCAGACCCACCGGGAGCCAGATGAGCAGAGAGGTCTGCGTGCACACCTGGCCGTGTTCCTACTACTTAGAGCTGGACAAGCGATGGGTCCCTGGAAAGCTTTCCTTAACCTCCTGCTCCCTGAAGTTTGCGGCTGATGAGGCCCAGGAGACGCTGGTGAGTTTCCCGCTGTCTGGCATCACTGCGATCAAGAAGGAGGCTTCTCACTTCGTCTTCAGCTCCATCACCGTCCTGGAGAAGGACAACCGCAAGCACTGGTTCAGCTCCCTGCAGCCCAGTCGCAATGCCGCATTCAGTGTCATCGAGCATTTCTGGAGAGAGCTGCTGCTCTCCCAGCCGGAAGCACCGCTTCCTGCGACCAAGGGGAAGGAGCTGACTGGCCTCATGGCCTGTTCCCAGAAGCGCCTGGAGGACACGGCCAGAGTCCTCCACCATCAGGGCGAGCAGCTGGACAGCATCACCAGGGGCCTGGACAAGATGGAATCCGACCTGGACGTGGCTGACAGGTAGACAGAGCCACGTAGCCCTGCCCTGTGTGTCTTCCCCGCCATTCCCTGTGTCGTACATATGGGTCACCCCGCCAGGTGGGCTACAGTGGCACATTTGTGGGGGGAGGGCTCTGTGTTTCCAGTGTCTTAGGAAGACCACCTCATTCAGGCGCCTGTGAGGGAACAGGCCATGCGGCCGGGTGACTCGTGGAGGTCACATGCGGTCCACCGGCACATCTGTTGTGCACAGCCACGTAGCAGCAAGCCTGGGGCCGCACTGAGGCGCTCCAGCTGCTCCCAAGCCTTCCATCGCAGGACCCCCCTCTGTTTCACATCAAGGACCCTACGTGGGTCATATGTGCCAATATTAATCTGTTTTTTATGAACTAAGATTCAAAAAATCACTTGTTTGTTCAAAAAGTGCAGTAATAAACCCACGACCTGGTAACATAAACAGCTCTGTGAATGAAAAATAGTTTTTGTAAAACAGACATGCTTAGTGAGAGGGTAGCCTTGTTTGGGGTTTTGCTCCTCTCTTTCCCGCACAGTCCTGCTGCCCGCCTGCTTCTGCAGTCGTCTGCAGGTCATACTGTGTCCTGGGGCCTCTGGGTGCCCCTCACATGTCCGTGAGCACAGAGCTGAGTGCTGCCAGGTGCTGCTGTGAACACACTGGCTCCAGAAGGTCTCAGAGACGATGCTCTACACTGTACTGACTCTAAGATGAGTGCAGGACGAAGGAGATTTTAGCGTCTGCTGGGAACAGCCTCTCCTTGTGTCCCTGATGGCTGTCGGGGAGCTCATGACCAGATGGCCTAGTGCTGGGCCCTGAGTCCAGGCCTGCGTGGCTGCTGCTGGTGGGGACCCTTGACTTGAGTGACCCCACTCTGCAAGCACCACCTGTTGCTATCCTGGGACACTCCTGACTGCCTGCATGGTGTGGGAGGCGTGTGCTCGAGCTGCAGAGAACAGAGCCCCAAATCTTACCTTCAGAGGAGTGCTTGTGGGGACACCTAGGGGGCTCAGTGTGTTAAGCGACCAGCTCTTGGTTTTGGCTCAGGTCATGATCTCGTGGTTTGTGAGTTCTAGCCCCATGTCGGACTCTGTGCTGACAGCACGGAGCCTGCTTAGGATTCTCTCCCTCCCTCTCTCTCTGCCCATCCCCAGCTCATGCTCTGTCTCTATTTCTCAAAATAAGTAAACTGGAAAAAAAAAAAAAACAAGTTGCAAGTAGATGTGTACAGCAGAATACCGTTTATCAGTAGTGGAGGACAAAGTACAGAGAGCACCCGAGTAGGGCGGGGGGAGGGCACACTGGGCCCCTGGGAAGGGCAAAGCAACCGCCTGGCGCTCCTGGCCACAGTCCTTGACGCACATCCATCGGTGCTTTTGTGGGGAGTCCCCAGGGAGCTCTCTGGTTGGTCCATGAGGTCTGGTTCCCCCTCAGTTCTAAAGTGTGTTCCTTTCAGATTCCTGTTGTCTGGTTGTCTGGCCTCTGATCTCATTCTGTGTCTTATCTTTTTGTTTTACTTTCTGTTTCTTGAAGTGTGTCTTCCTCCTACCCTTCCATCTCTGTGATGTTTTTAATTTCTCCTAGTTATTTATTAATCTCCAAACATTCCTTCTGAATAGCAGCCTGTTGCTTCATGGGCACACTGACCTCTGTGTCTTGGGGTTTTCTGGAGAGCCATGTGCGGAAAGGACTTGGGTGTGTGTCCCAGCTCAGGAGAGGAGTTTGCTCCCCTCCCCTGCTCCCAGCTCACCTCCCGCCCTTCAGCTGAACCACATGTGAGCTGGCCAGGCTCCCTGTCGCCAGCTCCCTCCTGACACACGGCTTGGACCTTCTGCTTGTGGGGTGAGGTAAGGCCCAGCTTCACAAACACGCCTGTTGTCGAGGTCCCTGGTACCCTCTGTCTCCACGTGTAGGTTCTTCACCACAGACTGGGTCGTGTCCCAGCTTTGCCACCACTGCCTTTTCCCTTACTTTCCTGGATTCACAAAGTCTGTCTGGTTTCTAGGTTCCAAAATGTTGTTGCTGCTGTGTCTTCTCGTTGTCCTTGGGGAAAATATGTGTATTCGATTTGTCATCTCTGATAGTGTGATTTATAATAAATATGGACTCGGCCCTTGTAACTGTTCCTGGCTCAGAGCTCCTAAAGCCCTTGGGTTTCCCAACTGAAGACGGCAATGAAAGTGTCACGGTGTTCATAACAAGTCCGAGTTCATGTTGTTGCGGTGACTTTGGAAAGCCCCTAGGGATGGCGGCTGGTGGCCTGCGGACCCACTGTGGGACCAGAGAGTTGGAGGCTTCAGTCCTGCCCCTGACCTCTGGGGAGGGGAGACGGAATCAATTACCAATGGGCAATGGATTAATCGATCATGTCTATACAATGAAGCCCCAGTGAAAACTCAGAGGGACGGTCTTGGGGTTGGGGGGGGCTTCCAGGCTGGGGAGCACGTGGAGACGTGGGTAGAGTGACGTGCCTAGAGAGGCATGGAAGCTTCCCGCCCCTTCCCCAGTGCCTCACCCTGGGCATCTCTTCCATCAGGCTATCCCTGAGTCATATCCTTTTGTAATAAACCACTAACCTAGCAAGTGAAACATTTCCCTGAGTTCTCTGAGCCCCTCCAGCACATTTATCAGACCTGAGGAGGGGCCATGGGAACTTGTGATCTGTCAACTGTGGGTCAGAGCACAGGTGATGTCTGGACTTGGGGTTGGTGCCTGAAGTGGCGGTGGTCTTGTGGGGCTGAGCCTGTGAGGTCTGATGCTGACTCCATGTGGACAGGGCCAGAGTGGAGTCCATGTAGACGGGACCAGAGCTGAGTGAATGGCTTGGTGTGGGGATAAAACCACACACACCTTGTAATTGTCAGAATCTGATCATCCTCTGACAATTTTTCAAACAGACATATCCTTGAGCATCCTTTTTTAGTGTACCAACCTACAATTACTTACAATTCTGTAAGTATCTGGTGCGGAGGAAGGAGGAAGAGACGCAGGAGCCAGTGCGGAGAAAGGGATGCAAGGAGCTGTGGCAGGGGGCCGGTACATAGTCTGTTTGCTCCAGCCCTCATGAGGATGCCTGAGTTTTCTGCTCACAGCTGCTTGCTCCATCCTGGAGCAGGTGCTGTCTGTGCAAAGTTCAGGTTTTCCTGCCATCTTTGGACATTGTCCCATTTACAGTCATAGGGTAAAACAGACATAGTGCAAGTGCTTACTTCTCCATCTGTGTGGTCTTCTCCTTTGATTTGCCATTTTGTTGCCAGTTTCTGCCTTTTTCTGTGTCTGGGTTGATATTTCAACAGGAAATTGGGAAGAGCTATCTAAAGTGTGCTTTCTTCTCTTCTGTGTCAACCCATGAGCTCCTGTTATTTGCTTTTGATTCCTCCTAGGAAATGAGGGTAAGGATGGACTAACTAGAAATATCTGAGCTATTGCTCTGTTTTACATGTTGTGTTCCTCTTCCTGAAGACTCAGTGGATGAACCAGAGAAGGACTGTCACAGAAACAGACCCTTCCACTCCCAACCACTGTGCTGCTTCCATGGGGCACCAGGCATCCTGAGTCCCCAGAAGGACTGCCCCTGCGCCCATCCTTCACATCTCCCTGTGTCCCACTGTCTCTCCAGCAGCCCATCGCCGGGGCTGGCGGACTGCTGGCCCCCAACACACCATCAAGAGTTGGCACCTTCAGACATTGGTGTGAGCACCCCTGTGGGCCTGACTGCTTGCATTCTTATTTTTGTGCTTTGTGATTCATTGTCCCCTCAGAGGTCTTTCCCGCGGGTGGGCCAGGCCGGGTACACTGTGGAGTCCTTGATTCTGCTGGAGGTGCCCTGTCACGGTGCTTGGTCTCTGTCCCACCACGGTCCCAGGTGGAAATAGCTGTGGTGCCTCCAGGGGTCCTCAGGGATGGTGGTGCCTCTTTGTCCTGGCCTGTGCCCGCCACTGCCCACCCTTCTTCTCTGTCTCCTTCTCTGCTTCTCTCTCTATTTGTGTGTGTGTGTGTGTGTGTGTGTGTGTGTGTGTGTGTGTGTCCGTCCTACAGGTTCTGTCTCTGGAGAACCTGACAGATAGGGAATCTGGTACTAAGACTGAAGGGTGATTTCTGAATGTGTTCTATAGTTTTGGGGATTAATAATCTGAGTAGATTTAAATCTAATAACTCTCATTTCCACGCACTAATGCATGGCATGTAGCATTAGAGATACACAAAATATCTCTGCAGGACACTCCTAGTCAAATACTTTAAGAGGCAAGGATCCGAGTGACCACATATTTGATGCTAATAGCATTTTTGTCAAACTGAGATTTGCTGGCTGCTCCCAGCTCCACTGGACAAAGTGCAGAAAGGAAAGAATGAGCTCAGGGTGCCACAGAGTGGCCTGAATGCCCTGTCTCTGCCCTGAAAGATGCCCTGAGTGCCTGTGGTTGCAGGGCCGGGGTTTCTTACCTTATTATTATATAAATCCTAGTTAGGTAACTGAAGTGTAATAACGGTTTCAGGAGTAGAATTCAGTGATTCATCGCTCACATGCAATACTCAGTGCTCATCACAACAAATGCCCTCCTTAATGCCCATCTGCCCCACCTCCCCTCCAGCAACCCTCAGTTTGTTCTCTACTGTTAGGAGTCTCTGTGGTCTGTTTCCCTCTCTTCTCTTCCCTCCTTCCCATATGTTCATGTTTTATTTATTAATTCACATATGAGTGAAATCATATGGTATTTGTCTTTCTCTGATGGACTCATTTCGCTAAGCATAGTACATTCTAGTTCTACCCATGTCATTGCAAATGGCAAGATTTCACTCTTTTTTTTTTAATTTTTTTTTTTTTTTACATTTATTTACTTTTGAGAAACAGAGTGAGACAAAGCGTGAGCAGGGGAGGGGCAGAGAGAGAAGGAGACACAGAATCTGAAGCAGGCTCCAGGCTCTGAGCAAGAGGTCAGCACAGAGCCTGATGCAGGGTTTGAACCCACGGACTGTGAGATCGTGACCTGAGCCGAAGTTAGACACTCAATCAACTGAGCCACCCAGGCGCCCCAAGATTTCATTCTTTTTGATGGCTGAGTAATATTCCACTATGTATACATGTATGAATACATGTATATAGAACTTTTTTATCCATTCATCAGCTGATGGATATTTGTGCTATTTCCACCACAGTTTGGCTGTTGTTGATAATGCTGCTATAAACATTGGGGTGCATGTACCCCTTCGAATCAGCACTTTTGTATCCTTTGGATAAATATCTACTAGTGCAATTGCTGCATCACAGGGTTGTTCTATTTTTAGTTTTTTGAGGAACCTCCACACTGTTTTCCAGAGTGGCTGCACCAGTTTGCATTCCCACCAACAGTGCAAGAGGGTTCTCCTTTCTCCACATCCTCATCAACATCTGTCGTTTCCTGAGTTGTTGGTTTTGGCCATTCTGACAGGTATGAGGTGGTATCTCATCCTGGTTTTGATTTATATTTCCTTGATGATGAGTGAGTGATGTTGGGCCTTTTTTCATGTATCTGTTGGCCATCTGGATGTCTTCTTTGGAAAGTGTCTGGTCATGTCTTCTGCCCATTTCTTAACTGGATTATTTGTTTTTTGGATGTTGTGTTTGATAAGTTCTTTATATATTTTGGATACTAACCCTTTATCTAATATTTCATTTGCAAACACCTTCTCCCATTCCATCAGTTGCCTTTTAGTTTTGCTGATTGTTTCCTTCACGTCCAGAAGCGTTTTATCTTGATGAGGTCCCAATAGTTCATTTTTGCTTTTGTTTCCCTTGCCTCTGGAGACATGTCTATTAAGAAGTTGCCATGGCCGAAGTTGCCATGGCCGAAGTTGCCATGGCCGAGGTCAAAGAGGTTGCTGCCTATGTTCTCCTCTAGGATTTTGATGATATTCTGTCTCACATTTGGGTCTTTCATCTATATGTTGAATTTATTTTTGTGTATGGTGTAAGTACGTGGTCCAGTTTCATTCTTCTGAGTGTTGCTGTACAATTTTCCTGGCACCATTGAATATTCCTGGCACCATTGAATATTCTTCCCTGCTTTGTCGAAGATGACAAAGATGTCGAAGATCATATAGTTGTGAGTTCATTTCTAGGTTTTCTATTCTGTTCCATTGATCTATGTGTCTATTTTGTGCCAGTACCACACTGCCTTGATGATTACAGCTTTGTAATATAGCTTGAAGTCCAGAATCTTGATGCCTCCAGTTTTGTTTTTCTTGTTCAGATTGCTTTGGCTACTCGGGGTCTCTTGTGGATCCATACAAATTTTAGGATTGTTTGTTGTAGCTCTGTGAAGAATGCTGGTGTTATTTTGATTGGGATTGAATTGAACGCGTAGATTGCTTTGTGTAGTATGGACATTTTAACAATATTTGTTCTTCCAATCCATGAGCATGGAATGTCTTTCCATTTCTTTGTGTCTCTTCAATTTCTTTCACAAGTTTTCTATAGTTTTCAACATATGGATCTTTTACCTCTTTAGTTAGGTTTATTACTACTTATCTTATTGTTTTGGTGCAGGTGTAAATGGGATTGACTCTTGGTTTTCTTTTTCTGCTTCTTCATTATTGGTGTGTAGAGATGCAACCAATTTCTGTATGTTGATTTTATATTCTGTGACTTTGCTGAATTAATATAGTAGTTCTAGAAATTTTTTGGTGGAGTCTTTTGGGTTTTCTACATAGAATATCATGTCATCTACAAATAGTGAAAGTTTGACTTCATCCTTACAGATTTGGATGCACTTTATTTCTTTTTGTTGTCTTATTGTTGAGGCTAAGACTTCCAGCACTATGTTAAGTACTAATGGTCAAAGTGGACATTCCTGTCTTGTTCCTGATCATAGGGGAAAAGCTCTCAGTTTTCCCCATTGAGGATGATATTTATTAGCAGTGGTCTTTTGTATATAGTCTTTATGAGATTGAGGTGTGTTCCCTCTATCCCTACTTTGTTGAGGGTTTTTGTCAAGAATGGATGCTGTATTCTGTCAGATTCTTTTTCTGCATCTATTGAGAGGATCATATGGTTCTTATCCTTTCTTGTATTGATGTGTGTCACATTGATTGACTTGCAAATATTGAACCAGCAGGTCTGGGATTTCTAAAGACCAGATCCGAGTGTCGTCTGCGAGCACATTAATCACAGCACAAATTGAAACCCCAGCTTTGTGTGCTGTCTTCTGTTAAGCCTAGGATACTGATGAAGAAGAAACTGGATCCTGAAAAGTGGAAAGTGGACATATGGGAAAGTCCTGATGAAACTGGGGGCATTGAACCCCTCCATTCGAGTGAGTCTTTGTCGGCAGACATGTCCCTTCCACCGTCATCCTGCTTTGTCGGAAGAGTCTGTAACGGCCCCCCTGAGGTAACTGCCTTGCAGATCTCCTGAAGAGACCCACCCTACCACCCTCCTTTGCTCCTAGATGAATTGTAGGCTCGGGTCACAGAAGATCCCAAAAGGTGAGGCACAAAGCGTGACCCTGAGGAGGATGTGACCCTGTGGAAGAGTTGCGTGAAGGTTCCAGTGTCCACAGACAGAAGGAAGTCCACAGGACATGCATGGGAATGGGTATCAAGGGTGGGGGACAGTGGTGGAAAGGACATCATTTACAGCAGAGGGCCTACAAAACAAGGGACTGGATTCAGTACTGTTGCTCCCTGGGTTGGAGAGGGCTCCACCGGTCCACTGGTGGGTGAGGCATTATGGAAGGTGACCTACGCTGGGTGAGGTTTGGAACGGTCGTATGGACTTACCATGTGAGACCCGCTCCCCACCCAGCCTGGCCCAGAGGGACACACTTGGCCCAGGACCATGAGAACCCTGTTTATGAGGAGGCCCCATATCCTTGAGGAGCTGTGTAGCTACTCTTCTGCGTAGGCCAGAAAGGATGGTGGGCACTGCTGCCCCTGAGCTGGGACCCTCCCCGTGGCAGGGGTGATAGACTCCAGAGTGTCGGGCCAGGACCCTCCCTGTGGCAGGGGTGGTGGACTCCGGGGTGCTGGGCTGGGACCCTCCCCATGGCGGGGGTGATGGACTCCAGGGTTCCAGGGCCAGTTGGTGGCCTGCAGTCACTGAAGATATGTGGGATGGTCACCACAAGGGACAGCAGAGCAGAAGCAGCAGTCAGAGTGGTGTGAGTCCTAGAGACCTGTGGTGTTGGCTGGTTGGTCACGTGCCCCCAGGGAAGTAACAGATGGGCAGGCAGGGCCTTTGGTCCTTACCAGGGCTGTGTACACAGAAGGGCCCTGGGTCAAGTGAGCGAGCCTCTAACTTGAATTAGAAAGCAGTCATGGCCCCTGAATCATCTTCCAGACTTGAACCAGTTTCCAGATCTGAAACCCTTTGAAGGATCGGGACATGGCCCCCTTGAGGAGAAACCCTGGGATGCCACTATCTGTTGAGACTATCATTTCTTGTGCCAGCCTTCCCCCCAGGGCCCTGTGGTGTCTAACCAGGGCGACTGAGCACTGGAGGCAGGAAGTCATCAGACTTTTAGGGACTAGGGGACACCGGATCTGGCACTGATGCTAGCAGACCCAAAACGGCCCTGTGGCCCACCAGTCAGAGGAGGGGCTTATTGGGCTCAGGGGATCCGTGGAGTCTCAGATCAGGTCTGCCTCACACAGTCACACAGTAGGCCTCTGAACCCAGCCCATGGCTATTTTTCCCAGGCCTGGAGCATATAATCGGAATACACGCTCTCACTAGCTAGAGAACCCCACACCAGTTCCCTGACCTGCGTAGTGAGAGCTATTCTGGGGAAGCCACTGGAGCTACCTAGAAGAGTGAACCATTCTTGCAGGGATTGCAGAGGTGCGTGTCCCCATCAAGGACCTGCAGGGTGCACGGGCAGTGAGCCCTGCACCATCTCCGCTCAGCGCACTCACTGGGCTGTGCAGGGAAAAGTTGGAGAAGAACAGTGGATTGTCCCAACCGTGACCAGGTCGTTCTCTTATGGCGCTCGCTGTACCAGACACTTGAGCAAGTTAGCACATCATGTGAGACCCGGGGCGCAGCGCTTACTCTGGCAGACACTCTCTGTCCATGCTGTTAGGAGGGGCCACCAGAGCAGTTTGCTCCCCAGCAAACTGCAACGCTGTCCCGCCTCATGGCAACACCAGCTCTCCAGCCCCATGCCCATTCCCGTCACAGGGACCTGGACTGTGTTTCCCTCCACAGGGTAGCACCCTGGTCTGTTACCTGGGTGATACCGTGCCGACTGCATCGAGGGCGTAAAATTAGCAACTACTCAGGACACACTGCGAAGGCATGTCAGAGGGTGGGAAAGTAAATCTCCCAGAGAATCAGGGGTTTTCCACCTCAGTGAAATTTCTAGGGATCCAGTGGTGTGGGGCTCACCAAAGTGTCTTCTACCGTGAAGGACAGGTTTTTGCTTCTGGCTCTTTCTACAACCAAAAAGAAGACACTGCCTGGTGGTGAGCATTTTGGAAGCAACGTCCTCATTTGTGGTGCTACTCTGGCCCTTTTACCAAGTGACATGAAAAACTGTTGGTCTTGAGTGGAACCCAAAGCAAGAAAGCTCTGCAGCAAGTCCAGGCTGCCATGTGGGCCACATGATTGAGCAGATCCAGTGGCACTTAAAGTGTCCGTGGTAGACAGGGGTGTTCTCCAGAGCCTGTGGGAGACCTCTGTAGGGAGTCACAGTGCATGCTGTTAGGGTTTTGGAGCAAAGCCCTGCCATCCTGTGCAGATAACTTCTTTCTTTTTGAGAAACAGCTCTTGGCCTGCTACTGGGCCTTTGTAGAGACTGAACGCTGGACCGTGGACCACACCATGTTATCACACAATCTGAGCTGTTCTTCATGAAATGGGTGTTATTTGACCCAGCAAGCCATGACATGGGGCATGCATGGTGACCCTCCCCCCAGCCCCCGCATCCAACGATGGTATGATGCAGGAGATCAGGGGCAAGCAGGCCCTGACAGCACGGGTTAGGCTGTATGAGGAATTAGCTCCCATGCTACGGTGCCTGCTCCTACACCCCTGCCTTCTGCCCCCAGCCTGCACCTACGGCACAACCCATACCTGCTATCAGTTGACTGAGAATGAAAGCAGCAGGGCCTGGTTTACACTTACAGATGGTTCTATACCATGTGCAGGCATCACCCAGAAATGGACAGAGGTGAAGGGAGATCCTTCCAGTGGCAGAACTTCAAGCCATGTGCCTGGAGGTTCACCATGTTGGGAAGGGAGTCTTGTGCAGTCTTCTGACCCACTGTCAGCCCTGTTAGAATGGATCTGAGGGCTGGAGCACACAGCCTATGCCAGGCTTATCACCTAGTAGGGAAATAGCTTTCCCTGTTACAAGCTCAACTGGTACTCATTTGTTCTACTGAAGCACTCTGCCAGCTGTCAGAGTTCATATATCAGAGTCCATGGAGAGGGGGCAGTCCTTGAACTACAGCATTCAAAGGATGTGCATAAGCCTGTTGTCCTGCATTGGCTGCCAGGGGACCAGCGGCCACTACCAGAGCTGGTTCTGTTCTGCTCTTCTCTGCACTAGGAAAGCTGAGTATGGCATTGCTCTGTCCAGTGCTGGACTGTGTTGTGCTCCATGGTAACTCCGATACCAGGATGCTGTGGGTAAAAGTGTTTGAGTCCTCCCCTGAGATTGGTGACCAGTGTGTGGCACTCTGCTCAACAGGGTTCTTGGAAGGAGGAATGGCCAGATGCTCAGTTGCATGCTGATTGGCTGCAGCCAGTGGTTTGGCTGATGTTCAGGACTGGAAGAAACAGGACTGGAAACTTCATGACCAGGAGATCCAGGGCAGAAGTGTTGGATAGACTTCTCTGGTTGGGAAAAAAGGCAAAGATGTGTCTCACCTGAATGCTCACTGAAGGGTGTCTTCAGCAGAGGAGGATTGTAATAATCCAGTGGATAGGATGACCTGTGCCCTAGATACCCGTCGGTCTGTTTCCCCAGCACCTCCTGAAGTTGCCCACTGAGCCCATGAACAAAGTGGCCATGGTGACAGGGATGGAAGCTGTGATTGGGCCCAGCAGCACAGACTTCAGCTCACCAAGGCCAGCCTGACCACAGCCACCAACACCAAGTCTCCAATATGCTTCTAGTCTCTAGGGTGTTCAGCCTGCTACTTGGTGGCTGGCTGATTATGTTGGACCATCTCTTACTGTGAATCCTTTGAACGTGGCTCCTCATTTCCAAATTCTGTTTTTCTCTTTGGGTTTCAACAGTTTGACTATAATGTATCTTGATGTGGCTCTTTTTAAGTTTATCCCCCTTGGAGTTTGTTGAGCTTCTTGAACGTGTACATTCATGTCTTTCATCAGATTTGGGAAGTTTTCAACCAATGTTTCCTCAAATTCATTTTCTGTCCCTTTCTCTCTCTTGTCCATCTGGGATTCCCATAATACGTTTGTGGATATGTTTGATGGTGTCCTTTGGGCTCTGATCATTTTTCTTCCTTTATTTTCCTTCCTTTCTGCTCCTCAGACTGGGTAATTTCAAAGGTATTATTTTCAAATTCACCCATTCTCTGTTCTCCCCTGTCAAATCTGCTGTTGAATCCCTCCGGCAAGTTTTTCATTTCAGTGATTGTACTTTTCAGCTCTAGAATTTGTTTCTTTCTCATAATTTATTTTTACTAATATTCTTGTTTTGTTCAGACATTTTTTTCTTATTTCTTTCAGTTATTTGTCCATAGTTTCCTTTAGCTCATTGAACATATTTAAGATTTTGGTGTAACATCTTCGATAAAATATTAGGACTTCCTCAGAGATGAGTATGGGCCTTATGAATCAGCCATACTTTCTTCTTTCTTTGTATGTTTTATCATTTTTTCTTGAGAAGTGCACATTCTGTTGTGGTAAATCTGTTATGGACTAAATGTTTGTGTCCCTGAAATTCACCTGAAGTCCCTGAGGTCACCACCACCCCCAACCCCCACCCCAGTGTGATAGTGTTAGGAGGCAGGGCCTTTGGGAGGTGATTAGGTTTAGATGAGGTCATGAGAGTAGAGCCCCCATGATGGGATAAGAGGAAGAGGCTAAATCTCTCTCTCTCTGTCTCTCTCTTTCTTCTTCCTCCTCCTCCTCCTCCTCCTCTTCCTCCTCCTCTTCCTCCTCCTCCTCTTCTTCTTCTTCTTCTTCTTCTTCTTCTTCTTCTTCTTCTTCTCTCTCCCCCCCTTCCTCTCTCTCTCTGTCTCTCCCCCTCTCCCTCTCCCTCTCTCTCCTCTCTCTCTGCTGTACGAGGACACAACAAGAAGGTAGCTGTCTCCAAGCCAGGGAGAGAGCTCTTCCCCCAAACCAAATCTGTTGGCACCCTAATCTTGAACTTCCTAGCCTCCATAACTGAGAAATAAATGTCTGTTGTTCAAGCCATGCAGTTTGTGGCATTTGTTACAGTAGCCCGAACTGACTGATACACTCTGGAAACCTAATTCTACTCCTTGGGGATTAGTGGTCTTTGCTTGTTGAGGGTTATGACTGGAATTGGAATCTTTTCCCAACTATTTTTGCAAAGTGTGTCTCTCTTGTTATATGTGGTCATTGAAGTTTCTCTTTCATTGCGTCTCTGTTCAGCTAGTGAACTGACAAAGATGTTCTTAGGAATTGGGTCTTGTCTCTTTGAATTCCCTTTGGCTGGGAAGCCACTTGGGCTTATCGTGGCTGAAACCTCTATGCCAGCTTCTCTGCAGTCAAAAGCAGCATACAACTTCTAGAAAACAAAATGTTAAAATTCTGTGTTATACACTTCCTACTTTTTGGCATTCCGTGTCTCTCTTTAAATGAAATGAAGACAAGTTGGTAACCCAGTTTTGATTTCAGGAGTTTGGTAGAAGCTACTTGCTGAGGTAATTGGTCTGGTTGTGTTTTCATTGGCATCTGTGAGTAACTGGTATTGCCTCTGTTCAGAGGTTGGAAAATGGCACTCTGGAATGACAGTTTGGCTCTTCACAGTTGAGCCAAGTGTAGCTCAGCACTTTGAGGACATTTCCCATTGTGTTCCTAGTGTACATGATTGCTAAGTTGGGTAGGATTGTGCCTACTATTTTTTCCTCCCTATCCTAGATATTCTGATTGTTTTATTCTGATGTGTCTCTGATATGTAGATTTTTTAGAACAGGCTTTTAAATTACATACCATAAAATTTACTCACTGTATGTAAACAATTCAATGGTTTTTAGTAAACTTACAGAGTTGTACAGACAAGACTGTAGTCCAAATTTTAGGACATTTCTATCCCTCCCAAAAGTCACCTCAAGCCCTTTGGCAGTCACTCTGTTCTTGCCCTGCCCAGGTCACCACGGATCTAGTCTTTCTGTGTAGACTTGTCTTTTTATTTTTTTTTTATTTTTTATTTTTTTTTTTTTTATTTTTAAATTTTTTTTTTTTTCAACATTTATTTATTTTTGGGACAGAGAGAGACACAGCATGAACGGGGGAGGGGCAGAGAGAGAGGGAGACACAGAATCGGAAACAGGCTCCAGGCTCCGAGCCATCAGCCCAGAGCCCGACGCGGGGCTAGAACTCACGGACCGCGAGATCGTGACCTGGCCGAAGTCGGACGCTTAACCGACTGCGCCACCCAGGCGCCCCTAGACTTGTCTTTTTAGAGAGTTAACATATGTCTGGCTTCTTGCACTGTGTCGTGTTTTTGAGATTCATCTCCATTGTAGGATAGATCAGTACTTTGTTACTTTATATTTCTGTTCTTCTTTTCTCTTTCCTTTTCTTTCCTTCCTTCCTTCCTTCCTTCCTTCCTTCCTTCCTTCCTTCCTTCTTTCTGGCTCCATGCCTACTTTAAATGGGCTTGGACTTACAACCCTGAGATCAAGAGTCTACTGACTAAGCCGGCCAGGCGTCCCATCAGTTTGTATTTCTGACCAATACTCTGTTATATGATCTATCACATCTTGTTTGTCCATTGACCAATTTTGATGGACATTTTGTTGTTTCTGTTTTGTGTCCATTATGAATAGTGCTGCTATAGACACTTGTGTGCAAGTGTTTGCATGAACATTTGTTTTCATTTCCCTTGGGTAGGAAATTGCTGGGTCTCTCTTTAACATTTTGAGAACTTGACCAATTGTTTTCCAAAGTGGCTGTGCCATGTTTCACCTCCCCACCAATAATGTCATGGGGGCTCCAGTTTCTCCACAACATCACTAACAATTGTTATTGTCTGCTTTATTATATCATAGTGGGTGTGAAGTGGCGTCTCATTACACAATCATTTTCCTAATGATAATAAGCATCTTTTCATATGCTTTTTCCCCATAGGTCTATTTTATTTTTAAATTCTTTGACCATTTTTTATGTGGTTGTCTTTTTATTATGGACTTTGTAGGAGTTTTATATATTCTGGGTAGAAATCCCTTTATCAGATACATGATTTGAAAATATTTTCTCCCTTTCTGTGGATTGTCTTTCTTGAAGGTGGTTTTTGAATCACAGAGGATTTTAATTTTTTTTCTCCAATGAATCAAGCACAATTTATTTTAGAACTAAAAGGACAGACTGAGCAAAAGAAAGTTTTATCCTAAACTTTCCCAATAGACATTTTCTCCCCAGACTGCATGTTATCAATTTTAAGTCCCATCAGTGGTCTTCATACTATTCATAGAGGATGTACAGATTGTGTCGTTTCCTTAAAGAGTCAAGTTTGAAAATAATATTTCTACTTTTTGTGCTTTAGAATTATTTGTAAGTAATCTCTGTGCCCAACCTGGGGTTTGAACTCACAACCCCAAGATCAAGAGTTGCATGCTCTACCTACTGAGCCAGCCAGATGCCCCACTTTTTGTGCTTTAGAACAACTCTCAAAACATACTATTATGCTCCCAGCTCATAACTGTTCAATTCATTCTTTCTTCTTGAAATAACTTAGAGCAAGAGAATCATTTACTTTGTACATTTTCAAAAACAGAACTTGTCCGTTTTCTCTCCAGTGTTCATGGAGGGAAAAACTAGTCCAACCCAACAGATGAGCAAAAAGTCTTTTTCCTATTTTGGCTTCTCTGGTTTAAGTGACCAGAGAAAATCATTAGCTGTTTTTATTTTGGTTTCAACATAATAGCATCTATAGCCTTTTCTTCCTCCGAAGCCAACACTGGTCTTTCACATTCAAAACATGAACATTTCAGAGCTTTGCAGTTTTGCTCCTTCAGATACTGCCCAGCCAACTCAAGGGGAGCACACCTCGGAAGACAGAAGACCCTCCCAGGTCCTCATTCTCCTTCTCCGCTGCTCCTTCCCCTCACCCTCAGGGCACCATGATACGCAGGCCTGATTGCTTGTGCCTTGCGCACAGATGGGGCCCATACCTGGCTGGACACAAGGCCAAAGGATTTTAAGTTTGATGAAGACCAATGTACCTGTTTTTTTTTGGTTTTTTTTTGGGTTTTTTTTGTTTTTGTCACTTGCCTTTGGTGTCATATCCAGTTCATTGCCTAATCCAGAGTCACAGAGGTTTATTCTTTTGCTCTGTTCCAAGAGTCATAGTTTTAGCTCTTCTGTTTAGGTCCCTGAACCACTTGGGGTTCATTTTTGTGAATGATGTGAGAAATGAATCAAATTTCTTTTTTCTTTTCTTTTCTTTTCTTTTCTTTTTTATTTTATTTATTTATTTATTTATTTATTTATTTAGTATGACGCTATTCAGTGATCTCAGCAATATTTGTTGAAAGATGGATGTTTCCCCACTGAATTGTCTTGTCATCCTTGTCAAAAACCAGTTGACCATAAGGATAAAGGTTTGTTTCTGGACTCTGAGTTCCATCTCATTAATCCACGCTGTAACCTTTCGCCAGTACCACACCATCATCATTGTCATGACCGTGTAGTAAGTTTGCACTCAGCAAGAGTCCACCAACTTGTTTCTTTTTCAGGATTGTTTTTGTCTATTCTGGGTCTTTTGTGTTTCCATGTGAATATTGGGATAAACTAAGGGCTTAACAGTGCCCTAACTGGGAGAATTAGGGAGGTCTTGTTACCACCCCCCCTAGAGGTGCACCCCCCTGCACCCGTAAGGTTTCTGTTGTTACCGCTGGCTCTTCATGTGGCCTCCTGTACCGTAATCCCATGCTTGGGGAAGGACCCTAGTGCAGCAGGTAAGGGTGGATGTCCACGCCCCCCCCCCCCTTTTTAAATTGAAGTATAGTTGGTACACAAGGTTACATTAATTTTCAGTGGATAGCATATCGGATAAGTTGATACTTGATGCTGTGCTCACTACCAGTGTAGCTACTGTCTGTCACCATCCAACACTATTATAGTATCGTTGATCATACTCCTTGTGCTGTATCTTAATTTACCCCTATGATTTATTCGTTCCTTAACTGGAAGCCTCTATCCCCCACTCCCCTTCACCCATTCTGCTCCTCACCCAACCCCCCTACTCTCTGGCAACCATCAGTTCTATGTATTTATGGGTCTGTTTCTGCCTTTTCTTTTTCTGTTTATTTGTTGAGTTTTTTAGATTCTGCATATAAGTGAAATCATGTAGTGTTTGTCTTTCTCTGTCTTATTTTATTTAGCATAATACTCTCGAGGTCCATCCATGTTATTGCAAATGGCAAGATTTCATTCTTTTTTGTGGCTGAATGATATTCCTCTGTGTGTGTGTGTGTGTGTGTGTGTGTGTGTGTGTGTGTGTGTGTATCACGTTTTCGTTATCCATTCCTCTATGGGTAGACCCTTGGGTTACTTTCATAGTTTGGCCATTGTAAATAATGCCTCAGTAAGCATAGGGGTGCATATATCTTTACCACTTGTGTTTTCATTTGCTTTGGGTAAATACCCAGTAGTGAAATTATTGGGTCATATGGTAATTCTATTTTTAATTTTTGACACACCTCCATACTGTTTTCTAGAGTGGCTGCACCAGTTTGCACTCCCAGCCAACAGTACAAAAGGGTTCCCCTTTCTCTGCATCCTCACCAACATCTGTTGTTTCCTGAGTTGTTAATTTTAGCCATTCTGACAGGTGTGAGGTGGTATCTCATTGTAGTTTTGATTTGTATTTCCCTTATTATGAGTGATGTTGAACATCTTCTTATGCTTATGTGTCTGTTAGCCATCTGGATGTCTTCTTTGGAGAAGTGCCTAATCAGATCCTCTGCCCAGTTTTTAATTGGGTTGTTTGTTAGTTTGTTTTGGTGATGAGTTGTATAAGTTCTTTATGTATTTTAGATATTAACTGCTTATCAGATGTATTATTTGCAAATATCTTTTTTCCATTCAGCAGGTTATCTGTTTGTATTATCAGTGATTTCCTTTGGTGTGCAGAAGCTTTTTATTTTATGAAAATAAAAAATGAAACCGTTTGTTTTTCACTTTTGTTTCCGTTGCTTAAAGAGACATATCCACAAATATGTTACTAAAGCCGATGTCTAGGTGATTACTGTGTGTGTTTTCTTTTAGGAGTTTTATGCATTCATGTCTCACATCTAATCCATTAATCCATTTTGAGCTTATTTTTGTGTAAGTGTAAGAAAGGGTCCTATTTTATTCTTTTGCATGAGGCTGTCCAATTTTCCCAACACCATTTGTTGAAGATACTGTCTTTTCCCCATTGCATATTCTTGTGTCCTTCATCATAGATTAATTGACCTATAAGTGTGGGTATATTTCTGGGCTCTCTATTCTGTTCCTCTGATTTGTGTGTCTGTTTTAGTGCCAATACCATACTGTTGTGATCACTGTCACTTTGTAGTATATCCTGAAATCTGGGATTGTGATAACTCCAGCTTGGGTCTTATTTCTCTAGATCACTTTGGCTATTTGAGGTCTTTTGTTGTTCCATACAAATTTTAGTATTATTTGTTCTAATTCTGTGAAAAATGCTCTTGGTGTTTTGATAGAGATTGTATTAAATTTGTAAATTGCTTTGGGTAGTATGGATGTTTTAACAATATTAATTCTTCCAGTCCATGAGCATGGTATATATTTCCATTTCTATGTGTCATCTTTAATTTCTTTCATCAATGTCTTAATAGTTTTCAGAGTACAAGTCTTCCACCTCCTTGGTTAAATTTATTCCTAAGGTATTTTATTATTTTTGGTACATCTGTAAGTGAGATTCTTTTTTTCTCAATTTCTCTTTCTGCTACTTCGTTATGGCTATTCATACTCTTGAACTACTTCTTGCTTCAGTTTTGGAAGGTTGTGGTTTTTGAGTGTTTTGTCTGTTTCATAAAAGTCCAATTTATTGGTGTGAAATTGGGTATGGTATCCCCTAGGAGCCTTTCCAGGGCTAAAGGCTCTATGGTGATGCCTCCATCACTCCTGATGTTGGTGATATGTGTTTTCTTTGTTTTATTTTGGATCATTTTTTGTAAGGGTTTTCTTTTTTTTTTTTTTTTAATTATTTCAAAGAACCAACTTTTGGCTTTTTTAATATTTTCTTTTTTTCTGTTTTCGATTTCATTGATTTCTGCTTTTCCTTTATTCTACTTACTTTGGGTTCAATTTATAACTTTTTGAGACAGAAGCTTAAATCGCTGATTTTAAATCCTTCTAAGAAGTTTTCCAACATCCACTGAAAGCTATAAATTTTCCTCATGACTGCTCCACTTGCACCCTGCCATTTTTTGCATATTGGTTTGTTTCACTCACTTCAGATTTTTTTTGATTCCCTTTACTTAGAATCGTATTTAATTTCCAGATATTTGAGTATTTTCTATTAGCCTTTTGTCATTAATTTCAAATGTCATTTGTTTGAGGACAGAGGATATGCTCTGTATGATTTCAATACTTGAAATTTATTGAGATGTGTTACATTTTTTTAATGTTCTGAATACACTTTAAAGAGTGTATTCAGCAGATGGATGTTGGTTCCATAAATATCAATCAAGTTGAGTTGTTTAGTGTTTATATTCTTACTAATTGTTTTTGTCTTCTTGCTATATTATGAAGAGAAATTTGTTAAAACCTACAACTGTGGTTGTCTATTTCTTCTTTTAGTTTTATCAGTTTTTGCTTAATGAATTTTGAAATTTTGTCAGATATACTTGTTTAGTATTCAGTCTTTTTGTTGGATTGGTGGATTGTTGATGGATTATTATGCATTGTCTGTCTTTATCCTTGGTAACATCCTTGTCTTAAGGTTTACTACTGGCACGATGCATCTTTTTACCAATACCTTTGCTTTTGACATGTCTGTGCCCTTATATTTCACAGTCTCGTAAACAAGATATAGCTGTGTCTTGTTTTCGTTTTTGAATCCAGGCTGACAATCTGCCTTTAAATTAGAGGATTTGGTCTATTTACATTTAATATAATTACTAATATGGCTATATTTAAGTCTACCACCTTGATTATTTTCTATTTTTTCCATTTGATCTTTGTTCCTTTGCTTTTCCTTTCCTGCTTCTATTTTTTTTTTTCATCACAAGATAGATCTCGTGGTGTTATTAGTGGTTATTTTACAGCTGTACTGTCTGATATGGTAGGCACTAGCCACGTGTAATTAAGTTTAAAATTCAGTCCTGCATTAGGAGCCACACTGTAGATGCCCAGTAACCACATGTGCCTATTACCATATTGGACAGACAGATTACTGCAGAAATTTCCATCCGATGGCTCTCTACAGATTCAGATCAGGATTTATTTGGAGTCAGAATCACCCAGGGTCAAACCTGAAAAGAGCAACATTTTTCAGAAGACATGTGTTTCTTTTCCTTTTTATTTTTATTTTAAAAAATTGTTTTTAAGTTTATTTATTTATTTGTAGAGAGAGACAGAGAGTGCCAGCAGGGGTGAATCAGAGAGAGGGAGAGAGAGAATCCCAAGCAGGCTCTGCACCGTCAGCACTGAGCTTGACTGGGGCTCAAACTCACAAACTGCGAGATCATGATCTGAACCAAAATCAGGAGTCAGACACTTAGCTGACTGAGCCACCCAGGCACCCCAGAAGACATGTGTTTCTATTGTGGGCTTATTACTGATAGCTTTGTGTCTGTAGACAGAAGAGATATGCTCTTGGCCTCGGTTTTCTTTTCTAAAACACGGGGTAGTAATTCCTGCTCTTCTGCTTCATGGAGTGCTTGGGTAAAATGTAGCCCTGTAAAATGGCTAAGTGCTGTATGAAGGCTAAAGCAGTCTTCAAGAAAACGCGCTGAAACCCCGTTGACTGTTCTGTGTTTTGTTTGGTCTTTTAGGTTGCTGACAGAGCTGGAGTCCCCTTCCTGGTGGCCCTTTAGCTCCAAGCTTTGGAAGATGCCATCAGAAACAAAGCTTAAGGGAGACGTTTCAACGGCTAGTCCCAAAGCTCTTGGGAAGGAAGGGGTAGTGGTCAGAATTCCTGCTGTTGTCTCCCAGAGAACAGCATCCCATGTCAAACCAGGGAGTCTCACCGTCCTAGTGTCTGGACTGGAAATCCATGATTCGAGTTCTGCGCTCATGCACAGGTTCGAAAGAGAAGACGTGGATGACATTAAGGTTCACACGCCCTATGAGATCAGCATCCGCCAGCGGTTCATTGGGAAGCCTGACATAGCCTATCACTTGATATCTGCCAGGATGCCAGAGGCCATCCCCATTTTGGAGGTGCAGTTCAGCAAAAAGATGGAGGTGTTAGGAGACGCCGTGACACCCAGCAGCACCAAAACCTCCTCCCCAGCAGAGAAGGGCTGCTCCATGTGGCACACAGGTGAGTGACCGCTGGTACAGGCCCTGCACAAGTCTCCAGAATCATGGTCAAATGCAGCATGCCTGTGGCATGTCCGTCATTTGAGGCATTGCTTGGAGCAGCTGCTGGTTTCCAGGCACCAGCAACTGTGCATTTGTTAGTAGGTGAGAACAACTTCGGGCCTCTTTCCTTAGTTCCTACCAGCTCGAAGTGGGCAAGTCCCAGACTCAGGTGTACCACACACTCAAATGGGAGCCAGGCAGGTTTCTCCGGAGTCTGCTTTCTATCCAGAACAGAGGAGGGCTCCAGGGTAGGTGTTTTCACCTCTTTCCTCTGTGGGACTTAATTGACACTAACATGCCGGCTCTGCACCCCCGACCTGGGCCCATTCCAGGAATGTGTCTGGGAATCAGAATCCTGGACAACCGTGCAGATACATTTTGTGGGTTTGTAGGCCTTGGCGAGGGCCCATGGAGTCCTCCCATGTGTCTCCATGGAGAGCGTGGGGCTGGACGTATGCCTTTGGACAGCCTGGGACCACCTGACTCCTCAGGCTCGCCTTCCTGATGGGTGTCAGGTAACATCTTGGTCACATCTTTAGTCTTTTTTTTCTTTTTAAAAATTTTTTTTACATTTATTTATTTTCTTTCTCTTTTTTTTTCAATATGAAATTTATTGTCAAATTGGTTTCTATACAACACCCAGTGCTCATCCCAACAGGTGCCCTCCTCAATACCCATCACCCACTTTCCCCACCCTCCCACTGCCATCAACCCTCAGTTTATTCTCAGTTTTTAAGAGTCTCTTATGGTTTGGCTCCCTCCCTCTCTAACTTTTTTTTTTCCTTCCCCTTCCCCATGGTCTTCTGTTAAGTTTCTCAGGATCCACATAAGAGTGAAAACATATGGTATCAGTCTTTTTCTCTATGACTTATTTCACTTAGTATAACACTCTCCAGTTCCATTCACATTGCTACAAAAGGCCATATTTCATTCTTTCTCATTGCCAAGTAGTATTCCATTGTGTATATACCACAATTTCTTTATGCATTCATCAGTTGATGGGCATTTAGGTTCTTTCCATAATTTGGCTGTTGAAAATGCTGCTATAAACATTGGGGTACCAGTGCCCCTCTGCCTCAGCACTCCTCTATGCCTTGGGTAAATTCCTAGCAGTGCTATTGCTGGATCATTGGGTAGATCTATTTTTAATTTTTTTTTTCAATATATGAAGTTTATTGTCAAATTGGTTTCCATACAACACCCAGTGCCCATCCCAAAAGGTGCCCTCCTCAATACTCATCACCCACCCTCCCCTCCCTCCCACCCCCCATCAACCCTCAGTTTGTTCTGTTTTTAAGAGTCTCTTATGCTTTGGCTCTCTTCCACTCTAACCTCTTTTTTTTTTTCTTCCCCTCCCCCATGGGTTCCTGTTAAGTTTCTCAGGATCCACGTAAGAGTGAAACCATATGGTATCTGTCTTTCTCTGTATGGCTTATTTCACTTAGCATAACACTCTCCAGTTCCATCCATGTTGCTACAAAGGGCCATATTTCATTCTTTCTCATTGCCACGTAGTACTCCATTATGTATATAAACCACAATTTCTTTATCCATTATTCATCAGTATTTTTAATTTTTTGAGGAACCTCCATACTGTTTTCCAGAGTGGCTGCACCAGTTTGCATTCCCACCAACAGTGCAAGAGGGTTCCCATTTCTCCACATACCCTCCAGCATCTATAGTCTCCTGATTTGTTCATTTTAGCCACTCTGACTGGCGTGAGGTGGTATTTCAGTGTGGTTTTGATTTGTATTTCCCTGATGAGAAGTGACATTGAGCATTTTTTCATGTGTCTGTTGGTCATCTTGATGTCTTTTTTGGAAAAGTGTCTATTCATGTCTTCTGCCCATTTCTTCACTGGATTATTTGTTTTACAGGTGTGGAGTTTGGTGAGATCTTTATAGATTTTAGATACTAGCCCTTTGTCTGATATGTGATTTGCAACTATCTTTTCCTATTCCGTAGGTTGCTTTTTAATTTTGTTGATTGTTTCCTTTGCAGTGCAGAAGCTATCTATCTGGATGTGGTCCCAGTAGTTCATTTTTGCTTTTAATTCCGTTGCCTTTGGAGATGTGTCAAGTAAGAAATTGCTGCGGCTGAAGTCAGAGAGGTTTTTTCCTGCTTTCTCCTCTAGGGTTTTGATGGTTTCCTGTCTCACATTCAGGTCCTGTATCCCTTTTGAGTTTATTTTTGTGAATGGTGTAAGAAAGTGGTCTAGTTTCATCCTTCTGCACGTTGCTGTCCAGTTCTCCTAGCACCATTTCTTAAAGAGACTGTCTTTTTTCCATTGGATATTCTTTCCTGCTTTGCCAAAGATTAGTTGGCCATCCTTTTGTGGGTCCAATTCTGGAGTCTCTATTCTATTCCATTGGTTATGTGTCTGTTTTTGTACCAATACCATGCTGTCTTGATGATGACAGCTTTGTAGTAGAGGCTGAAGTCTGGGATTGTGATGCCTCCCGCTTTGGTCTTCTTCTTCAGTATTACTTTAGCTATTCGGGATCTTTTGTGGTCCCATACAAATTTTAGGATTGCTTGTTCTAGCTTCTAGAAGAATGCTGGTGCAATTTTGATTGGGATTGCATTGAATGTGTAGATTGCTTTGGTAGTGTTGCCATTTTAACAATATTTATTCTTCAAATCCATGAGCATGGAAGGTTTTTCCATTTCTTTGTATCTTCTTCAATTCCCTTCATAAACTTTCTATAGTTTTCAGCATACAGATCTTTTAACATCTTTGGTTAGGGTTTATTCCTAGGTATTTTGTGATTCTTGGTGCAATTGTGAATGGGATTAGTTTCTTTATTTGTCTTTCTGTTGCTTCATTATTAGTGGATAAGAATGCAACTGATTTCTGTACATTACTTTTGTATCCTGCGACTTTGCTGAATTCATGTTATCAGTTCTAGCAGCCTTTTGGTGGAGTCTGTTGGTTTTCCATGTACAATATCATGTCATCTGCAAAAAGTGAAAGCTTAACTTCATCTTTGCCAGTTTTGATGCCTTTGATTTCATTTTGTTGTCTGATTGCTGATGCTAGAACTTCCAACACTATGTTAAACAACAGCGGTGACAGTGGACATCCCTGTCGTGTTCCTGATCTCAGGGGGAAAGCTCTCAGTTTTTCCCATTGAGGATGATGTTAGCTGTGGGCTTTTCATAAATGGCTTTTATGATGTTTAAATATGTTCCTTCTATCCTGACTTTCTCGAGGGTATTTATTAAGAAAGGATGCTGAATTTTGTCAAATGCTTTTTCTGCATCAATTGACAGGATCATATGGTTCTTTTCTTTTATTAATGTGATGTATCACATTGATTGATTTGCAAATGTTGAACCAGCCCTGCAGCCCATTAATCACAAACATAAGCAACCTTATTGAGAATGTGGTAATTGCAGGGGACTTTAATACCCCACTTATAGCAATGGATAAATCATCTAGACACAGGATCAATAAAGAAACAAGGGCCCTGATTGATACATTGGATCAGATGAACTTCACAGATATATTTAGAACTCTGCATCCCAAAGCAACAGAATATACTTTCTTCTCAAGTGCACATTGAACATTCTGCAAGATAGATCACATACTGGGTCACAAAACAGCCCTTCATAAGTATAAAAGAATTGAGATCACACCATGCACACTTTCAGACCACAATGCTATGAAACTTGGAATCAACCACAGGAAAAAGTCTGGAAAACCTCCAAAAGCATGGAGGTTAAAAACGCCCTACTAAAGAATGAATGGGTCAACCAGGCAATTAGAGAAGAAATTTAAAAATATATGGAAACAAATGAAAATGAACATACAACAATCCAAACGCTTTGGGAAACAGTGAAGGCAGTCTTGAGAGGAAAATACATTGCAATCCAGGCCTATCTCAAGAAAGAAGAAAAATCCCAAATACAAAATCTAACAGCACACCTAAAGGAAATAGAAGCAGAGCAGCAAATACACCCCAAACCCAGAAGAAGAAGATAAATAATAAAGATCAGAGCAGAAATAAACAACATAGAATCTAAAAAAAACTGTAGAGCAGATCAATGAAACCAAGAGTTGGTTTTTTTGAAAAAATAAACAAAATTGTTAAACCTCTAGCCAGGCTTCTCAAAAAGAAAAGGGAGAGGACCCAAACAGATAAAATCATGGGGGAGCCTGGGTGGCTCAGTCGGTTAAGTGGCTGACTTTGGCTCAGGTCATGATCTCACAGTCCGTGAGTTCGAGCCCCGCGTCGGGCTCTGTGCTGACAGCTCAGAGCCTGGAGCCTGTTTCAGATTTTGTGTCTCCCTCTCTCTGCCCCTCCCCTCTTCATGCTGTGTCTCTCTCTGTCTCAAAAATAAACAAACATTAAAAAAAAATTGGATAAAATCATGAATGAAAATGGAATTATTAACCAATCCCTCAGAAATACAAGCAATTATCGGGGAATACTATGAAAATTATATGCCAACATACTGGACAACCTGGAAGAAATAGACAAATTCCTAAGCACCCACACACTTCCAAAACTCAAACAGGAAGAAATAGAAAACTTGAACAGACCCATAACCAGCGAAGAAATTGAATCAGTTATCAAAAATCTTCCAACAAATAAGAATCCAGGACCAGATGGTTTCCCTGGGGAATTCTACCAGACTTTTAAAGCAGAGATAATACCTATCCTTCTTAAGCTGTTCAAAAAAATAGAAAAGGAAGGAAAACTTCCAGACTCATTCTATGAAGCCAGCATTACTTTGATTTCCAAACCAGAGACCCAGCAAAAAAAGAACTACAGGCCAATATCCCTGATGAATATGGATGCAAAAATTCTCAACAAGATACTAGCAAATTGAATTCAACAGCATATAAAAAGAATTATTCACCATGATCGAGTGGGATACATTTATTTATTTTTGAGAGACAGAGCGTGAGCAGGGGCGGGGCAGAGAGAGGGAGACACAGAATCAGAAGCAGGCTCCAGACTCTGAGCTGTCAGCACAGAGCCGGACCCAGGGCTTGAACTCACAAATCGTGAGATCATGACCCTAGCTGAAGTTGGATGCTTAACCGACTAAGCCACCCAGGCACCCCATGTCTTTAGTCTGTATTTTTGTCTCTGTGAATGATTGTGAGAAGGCGTGTCTCACACCTTTTATTTGTTTTGTGGCCTCACAGGTTTGTCTCTGTGGACTGCCTATCCCGTTTGTTTTTCTACCGTGCTGTTTCTTCATTTGATCTGTAGTAGCACCTTATTTGTTGTAGATATGTATCCCTTGTTGACTTCAGGGGCTACCAGTACCTCTCCCAGATGGTCATTTTCCACCACAGAAATGTTTAATGTTGCTGCGGTCACATCCACCATGTTTCCCCTTCAGTTTGTTTTTGAGTCCAGCTTAAGAAATCCCAGAGTCATAAAGTATCGTATTTTCTAATACTGGTGTTATATGTGATCTTACTTCTATATTATAGCAATTTTTCTGACAGGCCAGTAGTCCTTCCTTATTAACTTTGATTGCCAGGTGTCTGTTAAAGAGACATGGTTTTACTGTCCTGGTTTCTTTTTTCTCTGAAGTGATTGATTTCAGTGCTAATGTATAACCAATTTCCCTAACACATGAATATTGTGATGTTATTCTAAATGGAAGTTTCAAGAAGAAATGTGCTTAAAAATAGACCTGGTCCCATAAATACCAAGACATTGGGAATGTTAACGTAAAAACTTAATTTAAAAAACGTATTTTTTTGGTACACCTAGGTGGCTCGGTTGGTTGAGCATCCAACTTCAGCTCAAGTCGTGATCTTGTGGCTCATGGGTTCGAGTCCCATGTCAGGCTTGCTGCTGACAGAGCCTGGAACCTATTTCAGATTCTGTGTCTCCCTGTCTCTCTGCTCCTCCCTTGCTCGCATGTGTGCACTCTCTCTCTCTCAAATAACAATAAAACATTTTAAAAAAATTATTTTCTTGGCGCTCCCAGATTTTTCTTTGGCCCCTCTCTCAAGGCCAGACTTAGAAGCCCATGACAGGGCCAAGGAGGGTGAGCAGTACGAGCCAGCATAAGACCCTGACCCAAGGGGCCTGGGCAGTGAGGGGAGACCAAGGACATGGTGCTGGGCACCCACAGCCCTTGTCCTCGTGGGGCTCCACCATATTCATGGTTCGTGGGTTTCTGTTAGAGCTGGCGTCTTCAGAGACAGGACATGGCTCAGGGGCCAGAGCCCTGCGGCCAGGGTTTGGATCAGGAAGGGCACCAGCCAGGGCTGCTGACCACGGGCCAGACGTCTTCCTCCTCAGGGAAGCCACAGTCACCTACCGTCAGCCATGTCCGCACACACCTCCCGAGCAAGGTCCAGATTCGGGTTGGATTGAGTGATGGGGCCTGTGTTCGTGGAGTGAGTGGAGCCATATCAGGATGACACATGAGTTTTCACCTTAGGGCTAACATCAGCCTGTGCAGATCAAGACATGGAGTCCTCCCTTGGGGAGGCCACCCTGCCTGCCTGTGAGCTTCTGCAGGTGGTGAGGAGGGAGCTGGGGAAGGAGCTACAGGCCCCGGTTGTGAGCAGAGTGGTGTCTGACTTGCTGTGTGTCTCTGCTGTTGGCTGCAGCACCTGAGGTGGAGACCATGGCGGGACATCTCCAGCTGCTGTTGTGATAGAGCCTGTGGCCAGAAGGTGGCAGTGTAGTCACAGGACCCAGAGGAACTTCCCGGAGATCTCTGCAATCCTGTGCAGTGTAGGCGGCCCAGCCAGCGGCCCGGCCGGCCCAAGGTGTCTCCAGGGGCTTCGGGAGCCCGGACGACACAGGTGGGCAGCGTCCACCTTGGGGGAAAGCAGTGGAAAAAACTGCTGTGTTTGCCTAGCTTCCAGCTTGGGGACAAGCTGCGAGGAGGGTACAGAGTCCCCGTGTCTCAGACACCGATTCCCCTGACAAAGCGATGCTCACACACTGTCGCTCTCCCAAGTCCGCGTTTTGTCCACATTCCCTCACGCCTGCTGTCCCCAACCGCGTGTGGTGTCCCATGGGATGTGTCTGTGTGGAGGTTGGCACGTTGTCTTATGTTGTCTCATGATCTTGGGCTGACAGGTTTCAGGAGGACTTAAGAGCAAGGCCCATGCATAGTGTTCTACAGAGTTTTGGGTACTTACTTTCATCTTTGCCAACTGGTCACCTTCTCTGACTGCCTATTTAAGAGGCCCTGGTCACCTGCTCACTCACCAAATGGAGATCTTACCCAGCGCCTGCCCTCAGTGCCCCCTTGGCTGTCCTGCTTCCACACTGGGACGTGTGCTCCGGACCAGACCTTAATGACCGCATCTCCAGCACCCAGGACGGGCCCGGGTGTCTAACAGTACACACATCTGTGTGACAGTAATGTCCCTGTGCAGGATCGCTCATTTAAGACTCTGGCTCCAGGTGGTAGAGTCCTGATCCCAGGGCGCAGGGACCACAGTGACCACAGACAGACCCTCACCCGTGTGGTCTCTAGGCCACGGGAACCATGCTACCACATATACCCTCCCTGTGTGGTCACTAGGACACAGGTACTCCCTGACCCCAGTGGACCCCCTGGAAGCTGTGTGGCTCTGACCCACTTGATCCCCTCCAAGAACCCATGGGTCCGAGCTGTGTGCTCTATAGTTTTTCACGTTTGCAGAGTACGGTGTTGTGGTTGTAGTTAGTGGAGACTGCTGTTTCCCTCGTTTCCACTCTCTGTCCTGTGCTTCCTGCGTAAGCAGAGTGGGAGCATCCTCTGATGTTCTCTGGGCCCATCCCTCAGCCATCGTTGAGGTGTTGGGGTCCCAGGGACAAGGAGAATGACCTCTGGAGGCTCTGCTCTGCTCCCAGGTGCAGCTGCTGGGCCTTGCTCTGGGCACACAGTGAGGCCAGGTGTGCGTCCACAGCTGCCCCTCCCAGCCCAGTCGTCGTTCCTAGAAAGTGAAATCATCCGTACATTCCCTTGTACCTTGAACGATTTGTACTGATTCTGTTTAACTGAGATAATTAATGACTTCAGAGACAGAAACTATTTGTACTGAAATTGATTTTTCTTCGGAGATATTTCAGAGCATTGAAGTCACTTAGTCAGTGACTCAGGTCTCAGTACAGAGCACGGGGGTGCTAAGCTCTGTGTGGATCTGCTGACCCCATAGCTCTTCATGAAAAATAGCCCTGACTTAGTATATTCCAGGAAGAAAAATTCTCTGTTTCGGCTTTCTGGTTAAGTAAAAACCCCTTTTGTTACACATTCAGAAGAGGTCAGCAAGCCCTCTAGAATACAGCTGCAGGTGTGTGAGCAGCGGTGGAGGCACACAGTGTTGGGCCCCGTGGGCTGCAGTCTTGGACACGCCGGCTGGAGAGGCCCAGCTGGAGAGTGCAGGGGCGGCACGGGACTGCCGGTGTGCAGGTGGAGTGATGCTGGGACAGGTGACGAGGAAAGGTGGTTGCTGCTGGTGTGGCCAAGTGGGGGGACACGTCGGTGTGATGTGGGACAGGAGCCCCGGGGGACCGGGGAGTGGACACCGAGGAAGAAATTTGCCATAGAACTGCACTCACTGTGTTCTCACTGATAACTCTGTGACATCACGTGTGTCAGCTGGCTTTCTTTTAGTCTAATAACAGCTGTAGACCAGGTTTTCTGTTTTGGCCTCCATTCTTCCAGCCGGGCTCTGATGCTGCTTTTCTGTGGCCCACTTCAGAAAAGTGCTTTTCGTTATGTAACATTGTAGGTGGTGACATCTTTGATCACGTTAAGGCCAAACAGCACTGAATTGCGGCCTATGGAAAGTTCCTTGCTAATTAAAAGCCCTGAGGAAGTTGGAGGAGGATAGGGCTTTGGAGATTTTAGAACACAGGTTGTGAAAGCAATTTCATTGGTTGCAGTCAGCATTTATTTATTAAAAATGTTTATTTCTTTTGAGAGAGAGAGAGAGAGAGAGAATCCCAGGTAGGCTCTACACTGTCAGTGCAGAGCCTGACATGGGGCTCAAACTCACAAACCACAAGATCATGACCTGAACTAAAATCAAGAGTTGGATGTTCAACTGACTGAGCCACCCAGGTGCCCCGGCTTTTTTTTTTTTTTTTTTTTTTTTTAAAGAATGGAGTAGAAAACCTGATGTGTGTGCATGGTTTTGTCTGGGAGGACATTTGGACCCCCTGGATGAGGGTGTGGTGTTCTCCATGGACCCACTACTCATGGGACACACACACGGTATGCACACACCTGCACAGGGCCTCCTCCAGCAGAGGCCAGCCAAGACCCAGGGTCTTGCCTCCACGCAGCCCCCGATCTGCCCATGCATTCCTGAGTGCTCTCTGTGTGGCCTGGGCCCCTTTCCTCTGCAGGACCCTGAGAAACCTGTGTCTTGTCCTCACCCAGCCTGCACTTGTCCTGGACGAGGCCGTGCTTCCTTTGCTCCTCAGGGAGGATGACTGTGTAAGAGTTATGTGGAGAAACTCAAGTAGCAGGGGAGTCTGTGTATGTGTGGAGCTCGCCCCAGACCAGCATCCTTCTTCCTTTCCTGACTGTGCGTTCATCCGGCTGCTATGATGACTGCTCACCACCTCTGGGGTGGCCCTTCTGCGCCTCCTGTCCCACAGAAGCCAGAGATGCTGGCATCCAAACAGCTGACTCTCGTCCTGTGCACTTTCTGCTCTGCAGCTCCCTAATATAAACGTGGCTATGCCACGTACCTGGATGCTTTGCATGATGGAGAAGGGCAGACCACAGACCCTGACTGATGCCCCAGGGCTGCAGATGGAGGTTGGTTGCACCCCACAGGAGGGCCTGTCTGCCCTTCCGCTCCTCAGGAGTTCACCGGGCGCAGGTGTTGGGGGACGGGAGACACCCCTGAGCAGTGCCGGGCCACATGTAGCGCTCTGACTCACCCCCAGCTCGGCGCAGCTGCACACTCAGCTTTGCTTGGCCCAAGCTGCTGGCCATTTCCTGTGCTCTGGAGAACCACAGCGTTGTGTGGGGTAAGACTCGGTGCTGCAGTTTCCAGCAGGGGATTTCCTGGGCGTTTCACCAGGGGTCAGCACATGGTACATCTGATACTCCAAACGTATGGTCTTTTCCCCCAGAGAAGGATAACGACCACTCGTGGGCCTTTCTTCAGATGTTAGCCACAGAACCAGACCTTGACTCTCCAGTCAGAGCAAGGCTAAGGGAGCAGCGTGGACCTGGGGTGAGAGTGAGGCTCGGGCAGCCCCCACCCAGCCCAGCGTAGCAGAGCTCAGGGACAGGGCCCTGCCACACCCACCTCCCCAGCAGGCACAGAGGCTGTGGACCAGTGCGTGTGTGAGAGAGCCCTGACGGCCCTCGAGCCCTCAACATCAGTCCGTGTAAAGTTCTGAATGTTCTTGGTCATTCGCACCTCCAGGAAGATGTCACGGCTGTTTGACTTTCCTTTCCAGCGTCTGGGCTTGATGGACCGGGCCGTGCACCACGAGCCCTGCCCAGGCAGCCAGGACAGCCAGCCACTCCAGCTGCAGACGACCCAGCCATTCATTTCCGAGGGGACGCCCAGGAACTGAGACAGGTAATGTGCACTCCCGGTGCCGTGGCGCCTGCAGACATCTCCCTGCTGGTGTACATGGGCCACCGTGCATCTTGCTCTCTGTAAATGCAGAGAGCAGAGAAAGAGCGGTGCTTGTTCTGGGTCTTTGCACTTGGTGACGTGCAGACACGCCAGTGGGCCTGTACACACATGGTCTGCCTGTGGCCGCTCCTGCCTGTTGTATATGTGCAGATATGTGCATACATGTGTACTGTGTTTGTGTGCACTGTGTGTGTGCTCTGCGTGGTCTGTATATGTGCGTGTGCTTTGCGTGTGTCTGTGTGTGCATGTGTCCTGTGTATGTCCGTGTGTGGGCTGTGTGTGCATATGCTGTGTGTGTGTCTGTCCATGTGTGTACTCTGTGTGAATGTGCTGTGTGTCTGTAGGTCCATGTGTGTCTGTGTGTGCATGTGCTGTGTGTGTATGGTATGTCCACATGTGTGTGCATGTGTCTATGTCCATGTGGGCTGTATGTGTGCATGTGCTGTGCATACGTCTGTGTGCGTGTGCTGTGTGTATCTATGTATGTCCACGTGTGTGTGCATGTGCTATCCATGCATCTGTGTGTATGGTGTGTGTGCATGTGTCTGTGTATAGGCTGTGTGTGCATGTGCTGTGCATATGTCTGTGTATGTGTGTGTGTGCATGTGCTGTGCGTGTGTGTGCATGTGCTGTGCATATGTCTGTATGTCCGTTGTGTGTGCTCTGTGTGAGAGTGCTGTGTATGTGTCTATGTCCATGTGTGTCTGTGTGTGCATGTGCTTTGGTGTGTATGTGTATGTCTACATGTGTGTGTGCTACGCGTGTGTATGTGTGTGTGTGTGTGGTTATGTGTGCATGTGCTGTGCATGTGTCTGTGTGTATGCTGTGTGGGTGTCTGTGTATGTCTGCGTGTGTTCTGTGTGTGCATGTGCTGTGCATGCGTCTGTGTGTGTGGTTATGTTGTGCATGTGTCTGTATGTGTGTGGGCTGTGTGTGTGCATGTACTCTGTGTGTGTCTGTGTATGTCTGTGTGCATGTGCTGTGCATGTGGTGTGTGTGCATGTGCCGTGCCTATGTGTATATCTGTATGTGTGCTGTGTGTGCATGTGCTGTGCATGTGTATGTGTATGTCTGCATGTGTGTACATGTACTCTGCGTGTGTCTGTGTGTTTGTGTGCTGTGTGTCTGTGTATGTCCATGTGTGATCTGTATGTGCATGTACTGTGCATGCGTCTGTGTTGTGTGCTATGTGTACATGTGCTATGTGTGTCCATGTGTTTGCTGTGTGTGTGTATGTGTGTCCATGTATGTGTGCATGTACTCTGCATGTGTGTATGTCTGTGTGCATGTGCTGTGGTGTGGTGTGTGTGCATGTGCTGTGCATGTGTCTGTGTATGTCTGCATATGTGTGCATGTGCTGTGCCTGTGTATATGTCTGTGTGGTGCTGTGTGTGGCATGTGCTGTGTGTGTGTATGTCTGTGTAGTGTGCAATGTACTCTGTGTATCTGTGTATGTCTGGGTGCATGTGCTTTGCGTGTGGTGTGTGGTACATTTGCTGTGTATGTGTCTGTGTATGTCTGCGTGTGTGTGCATGTGCTGTGCGCGTGTATATGTCTGTGTGTGTGTTGTGTGTTCATGTGCTGTGTATGTGTACATCTGCTGGTGCATGTATCTGTGTGTGTGCTGTGTGTGCATGTGCTGTGTGCATGTCTGTATGTCCGTGTGTGTGTGTATGTATGTGTGCAGGTGCCCCACAGGGGGTGTACAACTGAGCACACTCACCCACATTCTCTCAAGGGCTGTGACACTGGATTCTTGCCTCTTTTTGTCCAGAAGTAGAACTTTAAACAATATTAGATGGAATATTTTAATTGTCTTCCTATGTCTTGCTGGACAATAGTGATTTAACTTTTTTCCTTTTTAAGTAATTTTGAAGCAAATGCCTAGACATCATGCATGTGCACGCTCGTAGATGTTCAGTGCAAGTCGTAGAACGGAAGAACTGGTAGAAACCCCCATACCCTGCCACGCTCACCTGGGTTCACCAGACATCAGTCCTCAGTGTTCAGGGAGGTGTGTGTGGTGTTGTGCCGCTCAGGACCCCACGCGGCCCCACGCAGGACACTCAGCAAAGCGCCTGCGTGTATACAGCTTCTCTCTCTGCCCTTCCTCGTTCACATTCATGGTATATTTGTAGAGAAAACTTGGATTCCCTGGTTCATAGCTAGACACTTTGTCAGACTCAGGCTCTGCTTTGGAGAGGCTATTCCGTCAGTGGCACCTCACTCTTCCACACAGGGCACACAGGAAGACCGTTCGTCTTTTAAACCTGTTTTTAAGAAGTCCTATTGATGCATCTGCAGAGGCACGGTCTCCTTTAAGCTGGGCCATTTCCTCCTTGGAAAAAGGCATTCATCTTGCTGTGGGATATTTTAAATATGCATGAGCTGTCACTCTTTCCCCTGGTCTAACTTAGTCACTTTCAGTAATGACACATAGGAACGCTGCTTTCTAGCTGCAACCACAAATTCTGCAGGTTACTGACTACTCCTTGTGACCCGCGTTATTGGACTGCAGAACACAGCTTCAGGCCTTGAGAAACCCTTTATCCTATAACAGACAAGTCCCCCGTTCTCCGAGAGAGGATGAGAGCACACAGGCCTCAGGCTGGGGGGATCGGGGACCCTCTCCCACCCTCCTATGAGGCATCCCACCGGTGTTGTGTTGAGGCCGAGGCAGGAGCGTGACTTTTTGATAGGAAGTGTAGGGATTTCATCTGTTGGTTCTGGTGGCGTCCAGTGGTTTGAAAGGCCCCTTCAATTCAAACCAGCAGTCTGTTCCCTAGGTGGTACAGGTCAGGATGTGAGTAGATGGGCTCCCGTGCCTCCTTCCCCATTAGACACTGCGTCCCTGGGGTTAGTCCTGACCGTTGTCCACAGTGACCAAGCCGTGATGTCAGGACGCCAGTTGCAGGGCGGGGGAAGCAATGACCCCTGGGTAGTGGGCTGGGGAGCACTGGCAGGAGAGCAGGGCTCTGCACCAGCCAGCTGCCTCCCCCCCCTGCAGGGAGGGCCCAGCTCCACAGGACCTCGTCCTCTAGAGGTGAAACACATGTTTCATATTTAGACAAGAATTCTTAGCTGTAGTTGAAGCTCAAGCGAAAGTAGGAATGAGGTAAATTTCTGGGGAAAACAGAAATGCAAGACCCACCCCCCCAACCCCCCTCCCGTTCAGCTGTGGTTTCTGTGGCAGATGCCGTTACAGTTGTTACGTGGAAAGCAGTTCGGATGCTGACAGAGACGACCGGCTGTGGTTTCCCCGGGGCCAGCGTGCTCAGCGCAGCGGGCCAGCTCTCACCGCTGCGGCCACTGTCCACGGGACTGGAAGAGGCACCGGATTCCCTGGGACGGGTTTGGCAGAGCGCCGTGAACCATGTCCTCGCGTCTGATGCGCTGGCCTTTCCTGCCTTGGGACTGCGGCCTGTTTGTCAGGACAGCAGTGTCCGCTGCCTGCTGGATGCAGTTTCTCCCCCTCGCTGGGAGTTTTCTCCATCATGTCTTAACCCCACTGCCCTGTCTGCTCCTGATCTAGCTTTCCCTGCTGACCGTGGTACAGGGACCGCAGCCTGACGTGTAGCCACAGACGTGGCAAAGGAGGGTTCACCAGATGCTCCTGCCCTTCCTATAAAGGGGGTGCGGGTGAGGACCTGGGCTGTGAGCTCACGGTCCCCATTCTGGGGGTGGGGTGAGGACCCGGGCGTGAGGTCACAGTCCCTGTACTGGGAGTGTGGGGGTGATGAGGACCCAGGCTGTGAGCACACGGTCCCCTTTCTGGGGGTACAGGGTGGGACCCCGGGCTGTGAGCTCATGGTCCCCATTCTAGGGGTGCAGGGTGAGGACCCGGGCTGTGAGGTCACAGTCCCCATTCTGAGGGTGTGGGGTGAGACCCAGGCTGTAAAGTCTCGGTCCCCATTCTGGGGGGTGCGGGGTGAGGACCCGGGCTGAGGTCACAGTCCCCATTCTGGGGGTGCAGGGTGAGGACCCGGGCTGTGAAGGTCACGGTCCTCATACTGGGGGTGAGGGGTTGAGAACCCGGGCTGTGAGGTCACGGTCCACATACTGGGGGTGAGGGGTGAGGACCCGGGCTGTGAGGTCACAGTCCCCATACTGGGGATGCGGGGTGAGGACCCAGACTGTAGAGGTCACGGCCCCTGTTCTAGGGGTGTGGGGGTGAGGACCCGGGCTGTGAGGTCACGGTTCCCGTTCTCGAGGTGCAGGGTGAGGACCCGGGCTGTGAGGTCACGGTCCCCGTACTGGGGGTGCGGGGTGAGGACCTGGGCTGTGAGCTCACAGTCCCACATTCTGAGGGTGTGGGGTGAGGACCCACACTATGAGGTCATGGTCCCCGTACTGGGAGTGTGGGGTTATGAGAACCCGGGCTGTGAGGTCATAGTCCCCATACTGGGGGTGAGGGGTGAGGACCTGGGCTGTGAGCTCACGGTCCCCTTTCTGGGGGTGCGGGGGTGAGAACCCAGGCTGTGAGGTCTCGGTCCCCTTTCTGGGGGTGCAGGGTGAGGACTCAGGATGTGAGATCCTGGTGAGATCATGGAGGGGCATTGGCACAGGCAGGCAGGCACCTTGCTGGACTGGGCTCTGCTCGGGGATGGGAACTGCTGGTGTCCTTGCTGGCCAAGAGGCTGGATTCAGTGCCCTGAGCTGTTTGGAGTGACTGCTGATGTTTGAGCAGTGGGTGCTGAACTCATTTCAGGTTTCTACCCTTCCCCCTGCCCGTTCTCTTACTGTCCTGTATCTTCCCTGAACCCTTCCAAGTCATTTTCATCACTTATGGGAAAAGCAGTGCTGCTTGTGGGGTACGGGAGGTTACGATGCCACTCGTATTTATGGTTTTGATGCCAGTCCAGATACTACTGGTGAGTTAGGCCCCTCTTTTCAGTATCTGTTATTTTGTAAGTTATTAAAATGCCCTGATATCATGTCCTGTGTCACTTGTGTGAAACCATAAGAAGAGCCTTGGAAACCTCTGACATCCTTGACCGTTGACATCTCAGTGAGAAGACAGGCATCCTGGGATGGGCCCTGCACTAGGAACTAGGGTCCTGGCTCTGGCCTGCCTGCTGCGGCTTCATGCCCTCCCTCCTATGCTGCCCCCTGAAATCGCTGGCCGTGGTGATCGGCCCCAGGGCATCGCCAGGACACAGCTGGGCTTTGAGGAGGGGCAGCTCCCTTGCAGTCTGGGTGGTTGGGAACGCGTTGTGCCCTTTCCACTGCCCCGGAGACGTGGATGGGGAGGCAGTGCCGCAGACAGATTCTAGAATGTGCCAGCCCCAACTAGAGCAGCTGCTGGGCTGTGTGGAGGGAGGAGGTGCTAGAGACAGGAGCTCAGGGAGGAGGAGCATGGTTGTGGGGGTGGGGGGAAAGGGGAGTAGCATGGGAGAGAGGAGCTTGAGGAAGGAGCTCAGGGGCAGGAGCAGAGGTGAGTGGGCAGAGCGCAGGACGGACGGCAGGAGTGGGTAGGGTCAGAAGCAGGTATTGGGGAACAGGAGCAGGGGCTATAGAGCCTGGGTTGAGGGCTATAGAGCCTGGGTTGAGAGCAGGAGTGAGGGGGGCAGGAGCTGGCGGGGGAGCAGGGTGGAGTGTGGAGTGGGGTGGGGAGGACAGGAGGTGGGGGGAGCAGGGTGGAGCGTGGGGTGGGGTTGGGAGGGCAGGAGCAATTACGAGGGAGGGTAGGAGCTGGGGGGACAGGGTGGAGCGGGGGCTGGGGTGGGGTGGGCAGGCAGGAGCAGGGGGAGCCAGGCAGGAGTGTATGCTTTCCTCTTGCCTCAGCTCCAAGGGAACCCCACACCTTAAAGTGCAGACATTTCAGGATGGCGCGCCTCAGCACTTTACCCTGTGTGTGCTGTTGTAGTGAATACTCACATGTAAGTGTGCGGTTGTGTCCAAGTCCGTACAGTGTCAGCTCCCAGCCGTGGCCCTCCTGTGCTGCTCCTTGAGGTCACCTGCTCTGGGAACCTCCTTCAGGTTGCAGTCACCTGTGTGTCCATCCACACTAGGCTTTCCTCGCTGCGCACCGAGCTTTCTGGCTGATGGTCTTGAAGCACCTGCACTTTCCTTTCTGCAGCAAGTACACAGTGTGTGGATGGCCCACGTGTGTGCATTCACTGTGTCTGTATGTCTGGGCCCCACTGCCACTCCCAGGTCCCAGGGTCACTCCCCCTGTAGTATTTTCCACACACTCCTTCCCACACTGGTGTGGGGAGCTGTGAGTCCTCCTGCCTCAGTCTCCTTCTCCAGGGTTGCTTGGCCCTGAAGGGCTCGTTGCAATTCAGACAGATTGGAGGAGGGATTGGAGATTCCTCCTCCTTCTGGGGAGGAAGAAAGGCTTCTGGAAATTGACACGGATTGTGGTGAATGTGTAGGTCACTTTGGGACGTAACGCCATCTTACAACCCAGGAACACGGACACCCTTCCCTAGTTAGGTCTTGAACATGTCTCCGTGTGGGATGCAGGTCTTAGGCCTTTACCTCTATTTTCTTGCATTCTGGGGTGAGTCCTACTTGGATCCCATGGTGACCTGATGGTGAGCTGGTGCCCGGGCCTCCCTAGTCCTGGGCGGCGTTCCGTGTGCCTGCCTGCCTGGACCCTGAGTTGGACAGGCCAGTCGGCCCACTTTGAGGGCTGAGGGATCCCTGAACGCAGCTGCCCATGTCTCACTCTCGGGATAGGATCCTGGTGAGTCCACTTCTCCACCCACTGCACAGGGAGGCGGTCTTGAGGAGGGGCCTCCCTAGAAGAGAACCCTGTGCTGCTGTCCACAGACAGCCCTCAGGGCCTCGAGGAATGCAGCAGAACGGACGAGGTGGGACATGGGGGTGGTCTATGAGTGCTGAATGTGACAGATCGTAGCCTAGAATGTTCTTTACAGCCTCCAGAGCTTTGGCTGTGCTGGAGGCCAGTGTTTCCCTCTTTACCTTCTCTATAGCATATTAATGGCCCCAACTGGAAGAACTATTTGGACTTGCAGACAGCTTGATTTATCCCAGCTCTGTTCTTAAATGGTTACTAATTCTCACTGCAAGAAAATTCACAGTTTTTCAGTGAGTCAGCTTAATAACAAGATCAGGGCAGACAGTCTCACTAATACTAACTCACTTTAGGTGCTGAATATTGATGTAGTGGTACTCTGAATCCTGTGGGTTTTATCATGAGGCAGAACAAGGCATTTCTTCTTCAGACGGTGGGAGTTAGCACATTGCAGATGTGCACACGTGAAGGTCCATCCTTCTGTGCTCTGTGTCCCTCCCCTGCACAGTGACGTGGTCAGAGCCGGAGGCTGGACAACCAGGGCCCTGGAGGCTCACAGCGGGGCTGGGCCTCTGCCTCCTCCTCTGATTCTCACACCTTGACAGCTTGTGGTAAGGGGCTTACATTGAAACACACGTGTTGTAAGTGGACCTTCCTTGCTGGATGAGCTGTTTTTCCATCATTTATTATAAACAGAATGAGAGTGTCATCTGCGCCACTATCTCACGGTCCGTGGTGTCGGGAGGTACAAGCCATCCTGGCATATGGCCAGTACAGAGAGAGCACAGTAACTTCTCTGCCCTGGGGACCACGTGGCGCCACCCGCTGCTGGCCCGAGCCATCCAGGCATCTCTCCTGGTTGTTGAAGCTGCCGAGTGGGCCCAGTGCCCTGCCGGGGGACCGAGCTTTCCCGGCAGTGCCTGTTCGTGTCTGTCTGTGCCTCGCCTGTGCTGTGTGCACCATGTGTTTCTCTGTAGTTTACGAAAGTTGCTTCCTCCCAAAACTCAGTGTGCTTTTACTCAGGTCATTTCTGTGTAGGTTCACATGTGTCCAGGAAGATGGCTTGTCACTGGGGCAGGGACCTGAGGACGAGCCGTGGAGCCGGGTTGAGGCAGTGCCCAGGGATGGCTCCTCTGAGCGGCCTGCTGATCCTTCAGAGACTGGCAGCATGAGACATTGCTGACGAGACAGCTTGTCATCCTGGGCCACAGCAGTAACAACTGTTCAGGTTTTGGCCAGACTTGCTACTCCCCCATTCTTTCACCCTGTGTTCTGTGGAATGCACATGGTGCCGCTTAGTGTCTCCAGCCCCTTTCTTAAGGAAGAACACCACACCAGCATGCGAGGCGCACTCTTAGCCTGACAGTGTCCTCAGTAATTTTATTGGCAGACATGGTGGCTATAAAGGGCACTCGTTATTTCTGCAGTATCAGTTCATTTCAAGCACAGTTTTGGCGGGCCGGCCAGGGTCTCCTCACGGGCTGCACAGAAGGCGTCTCAGAGAGACATTTTCAGAGTCCGGCAAGTCAACAGGAACGTGCCGTGTTTTGGACTGTACACTCAACAGAATGCTCCGCGTTTGTGGGCGAGTCAGCCGGTCCTGGATCCTGGCAAGAGGCATGCGCTGGGCCACGAAGGGGTGCGGCTCTGTTGGGAGAGCTGTCACATGGTGGGGTGGTCTTGTGCTCCCTGGCACGATGGCCATGGGCCACATGTGGCTGCTGAGCACTGGAAGTGTGGCTTATCCAGCTTGAGGTGTGCTGGGAGTACACCATTCGGCAATTGATGAAAGCATGTGTCTCGTTAGCGTTGTTCGCGTTGACCTCACGCTGAAGTGAGAATATCTTGGTTTGATGGGGTAAAATAGGGTGCATTGTTGACAGTCATAATACTTACTGTTGAAAATGTGCACGTTAGAAAATTTCAAGTCCCAGCTGTGGCTCTCCATAGGCAGGACATCTGCCATAGCCTGCTCAGGGCTACGAGAGCAGGCCTGGGTCCTAACCCCCTCGCATGGCTGTCTGAGTGCTATGACCTGGGTCATCACACCATGATCCCTGTGGGCTCATCACATCAGGGCTGCACTGACTGGCCCTGAGCTTAGGGTCTTGGGCAAGCTACCTGGGCCTGGTTTGAGACACAGCTAGTTTGAAGGCTCTTAGAGACCAGTTGGGGTGCATGGCAGGGGATCCACAGTCCTTACCCAGATCTGGGCTGACCGGGATGAGGTCGTGGGTGTGTGGCTTCAGCCCCCAGAGTCACACGTCTGTGCGAGCGTGTGGGCACGGGGTGGAAGGAGGCCAGATGCTCAAGCGCCACAGCGTTACTAGCAGTGCTTGTCTGACAGCACCAGCTGGGTTGGGTTCAGGACAACATACTTCCTTTTCTAGTTCTGTGTCCCTGTGTGCTTTCCCAGTGAGATCTGGCCAGTAGCTGCCTTACTAAAAGCCCATGCCATCAGCACAGGTGCACCTGTGCCTGCTCAAGTGCAGATCCTGCTGGTCTGGAAGATGCTTGGTGGGGTTGACAGGGACATAGATGGCCCAGCACAGGGGGTCCCTCGTGGGTGTGGAATAGGGTGCACATGGGTAGTACAGGCCGGCCTGCCGGGGACATGTGTGTGCATACCTCCTGGAGCGCCGCGTTGGTGCACTGAAGGTGGAGGCCTGCTGGGAGGGGTGGTTGGTGGGAGAGGGACCTGCCTCACACGGTGCTGAGCGGTGACTGTTTATTGTGCTGTTTGGGCCTCAGCCATGTGAGGTCATAGGAACGCGATGGAAAAGACCTCCTGTATTAGGTCATCCAGCCCGTCCCTCAGAGCCGACTGACCCCACAGTATACTTCCAGAGCTCCGTCCAGTTTTTCCAGTGACTCAGCGGCTCCCAGAGGGCGCGCAAGGCTGGTGTCTGAGGCCTGCTACCTCGGGTCAGGATTGTTGTTCCGTGCCTGGACGGGGCTCCGGGGGTGATGCTGGGCTCGCAGAGAGGTGAGGGGCCCAGCCTGCCTCTGTCACAGCGACCTCTGCTCCTCACCGCCGGCCCCTCCATGAAGCAGGCTGTCGCGGTGCTCCTGCAGCTGAGCCTCCAGGACTTGGCAGGGGCGCGCCTCACATGGCGCTTTATAGTTTTGACAGCTTGCTCCCATTTGTGAGCTCATTCCGGCCTCACCACTCCTGAGGAAGGAGCTGATCTGCTCATCCTCCCGGCCACCTCCCTGCCTCCATTCTCTTCCTCGTGTGGCAGCCAGCAGTGCAGGTGTGGCTTCTTGCGATGCCTCCCGAGACGTCACCTGGGGACTGGTGTGCTGTCCCCTGAGGTGTGGCCAGTCCTAGGCTGTGGTGTCACCTGGTGGTGCCAGTGGGGGTGATATCAGTGCGCGGTATGGCGCCCTGTGGGGTCCCCGCTGTGTCCCCTGGGCCAGTCACTGCTGACATTCGTCCTTGCATGACCAAGGACTTAGAAGTCATCTGCGGGCCATGGACCCGCTGGGAGAGGGCAGGACAGGCACCCCGTGCTCCCTCGACGATCACATTCTGCAGGCCCTTTGTCCTGACCCGACTTTCCCTGAAACTGGCATTAACATTTATTGCAGGTAGTTGGTCATAAGATTTCTCTTAAAATCATTCCTTTTTGTTGTCAGCTTGAGGATATTAAAGTTTTAAAGCCAGGCTCAGCACGCACGTAGTTAAAGTACCTTTCACAATGCAAGTAGTCTCAGTAGAATTGCAGTAAAACGCCTGCTCTTACAGCGTGTGAGACTTTGGACGTGTGACGGAGCCACAGAAATGGGGCGCGGGGCCACCAATCCAGCCTGTCAGCGTCCCTCCTCCCCTCTCAGCCCGCAGGATTGTGCTCCACTATCTCACCTCCCTTGGGTGCTTTGTATGTGAAAGTGTCAAAACACAAGGAGAAAGTGGTTTGGCTTTTCTTTGTAAATCCTGTGTTTCCAGCTAGTCTGGGTTTGGGTCCTTGGGTGCAGACAGGTACTGAAGACAGTGACTGTACAGACCCCCAGGCTGCATTGTCAACTCCAGCCTGCTGCCCGCCCTGGGGGTCAATGCTGCTGAGTGGCCAGCTGAAGACCCAGATCCAGGACTGGAGGGCAAAGTGTGCATCACCCCTACTGACTCACACACATTTCCTAAGCACTATAAACGTGACGGAAGATACTGTTTTTGAGAGTTTGAAGAAAGGCATCCCCCCCTGCCACATGTGCCTCTCTTGCAGATTCCTGAGGAACTCAAGGGTCTGCCCTGGACACCGAGGCAAGAGCTGGAGAGGCGGACGAGGCCCTGGATGACATCACCGCCGCCGTGGACCGGACCCACCCTAACCCATCGACAAGCACAATCGGAGGGCAAAGAAAAACTGACTTAGAGGGACAAGAAAGCATGACAGTCACTTCCCTGAGTGCTTTGTTCTCAACACCTGCACGCTTCCTTGACCAGAAAGCCCGGGAAGTTGGGTCCAGGGCTAGGCGGTACCTGGAGGCCCTTGCCCTGGGAGGTGCAGGCCTGCCTGGCTGTAGGGGCCTGGCTCCCTGTGTACTGTATGCTGACCATGGCCCCCAGCGGGGAGGAGAAGCTCCAGGAGGCCTGCCACCCCCATGGTGGCCCAGCTCCTCTTGCTCTCACCTGTCCTGGGCCCTGATTCCCTGCTCCCTACCCTTACTCCCTCACTCCTCCCCCCCACTATCCCCCTTCTCCCTCCCTCTCCTCCCCCCACTGACGCCCCTGCTCCCCCCCCAACCCCACTCCCTGCCCTCCCTTCCCCATTCCTCCTCCCTGCAGGGCTCCCCCCTACCCCACTCCCCCCTCCTGTGCAGGCCACTCCCCTTCATACTGAGCCCCTTGGAGCCTGGACAGCAGCTGAAGCTGACCCCAGTGCTCAAGGCTGCTTTGCATGGCCAGCAGCACAGCTAGCAGAGTCTTCATTGTTTCTCTGTCCTTGCTTGGTGCAAAAGGGCAATTTAAGTCTCTGGTAAAGAAGTCTGCTGATTTTTGACTCTGCCCCCCTAACTCTGTGTGCTACGTGAGCAGAGCCCTTCTGCAGGACCACATTCAGGCCCGAGACCCCCCCCTTCTCTGGGCCACTGTGCGTGGGCCCCAGTACCCTCAGTCTGTCCTTCTCTAGGGACAGGCCAGTTCCTTCCTGGTTGTGCTGTGATTTTCTACCCGAAGTCTAGTACATCTGGAGGTCATCCTATAAACACCTGAAATGTTCGTCCCCTGCCAGTTTTTAGCCAAGTGTGAAAATAATACATATTGCACCTATTTTAAAAAGTGTCGATTTTTTCTTTAGATGCCCCATTTCTGCCCAGAAATAGAAGAGATACCGTAGTTTTAGAATGTATTTTGAAGATACATATTGATGCTGCTTTCTGCTTGGGATCCCAGTGGGAGGGCCCCTCAGGAAAGGATGGGGGCAGAGTGCGGAAGTGGGTGAGCCCTTCTCTCACAGGCCGGGCCACCTGCAGACTGCTTTGGAATAGGCTCTCCTGTGGCTGTCCTCTGGCTGTGCAGGTATAGTGCTAATTTTCTGGGGCTGCTAATGAAGTACAAGTGGGGGGCCTAGGACAGCAGGCTTGTTTCTCTCACAGGTCTGGAGGCCAGGAGACTGAGGTCAAGGTGTCACAGGGCCATGCTTCCTCTGAAGGCTCCAGGAGGATCTCTCCTGCCTCTCCTGACTGCCAGAGCCTCAGGAGTTCTGGGCTCATGGCCGTGTCTCCCCAGTCCTCTGCCTCCATCACCAAATGGCTGACTGAAACTCCCCCCTCCCTTGTCTCATAAGGACACCTGTCACTGACTCAGGGCCCGCTCTGATCCAGGGCTAGCTTTTGCATAATGTGGCCATTTCTGCTAATGTCGCATTCCAGTTCAGTGTGGATGTGAATTTGGGGTCACCTAGGAGTGCGCAAATTTCTGGAAGCTGGCTTGTTCAAGAAGACACAGGAAGTAGCACGTCTAGAAAAATAACCTTCATGGGTATCTCTGGTTCTTGTTACTTTGGTGAGATATAGTCCTCATCTCTGTCTACTTATTTGGCCTGTGCCCATACCAACCTCCAGAATGACAAGTGGGCCTGTGCTTTCAGGGCCCCCAGGTCTGATGCTGGCGTGTGAGCGAGTGCCCAACACTTTTCTGGCAAACCGTGAGATTGGAGCTCTCAGCCCCAGAAGCTCCTTCTTCCTCAGGCTCAGTACTGGGGAGGACAGGGAGGGCACAGCAGATGTGTACGTGTGTCACAGGACAGTTATTGAGAGCTTCTGCTGTGCCCAGATGCAGTGGCGGGATCATGTCCTGTGGAGCTTGGAGTGAGGCGGGAGGATGCAGTTCGTGCCCTGGGCCCTGGGCACGTGCAGGTAGGCAGGCTGCCCTAACTCCAGAAGCTGCAGTTCCTGCAACAGCCCATGAGGAACGAGGTTCCTAGAGGTGGAGCATGTGGTTCTTCTCTGTGACAGCTGAACTCCAGACTCACACCAGGGACTCAGAGTGCACACACATGGCATACACACATGGACTTGCATGTGCACACACACACATGCTGACCCAAGGCTCCTCAAAAACTCCGTGGGTATCTGTGCATCTCACATCAGCAGTCAGAGGAAGAGCCACAGGGCCAGGTGACTTCTGCCATCAAGAGCCCTGAAGTCGGAAGGAAAGCAAACCTGTCCCACCCTTGGCCTGCTAGGGCGGTCCTGCCAGCATCCGCTCATGCTGGAGATAGCCACTGCCCTTCATCTCCTGGCGGCTGGGCTGCACAGACTTCTGCAACTGACAGTACTCAAAGCAGAGCCAGGACTCCCGGTGAGTTCTCCAGAACTAGCCTCTCCTTTTCCAGCACCTGGGGATGCTTGAGACCCCAAGCACCAGCAAGGATGTGGCACTGAAGACACTGGAGCGTTAGGGCATTATCTCTGGGCCATTGTCTCCCGTGATACATAAATTGATGGAGACAACAGTCTCTGCAGAATTAGACTGTTAAAAAAAAAAGGTACATCAGGATCATTTTATGCTACTTATTAACCTTGACTCCAGAGTTAACTTTTTCATCTTACACACTTCCACTAGCAAAAACTCCATTGCCAAATCAGGCTGGAACCTAAGCACAGACACCTACCTGTTTAACCACTGGACTCCAAGGCACAGGCCAACCCTAACTATGAAGGGCAACCTAAAAGGCCAGCCCTTTTTAAAAATCCCTATGAACCAGGCAGTAATTCCAACACCAGTTACTCCTAATCCCAGGTGCTCTAACTCCACCCCCACTGCTCCCACCCCAGGTGCCCTGACTCTACTCCCCACCTCTCCCCTCCCCAGGTGCCCCAACTCCACCCCCATCGCTCCCCTCCCCAGGTGCTCTGACTCCACCCCCACTGCTCCCCTCCCCTGGTGCCCTTACTCCACCCCCAGCTCCCCCCCAGGTGCCCTGACTCTACTCCCACCTCTCCCTCCCCTGGTGCCTTAACTCCACCCCCACAGCTCCCCTCCCCAGGTACCCTGATTCTACTTCCCACCTCTCCCCTCCCCTGGTGCCCTAACTCCACCCCCACCGCTCCCCTCCCCAGGTGCCCTGACTCTACTCCCCACCTCTCCCCTCCCCTGGTGTCCTAACTCCACCCCCACACTCCACTCCCCAGGTGCCCTAACTCCACCCCCACCACTCCCCTCCCCAGGTGCTCTGACTCTAATCCCAACCTCTCCCCTCCCCAGGTGCTCTAACTCCACCCCCACTGCTCCCACCCCAGATGCCCTGACTCTACTCCCCACCTCTCCCCTCCCCTGGTGCCCTGACTCCCCCCCCACAGCGCCCCTCCCCAGGTGCCCTGACTCTACTCCCCACCTCTCCCCTCCCCAGGTGCCCCAACTCCACCCCCATCGCTCCCCTCCCCAGGTGCTCTGACTCCACCCCCACTGCTCCCATCCCCTGGTGCCCTAACTCCAGCCCCCACTGCTCCCTAGTCTGGGTGGACTGGCCATGCCCCACTTTTTGGACTCAGGACATAACTGGGACTGGACACTGAGTTGCTTCTGGAAGCTGGACCAGGGAAGCAGGTGAATAGTTAGGTGGTGATCTCTCTGGCCATTTTCAGGCAGGTCAGGTGTTGGTGTGGTGGTTGGAGCCCAGTTCTTTGCATCAGGTGAGGAGATGCTCTGGAGGGTGTCATGAGGACCCCACTGACGCTTAGCAGTGGCAGCGGGCTGTTGGCAATGGGGCTTGTGGTGTCCACCCTGTTTTCTGCTTTCCTGATGTGGGCCTTGACCCCTGACACCGACGTTCAGTCCATTTGTGGGGTTGAGGTCACCCATGTGCTTTATTTCTGCACCAAAATATTAGTGTTTGCCCTTTAACTGACGATTGGGGCTGGACTATGTTGGTTTGTTGTCACCCTGGGAGGTGTTTGCACTTCCTAAAACACAAAATGCTCTGAGTCCAGTTTTACTCCATATAAAGGTGGGCAAAACGCAAGACCCTTGCAGCTATGGCACCAGCTTAACGCTGACATGAAACTGCTTTCACATCTCATCAAAAACAACCTGGGACTCTGAAACAACCCTGAGTTAATTGGTCTGTTTCAGGCACAGGTGGGTTTTGTATAAAAGGCCCAGAAGTAACTACTTCATCTTGAGCCATGTGACGCATATCACAATGTCCAGGCTGTGCTACTTACAAGAGAGCGTCCAGGACTTGTGAGCAAACGGGCTTGATGTGTTCAGATAAAACTGTGACATTACAGTGTCATTTATATTTCACGTGTCAGGATTTGTTATTCTTGCTTTGATTTCATTCTTTCAACTCTCTGAATTTTAAACACGCCCTGGGCATGCAGGCTGCAGGTGCGTCACACGCCAAGGTGTGTGGGTCCCTCAGGAAGTAACTCGCTGGCCTCCTCAGCCCTGGACTTCAGTGTGGCCGCAGCCGGGGGACCCCCCCCCCCCGACTCCATTCCCAGGCTGTGCCTAGCGGTCCACAGCTTCAGAGGCTGCACGGATGGGAGTCCGTGGTCCTGGTCCTGTAGAAGGCGGAGCTTGGAATGGGAGGAGTAAAGTAAGGAGCAACTGATGTGGATTCCACAAGTGATTTTCTCTGCAGGCCCCAAATGAGCACACATAGAGATTTTAGCCGAGGAAAAGACGAACATCCTGGAGACATTTTCAAACACACAGACACACGCACACACAAGGAACGCGACTGTATGCAGTCAGGGTGGGGGCTTTGGTTTGGTTTGGACTTTGATGAAATGCCTTCTCAGAGGCAGGGCGTCAGCCCTGGCATGAGACCACCAGCCTCACCTGTGAGGAGCCCCCTCCCTCCTTATTGCTGCCAGTTTAATTATTAGCCATAGGTTTGAGTAAAACTTGAAAGACACACAAATTGTAGTCAGTTTTCACATTTGCAACTGATTTCCACCCACATAATATTTCAAACTTCTGGCACCCATCTGGAAACTTGGAACAGCAGTGGGCCTGTTGAGGAGGTAATTTTCCCTGATTCATTTTGAAAGTGAAAAGCCGCAGGGCGGGAGGCAAGGGTGGTCCTGCTTCCCAAAACGGCTGGTCAGTCTCGCTCCTAGGCTTCCTCAGCACAAGCAGGCAGGAGCAGTGGGAAGGTATCGCTTCGCAGCCCCAGGAGCTCCTGCCAGCCCAAGAGAGCCACACACAGCCAGGCTGTGCTGCCAGGTAAGGACCCCCGGGCTGCAGAGGTGGAGAGCTATGAGCAGGACCAGAGACGGTGCCCTGTGGGACCAGACTCCCACAGGCGTGGACAAGCATGTCCTCAGTGTGGCTGGTATGCCATCATGGGCAGCTGCTCTCCCAGTGGGCAGCTTGGGCACTGGCACCACCCTGTCTCTCTGGCACATTTTCCCCCACCAGGTGCCCCAGGGTCCTTCAGACTCTGCTCGACATCTCCTGTCCCCACCTCTGCCATTTCCTCTCACTCTCAGGATGGGGGACTGGTGACTCACTTTCCCCAGCTGACCCTTCTGCTTGGAGCATCTTTCCCGGAATGAGCAAAGGGCTTGTGTCTATCAGCTGGTTGCTGGGTGCAGAAACCCAGCTGGACGTGGAGAAGGCTGTGCCCACCCACAGTGGCCTTTTCTTCCCATGCCTGGCCGTGCAGCAGGTGCCCGGAGGGCTGACCCTTGTTGGGAGACTCGGGGGCAGATGTTCTGGGAGGCGTGGGGGCAGCAATGGCACTAATCCCACACTGTGTAAGGCGAGCGTGTGAAATTAAAGAGAAGCCCCACTAACGTGGACTCCGACACTAGCCAGGGATGCCGAAAGGGGAGCCTGCCCTTGGGGACCCCAACCAAGCATCCACAACTGGAAAGAATCACCAGCTACAGTCCCCCCCAAAGGAAGAGGTGTGGGTTGCATCTCCTACAAGAAGACCACCTCTGTAACCCAGCCAATGAGAAACCATTAGAATGTCCTAAACTGCAACTCTCTTTTATCCCTGAATAAACCCATTTTTGCTGATAAAATATCTATTTATTTTTGAGGTGAACAAGGACAGTCAGGCAATGCACAGCCTCCTGCCATCCCTTGGCTGTTGCTGTGGGACCTCAGGCCACAATGTCCAGTGAACTGAGGCTCTGGTTCTGAATGTGGCCAAGGCGCTAAGAGCACAGCTGGGGAAGAGTGATGCAGATGGGTCAGAGGACAAGCCCAGGAGCCACCCCAAGTGCTGAGGAAGCACTTCTATGATTTCGGACACTCAGGTCTGCCCTGCATGCAGTCTTGCCCCGAGGGCTCACAGAGGCACCCCAGAAACAGCGCTGAGCCTCTGGAGCATGAGATCCCTCCCAGCTGGGCCAGTGGGACGAAGACTCTGGGAGGACAGTGTGGAGAGAGGGAAGGGGTCTCAGCGCTAGGGCAGGATCCAGACCAGCAGGCTGCTCAGCGTGCAGATCCAAACCCACCATTTATGCCCCATCTCAGAAAATGAGCTTCCTTCTGTAGTCGGTGGCTTCCTACTAAACCCACAGACCACCTTTCTTCCCAGTTGGCTTGACCACACAGGACCTGGCCCTGACAGAGGGTGTCACAGAGAGGGGCTGGAGCATTAGCTGGGGAAGAAGAGCAAGATGCCCTGGGTAGCAACAGTGATCCCTCGAGACTAGCCCAAATCGGAGGTGCCTGAACCTGCAGCCTCACTGGCTTTCTGGGCTTGCAGGGGTGTTCAGGTCCTGAGGAAGAAGATCATGGCATCTTGTCCAAGCTCACTCTGAGCTCTGGGTCTGGGGAAGTAGGTACCCTGCCGTCCTGTATTCAAACCCTGACCCCAGGAGGCCCCACAGTCCAAGCCCTGCTGCCGGTAACACTGTCAGGGCCTCCCTTCTTACACTGCTTAGTGGGGCGGGGGGGGGCAGACCTCACAGCCTGGACAGGATCCAGGATCCCCCCCTCAACCCACCCCTCACTGTGCACAGACCTCATAGCCTGGGGAGGGTCTCCCAAAAACCCACCCCTCACTGTGCACAGACCTCACAGCCTGGGCAGGGCCTCCCCTCAACCCACCCACCCCTCACTGTGCACCGACCTCACAGCCTGGGGCGGGGTCTCCCCAACACCCACCCTTCACTGTGCACAGACCTCATAGCCTGGGGAGGGTCTACCCAACACCCATCCCTCACTGTGCACAGACCTCACAGCCTGGGGAGGGTCTCCCCCTCACCCACCTCACCCCTCACTGTGCACAGACCTCACAGCCTTGGGAAGGATCTCCCCCATCACCCACGCCTCACTGTGCACAGACCTCACAGCCTGGGGTGGGGTCTCCCCAAACCCCACCCCTCACTGTGCACAGACCTCACAGCCTGAGCAGGATCTCCCCCTCACCCACCCCTCACTGTGCACAGACCTCACAGCCTGGGGCAGGTCTCCCCAACGCCCACGCCTCACTGTGCGCAAACCTCACAGACTGAGGAGAGTCCCACCCCACCCACCCCTCACTGTGCACAGACCTCACAGCCTGGGGTGGGGTCATCCTCCTGTCTGTGGCCTGACTGCAAACTGAAACAAAAAGCAATAGAGGTGTGTGATTTTCCTGGGGCTTCCGTAAGGAACTACTACAAATAGGTCAGCGGAAACCATAGAGCTTATGCTCACGTAGGTGTGGAGGCCTGAATCTGAAGCCAAGGTGTGGTCAGGGTACTGCTCCCCCCAAAGGTCCCGGAGAAGACTGCTTCTGGCCTGTGCACCTCATGGTGGCCTGAAGCTGCATGTGCCCATCCCCCCAACATTGTGGCATCGCTGCCTCATCCACTGTGTGTCTATCACACACTTGTCAGTGGATTAGTGCCCAGCAAATGACCTCACGTGATCTCAACATCCTTACATAACTGCATCTGCAGAGACATTTTTTTCCAAGTAAGGTCACATTTGCAGGTTCCTGGAATCAGGACTGGGACATATCTTTTTGAGAGCAATTAAGTCAGACCATTATAGGCTGCCCTCAGTTCCTCCTGAACTCACACTCGGCCCACCTACAAAAATATTCACTCCATCCCAACATCCTCAAAAGTCTCATCTTTTTACCCCTCATCTTTGTTCAGTGTCATCTAAATATCATTGGCTCGTTATGTGAATCTCCTCAATCTGGTGGGGAGAGACTCAGTATGGTCCCCCCTGGGGCAACATTCCTCCTCCATCATCTCCAAACTACTTGGTGGGACAGGCATAGGGCAAGAGTAGCAGACTGTCCCTAGCCCAAGAGAAAAACACAGAAGTTAGAAAGGTTGCCAGAGTTCCTGTTCTGATCTCATACTCATGGAGCTGGGAAGTTGCTACCCCATCCTCACATCCAGACAAAAGCTGAAACAAGCTGAAAACACAACTCTCCTTTAGTCCCTCAGAGAATGAGGTCACAGGGCCAACCACTGCCCCCAAATCTGGAGACAGGTGAGCCCAGAGAATCACAACCTACTAAACCAGAAACCCCCCTTGGGACCAGTGCCCAGGCGTGAAAAACTACACTGTACGGGACAGGTTGCTGGAGGCTCAGCATGGACAAGTCTGAGAGTGAGGACTCCAGCAGGCTATCACAGCGAAGACTGGAGGAGACGTCCCCCTCATGCTCCTGACAGGGAGGGGAAAGTAGTCACCACGAAACACCAGAGCTCTGGCCCATCTTCCGGAGAAATGAGTCTACCAGAGCCTAACCTGCTCACCACATCACTAAAGTCCTGTTTACAGTGGTTTCTTTCACCTGGTACATCATGTCTGTCACCATCAAGAAAAAAACACAAGGCACACTGAAAGATAAGAAACACAATTTGAGGACACGGAGCAGCATCAGAACCAGACAAGGCAGTTGTGTTGGAATTATCAGAGCAGGAATTTAAAACAGCTGTGATTAATATGCTAAGGACTCTACTGGATAAAGTAGAGAGCACGCAAGAACAGGCAGGTAATGTATACTGAGGATAGAAATGCTAAGAAAGAATAAAAAGAAATGCTAGAGGTCAAAAACACTATAGTGGAAATGAGGAATGCTTTTGGCAGGCTCATCCGTAGAGGGGACACAGCCGAAGAATCTGTGAGCCTGGGGATGTGTCAATAAAAATTTCCAAGATGAAAGCGAAGATAAACAAGGCTGCAAAACAGAGAACCCAGATTATCCAAGGACTGTGGACGACAAAAGCAAAGTGTACATATGGAAGGGAAAGACCAGACAGAGAACCAAGAGGAAGAGGGACAGAAGAAAACATTTGAAGCACACTGAGTGAGAATTTCCCTCCAAATTCATGCTAGGCACCAAACCACAGATTCAGGAAGTTCAGAGTATACCAAACAGGATTAATGCAAAAACAAAATAACAACAAAAACCCTAAACCTAGGCATATCATAATCAAACTTTAGAAATCAAAGATCAAGAAAAAAATCTTGAAAAAAGCCAAGGGAGAAAATCACCTTACCTGTAGAGAAGCAGATCCCATGAACATTAAAATGATACTAAAGAAATATTATGAACAACTGTGGCCACAAATTTAATAAGCTAGATGAAATGGACCAATTCCTTGAAGGAAAAATCTGCCAAATACCCATTAAAAAAGATAAACAATTTGAATAGACCCGTTTCTATTAGAGAAAATGAATCAGTGATTTCATAGCTTCCCCAAACAGAAAGCTCCAGGCCCCAATGGGTTCACTGGTGAATTCTACTAAATATATAAGGAGAAATTTACCTTATTATCTACAGTCTCTTTGCAGAGGATAGAAGCAGAGAGAATACTTCCTAACTCATTCTATGAGGCAGCATTACCCTAACACAAATCTGGCAAAAACATTACAAGGAAACTACAGACAAATATCTCTCATGACCATCGATGCAAAAATCCTTGACAAAATGTTAGCAAACAAAATCCAACAATGCATAAAATAATTATACACCATGACCAAGTGGTATGCAAGGCTGGTTCACCATTCAAAAATCAATTAATAGAATTCATCACATCAACATACTACAGAAAAACCACATGATCATATCAATAGATGTAGAGAAAGCATTTGACAAAATCGAACACCCATTCATGATTTAAAAAAAAAAAAAAACACTTCCAGTAAACTAGGTACAGAGGGAAACTTCATCAACTTCATACAGAACAGCTACAGAAAATCTATGATCTATGGCTAACATCATAGTTAATGGTGAGAAACTAGAAATTTCCTGCTCAGGTCATGAACGAGGCAAGGTGTTCCCTCTCGCCGTTCCTTTTCAACATCGCACTGGAAGTCCTAGCTAATGCAATAAGATAAGAAAAGTATACTGATTGGAAAGGAGGGAAAACTGTCTTTGTCTGCATGTAAAATTCAATACTGTCAAGATGTCAGTATTTCCAAACTTGATTTATAGATTCAGTGCAATCCCAATTAAAATCCCAGATGTCAGCAAACTGATTCTGAAGTGTCTTTTCAGAGGTGAAAGACTCAGAAAAGGCAACTCAGTATTGAATGAGAACAGAGGACTGACACTACCTGACTTCATGACTCACTACAAAGCGACTGCAATCAAGACAGTGTGCTGTTGGTGGAAGAATAGACAAGTGGGTCACTGGAACAGACAGAGCGCCCAGACATAGACCCAGAAACATGCAGCCAAAAGATTCTGAACGAAAAAGCAAAGGCAATACAATGGAACAGAGATAATCTTTTCAAGAAGTGGTGCTGGGCATCTACATGCCAAGAAAAAAAAATCTAGGCAGAGTCCTTATATCCTACACAAAAATTAACTCAAAAATGGATCATGGGCCCAAATATAAAACATGCAACCATGAAACTCCTAGAGGATAACATGGGGGAAAACCCAAAAGGCTTTGGGTGTGGTGAGGCCTTTAAAACCCAACAATGAAGGCACAGTCCATGAAAGAGAATGGATAAGCTGGAGTTCATTACCATTAAAATTTTCTGTTCTGTGGAAAACACTGTCAAGAGAGTGAGAAAACAAGCCACTGCCTGGGAGAAAGTGTAAAAGGCACACCTGATAAAGGACTATTATCCAAAGGACTGAATGGATATGTGAACAGTGGTCCATCCAGACAACCCTACAGCACTCAGTGCTAAAGAGAAACGCACCACCCAGCCGTTAAAGGACATGGGGAACCTTAACCACGTATCACTAAGTGAAAGGAGCCAATCCAGGGGATTAGGGGGGGCCAGGGATGACTCAGGGTGCAGGAGGGCTGGGCTGTCAAGGCGGTGACGTCACACACTGTGTGAGATACGGCTGCAGTGGTGGATACACTTGTCACACAGAATGCGCAGCAGCAAGACTGAACCCTACTGGAAACGGTGCACTTTGGATGACAATGATGTGTCAGCATGGGTTCCTTTCTGAATAAAGGCACATCTCTGGTGTGGGGTCAGGGCATGTCTGGGAAATCTCTGTACCTTCCACTCAATTTTGCTATGAACCTACAACTGCTCTAAAAAAGAAAGTCTACTTAGAAAGGCAGTGAGTCGGGGGTGGGGGTTGGAAAAGAGTCCCAAGAAATATCAGAATCCAGCAGGGTGAGCTCCAGTGGGTTTCAAGGCATGAGAGCAATCCTCTGTGAATCAAGGCTGTGCTCTGTGCTCTTGGAGTCATTCAGCCTTTTCCTGAAGAGCAGCGCGGGTCCACAGCCTGTTTTCCTCCTGTGCAACTTTGGAAATGCAACAGCCCATTTCCCTTGGTCCCTTCCAGTCTAAGCACGCAGTATTTCTACTGATACTACGTTCTCTGAGACCCGGTGGGCCACACCATCAGAACGCAGTCCTGGCTGGACTGCCTCTGCTCCTGGCCTGTGCGGAGAGGCCTGTGAGCCACATGGAGGGTCTCTCAGGGACATGCGTTCCCACCCCCGAGTGGGTGCCACCTGGACCGGCTGAGGACGTCCCAAAGCTTCAGGAGCTGCTGTCTTCCCCCATCTCTCTCCACCTCACTACAAACCAGATGCACCTTTCTCCCCTGGCCCAGGAATCTCCCAGGGTCACGGCTCTCAAGTTCTGCCCTGCGTCCAACAGGAGGACACAGTTCAGCCGGACACAGTTCAGGAGGACACAGTTCACTCTGCTGCTGTGACAAGTGCCCCTCCCCCCATCTCAGAGTGCCCACTGGCGCTCTGACAGCACATTTCCACCAACAGTCTGTTCACGGCAGCCTGGGATTTTCTCTTATGTGTCTCAAGAATCTCAAGCCGCTGCCCGATTCCCAAGCCACTTCCACGTTTTTAGGTGTTATGACAGTGGTGCCCCACGTCCTGGTAAGAGGATCTGTGTCAGTTTCCTGTGGCTGCCATAGCAAAGCGCTTAAACTGGGTGGGTGGACACAAGAGGAATGTGCTGTCTCCTGGGTCTGGAGGCCAGAAGTCTGCAAGCAGGCTGTTGGCCAAGCTGCGTCATCTGGGCTCCTTCGAGCAGAATCAAGCTCCTTGCAGCAGTGGCACTGAGGCCCCCCTTTCCTCTCTGGTTGTCGGCTGGGCCGCTCTGAGCTCCTAGAGGTCACCTGCATTCCTTGCCCCATGACCCCCTCCATCGTCATGCCAGCATCCTTTTCATGCTGGGAATCTCAGACTCCCCTTCTGTGACCAGCAGTTGAAAAGTCTGCTTATAAAGGACCTCATGTGATGAGGGCAGGCCCACCTGGACAGTGCCCTGATCTGGGACCTTGATTCCATCTGCAGAATCTCATCACAGCATTGTCTCATTATTGTTGGACCGAGTTACTGGGAACAGCTGTGTGTGTACCAGAGCTGGGATACTGGGGGAATCTTGGGATCTGCCCTTCTGTTTCCAGGAGAGCTGTGGTCCAGCCCTCACTCCTCATGTACCCACAGGGAGTGGACAGCTCCACCTTCAGTGACCCTTCTCACTGTTGGGGAAAGTCACTTCCCGCCTCTGCATCTACAATGTGCAGACCCTACAGAACCCATGTCTCAACCAGCAGAGCCCCTGGCCCAGGTCACCACTGCCTCTCTGCTCCTTGTCCTGTTCCAGGACCCTTAGAGCTACAACCCTGAAGAAGCCCCCTTCTTTCCCCCACATGGCCGAAGAGACAGCAAGAGCACAATGGAGCCCATTGTGGGGGCAGCAGCCTGGCGGGTGAGGGGTCCCGGTGCCTCCATCAGCTCAGCAGGAACTCCCTCCTGTCACTCCGGACAGGCTGACCACAGGCTGGCAGGCAGACCAGGACCTGCAGCAGGCCAGGGAGGTGCAGCTGGGGGCTCACGGCGATGGGCCGGTGGACACCGGTCCCATCCATGGAAACCTGCCGATGTGTTCCACGTGTCTGGCATGTTTTCAATGGGGTGGTTTCTGTTGTGGTGCATGGTGTTTATAGCAATGAAGCCCGGACAGATGGGAAGTCATGGTGGGCCCAGGAGTGAGTGGGGTCCAAGAGGGGACATCACTGTTTGTGGGCACAGCAGTGCAGTGGGGGGTGGGGGTGGGAAGAGACAGAGGCCTGAGGGGCCAGGCCTCTCTGGAGCTTACTCTGCTCCACAGGGTCCCTCAGCCCTGCAGATGCATGGGCGAGAGAGGCAGGCACCCGCTACTGCAGGCCGCAGTGTCTGATGGAGACCAAGTCCTGAGCACCCCAGCCTCTGGGCTTGCCCACTGCCTGGGTTCTCTGTGGACAAGAACAGGCGGGAGATAGGGGCGCCTGGGTGGTTCAGTCGGTTGAGCATCTGACTTCAGCTCAGGTCATGATCTAGCAGTTCGTGAGTTCGAGCCCTGCGTCGGCTCTGTGCTGACAGCTCTGAGCCTGGAACCTGCTTCAGATTCTGTGTCTCCCTCTCTCTCTCTGCCCCTCCCCTGCTCATACTCTGTCTCTCTCTGTCTCTCAAAAATGAATAAATGTTTTAAAAAAAATTTTTAAAAAGAGCAGGCGGGAGACAGCGAGGCAGGACAGGTGGCTATGGCACATCAGTGTCCGGGGCGAGGCCCAGGCAGGCCCACAGGGGACACTGGAAGTCCCGATTAGTGTGTGAGTACATCAGGAAAACCCACTGCAGCTAGATTCCTCTGCCACCCTACAGGGAACTGCCCAGGTTAAAGTGGGCAGCACACAGTTGGTGCCAAACCCTGCTTAGGGCTGTGGCTGCATGAGGCCTGGCTCCTGAGGGCTGTGCCTCTGGAGAAGCTGCTTTTTACTGCCCTAAATCTTTTTTTTTTAATGTTTGTTTGTTTGTTTTTGAGAGAGAGGGAGACAGAGAGTGAGCAGGGGTGGGGAAGGGGCAGAGAGAGGGAGACACAGAATCCGAAGCAGGTTCCAGGCTCTGAGCTGTTAGCACAGAGCCAGACGCGGGGTTCAAACCCACGAACTCTGAGATCACGACCTGAGCCCGAGTCTGACACTTAACTGACTGAGCCCCCCAAGTGCACCTTTACTGTCCTAACCCTTGAAGCCCCAGTTCGCGTGCACCTCCAAGCCCAGGAGTGTCTCCTGGGGTGGGGGCAGGAGGCAGAAAGTCAGAAGGCTTGAGGGGGACCTGGGGGGAGGAGGGGTGGATGTGCCTGCGTCCCCCTCCTGTAGAGAAGAGGACTGTGAGGAGACAAGCACAGTCCCCAGTCTCCGTGGAAGGGCTCCACCCTGGGCGCCCACCCCCGACCGGCCTCCTGTTTTAGAAAGGCGGCTGGCGCTCGCGAGGCTGACGTTGCTGCATGCCAGGCACCACCGAAGTCACACACTCTCACCAAAAGCAGACGTCTATCTCCAGATGCCATCCCAGAGAGCGTGCGGCCTGAATAAACAAATCACTCTGGATTCAGAGGAGAGTGTGCCTGTCAGCACCGGCTTTCCGTGATTTTCAAAGGAGAAGTTTCCAAAACAAAAATCTTTGCTTAGCTTTGGAAATGATACCTCCTTCAAAGCTTGATTCTTTCCTTATGTTCTGAGTCCGATAAAAGTGAGAGGCAGAATGAGGCCCATGCTGACACAGCCCTGCTTGCTGTCTGCATGGGGCTGAAAGGGTCAGGATAAGTTCTGTGCTGGAGGAAGTGATTCGCTCGTTCATTTGTGGAGCACAGACCTCTGTGAGTGGCACACCTGGACCCTGCCCTCCAGAGCCCTGGGAAGGTGCAGGACTGAGCCAATAGCAGAAGGGGCATTGTGGCGAGGCCCGAGAAGTGGGCAGACAGCAGGGATTTGGACCTGGGTGGACAGAGGGCATCCAGGAGGACAGACAGGGGATGGAGTGGGGGAGTCTCCTGGCAGCTGGAACACTGCACGTGTGGAAGGTGGGAAATGGGTGGGTGCTGAACTGTCTTCAGGAGGGAGATCTTCCCTACACCCTCCAGGCTGCAAGCCTCAGCAGGAAGACAGGGTCAAGTCCCAAGGGGTGATCTGGACACAGAAACGGAGGTGACAGAGGTGCGCCAACACTGTGGAGCCCTCCACACAAGCACATCTGCACACAGGCTGTGCCCAGGTGGGCACCAGCTCACCGCTGCAGGCTTCCGGCTCCTCACAGAGGATCCCACCTTCTAACCAGACCTATGGCCTCCTCTGTCCCTAACCTGTGCTCCTTGGGCCGTGGTCACCAGTGTTTGCACAGGAGACATACCAGGAGCCCTGCCCAGGACTGGCCTCTTTCCCTCCTGACTCCAGAGCTGGGTTTGGTCAGGGGACACATGCTTGGTACTGTGTGGGTGCAGTGGGACAGCAGCATGGGTGGGAAGGGGAGGGCGAACCTGACTCAGGGACTGTGGGAGAGGGTACTGCCCTGTAGCTCACCAGGCTCTCTCAGTGCATTGCTGGCAGTGTTCCTGGTCCTGGGTGGAGACACCTCACAGGGCACGTGGTGTGTGTGCATCGCATGTGTGTGTGTGTGTGTGTGTGTGTGTTTGTATATGTGTGTGTGCATGAATTTGGGCACATGAATAAGAGTATGGGTGTGTATGCATGGGTTTGGGTCTGTGAGAGTATGTGTTTTCATGTGTGCGTGTGTGGGTTTGGGTGTGTATGTGTGTGTGCACAGTTGTATATGAGAGCTTGGGTGTGTGTGTATACATGTGCATGGATTTATGACTCCATGTGTAGATTTGGGTGTCTGTAGGTTTGGATGTGTGTGACTTTGGGCGTGTGGGGGTATGTGAGTGTGAGTTTGTGCACATGTGTGTGAAGGTTTGGGGTATGGGGCGTGTGTGTGGGTATGCACGGGTGTGGGAGGGGTTGAGGGTGTGGGGTATATATGTGGATGAGTGTGTACACAGGTATGTGAAGGTTTAGGGTGTGGGGGTGTATGTGAGTGTGTGCATGGGTGTGTGAAGGCTTGGAGGTGTGCATCAGAGTATATACATGTGTGGGCGTGTCTGGGTGGTGTGCCCCAGCAGGCTCGGGGGTGTGCATCAGAGTATATACGTGTGTGGGCGTGTCTGGGTGGTGTGCCCTACCCATGGAGTACACTGGTGTCAGTTCAGGAGATAGAAGTTGGCAGGACTTCAGTTTTGTCACCCCCCATGCTTCCCTGGAGCCAGGCCTGGCATGTGGTGTAGATGCTCATTGGCTCTGGTTCCTTCTGTGGGCGAGCAGCTGGTCTGGCCCCTGGTGGCACCCTGGCCCTCCTCTGAGCAGCCTTATGCCTGAATCTGCAGGTGGCATTGCACCCTCCAGACCACTCACCAGTGTGAACCACAGGCCAGGTGGCCAGTGCCGGTGGCAGGCCAGCAATCTGTGCCCCACCCAATGCCCAACTCTTGGACCCAAGGACATCTAGTGGAAGCAGGGTCCCAATGCATCAGCCAAAGTGCCTTCCCAGTGGCTGGATCCTTCACCCGGATTGTCAAACAAGGGTGCACGTGTCCTTGGTAGCAAGACCCGCACTAGCTTCCTGTGTTCTCCCTCCACAGTACAGGGACTTTGTACTCACTAGGCCACTCCCAGGTTCAGCCCAGGGCCTGCACGTGACCGTCACCCAGGTAAGCTCTGAAAAGGTGGAGAGGGCTGGGGACACCAGGCCAGACATGTGACACGTCCCTCTGACTTGTCTAGGTACACACGGCCCCAAGGAACCCCCCAGAGAATCTCTTCTGAAAGGACAGGAGCTGCAGCCCCTCACTCTCTGTGGCCGGCGGGAGTCCATCATGGCCAGCATTGCCTCCCAGGATTTCTCTGTGAACTCACGAGGGCAGCATGTCACTCCGGTGGCCAGGCCTGGACATCCTGCTGAGGATGGGAGGAAGATGGAGAATATGGCAGCCACAGCAGTCCTCCCGATGGGGCCCTCTCCTCAGCCCTGCTCTGGGGGGGTGCAAGACCCGCATGGCCTCCGGTCTCAGCCCCATCCTCCCCGAGTGCTGCTGGTTCTTCCCCAAAGCAGGAAACACGGTGCTCTGTCACAGCCACAGGCAGGCTCAGGACCAGCTTCCCTCTGAGGACAGGGGGGCTGATGTCTGCACAGAGCTGAAGGAGAGAAGGGCTACAGAAGTTTTAGAAAGAGGAGAGACCCCTGGTTCAATCCCCATCCCCTGACAGAAGGGAGGGAAGCTGAGGCCAGAAGGAGAGTCACCTGCTGAGGCCACCCAGGACTGCAGGCTGAGAGCCAAAACACGGAGTGACACGGAGGGGCAGGCCCTGTGCACAGAGCCATCTGCCCAGGGGGTGGGCACTTCTCCCCAACTCCACTCCTGTTTGCAGGTCTTCACTGAAAGGGGCCAAGCAAGTTGCCAGACATTGAAAGAAATCTGAATAAAAAAGCAGAAAAATTAACAAATACAGAATCTGCAAATAATGAGGATCCCAGGTAATAAATGAATGTGCCAACCAGCTAATTAACAGTGTATCTGTCTTAAAATAAAAGCATGTGTACCAAACACTGAAAACTGGAATAAAGGTCAGGGAACCTAAATGGTGTTTTGGAGGCAGAGCAGGCCAGGAACTGGGGCAAAAGAACCTTGGGAGGCTGAGGCGTGACTCCAAACAGGCGTGGAAATGTGCACCTGTCCCATCTCTGGACGGACGTGAGTAAGCTGAAGAGTTGGTGGGAGAAACAGACTTTTACACATGGGGCTGTTTGGGTCCCTCTTTTAGGTGGGGACAGGGCAGGTGGCACTGCGGGCTGCTGTCCTGGCACCGGCCTGGTACTTCTGTGACCCACACGTGTTGGAGCCCAGTGTCTGGGTAGATTAGAGATGGCTCCGGGGTGCCTGCCTGTGCTGGATTCTCCCAGCTGGCTTGTAGCATCTGTAATTAACAATGAGAGCAGCTGTGCAGAGCTTTGCAACACAAGCTTCCTGTCCTCTGGAGCTTCTGGATGAGTTTAATCAAAATGTGTCTTGATATCGCAAGGGGAGTTTAAGAGCCAAAATACTTAATTCGCTGTGACCAATGAGGAACATTGTAGCGGGGACTTGCTGGTGAATCAGCCTCTTTCTCCACATCTGGGTAAAGGTTACAGTTTAAACACAATAGTAAGTGTCTCATTACACAGACTGACTTGAAACCCAGATCTCTCTGGGGTTGTTCATTTTTATTGTATTGATGTGTGGACAATTCAATTGCAGTGATTTCTTCAAGGGATAACTGAAGAGCCACTTTAGCAGTTCCTGTGCAGACACGTTCTGCCCGGGGGCCCTGAGGGTGGGGTGACATTCCCAAGACTACGACAGTCGACATTCCTTGTGAGAAGGAGGAAGGGGGAATTCATGTTGGAAAGTAGTTTTCTTCTCTAGTTGCTTTTTCACCTACATCAGGAAAGGGAGGTTGTTTTCAGGCAAAACTGTGGCTTGCAGACATGGCAAGTGTGAATCTAGATATCCACATGCCAGGAGCCATGTATGCCCTGGGCTACCAATGCCTGCCATGGGTTGCAGGCCACTGTTCTGTCTTACTATGATGTTAGGTGCATTTGTAACGTGCTATGTGTCTGTGTATTCGGCATTTTGCCACACAGACCCCTGCCCATGGAGCTGGGCCGGAGAAAGTGTCGTGTCCCAATGTCCTCTGGTGGCCACTCCATGCAAGCATGGCCTTCCGTCACATGGGCTCCTGGGACACGAGCCAACCCATTAAAAACAATGTGAGAGAGGTGCCTGGGACTTCTCCATCTCCCACCGACCCAGATGTACTTATGAAGTTATTTATTCGTGTGTGTGCGCGTGCACACAGAGGCCTGTGGATTCCACGGAAAGGTGCGGACACCTGGAAACACACAGACATGACGCGGCCTGCAGACTGTGCAGAAGCATGCATACGCACAGAAACATGCAGACAGGCATGAACACACAGCACTCAGTGCACCTTGTCCCAAGTTTTTAGAACAGCCTGTAAAGAATGCATGAGATATCTCTGAAAATTAACTACAAGACAGAAAATCGGAGAAAAGGAGAGCAACATCAGACAGCAGGAAGAAAGGATGAGAGAAAACCAATGACGATAATATAAACAACAGCAGTGCTCCTAAGTCGCTCACTATGTGCCTGGACCGAAGGATGTGTGGTCACCTCTCATTTCCGAGGTGGGCAGGTGCCAGGCTCCCATCTGGCATCTTTTCACAGCATCACCATGTGAAGGACAGAAGCCACCAGTAGGACCCCCCTCTGAGCCACATTTATGAGTGGCACAGGGCAAGCCCTGTCCCACAGCGGTGCTCTGGGTGACAGAACGGGCTTCCCTCCTGAGGCCTCTATGGCTCACACAGCCTGTGCCTGGTGTCTCTCATGCCCCAGGTGGATGCTGTGACTTTGGCATTTACAAGGGCCATCGCTGGGCCAGTGGGGGCTGTTGTTTGGGGGGCCAAATATGGCTGGGAGATCAAAGAGCGTATGTTGAGAAGGGGTGGGGGGCTCATGTTTGGACACCCCCTTGTGTCTCCATCTCGTCCCTTTGCTGGGATGGAAGAAGGGTTGGCAGCCCAGACACGGTCACAGCTGTGTGGACATGTGATCGCAGGCATTTCCTGGCCTCTCCGGGTGCTTTCCAGCTTGGCCATCTGTTCAGTGAGGGGAAGCTCTTGTGAGTGGGTGTGTTGTTCTGGTCAGGCCGGCCCCTGCACTCACACTGCAGGAGGGCAACCACAGCTGTGGCCTCAGACCAGGGCAAGTACAAGTGCCTGACCCACAGATGCCACCGGCAGCCAGGAGAAGCTGAAGAGGAAGAGAGGCACTGACTGGGGTGAGAACCCCACCCGGTGACCAGGATGCTCCTGGGGCAGGTTCCTGTCATCATGCGATCCGGATCCTCCCAGAGTCTTTACGGAACTCACATCATCTGTTTGTCTACATCCTGTCTTCCCCACCCAACAAATGGAATGCCAACCCATATGCTCCAGGACTTTATGCAAAAGTATTTAATGAATGAAGCTAGACAGTCTGCCTCAGGTTCACGTAGGTCCATGCTGGCTGCCTGGGGAGGTGGGGTACCTGGGGAGGTGGAGCACCTGGGGAGGGAGGTAAAGCACCTGGGGAGGGAGGTGGAGCACCCAGGGAGGGAGGTGGGGCACCCGGAGAGGGAGGTGGAGCACCCGGGGAGGGAGGTGGAGCACCTGGGGAGGGAGGTGGAGCACCTGGGGAGGGAGGTGGGGCACCCGGGGAGGGAGGTTGGGCATCCGGGGAGGGAGATGGAGCAGCCTCAGGAGGTGGATCACCTGGGGAGGCAGGTACAGCACCTGGGGAAGGAGGTGGAGCATCAGGGGAGGGAAGTGGAGCACCTGGGAATGGAGGTGGAGCATCTGAGGTGGCAGGTGGAGGATCTGGGGAGGGAGGTGAAGCACCTGGGGAGGGAGGTGAAGCACCTGGGGAGGGAGATGGAGCATCAGGGGAGGGAGGTGGAGCACCTGGGACGGGAGGCGGAGCACCTAGGTTGGCATGTGGAGGACCTGAGGAGGGAGGTGGAGCACTTTGGGAGGCAGGTGGAGCACTTGGGGAGGGAGTTGGAGCAGCCTCAGGAGGTCGAGCATCTGGGGAGGTGGTCTCCTTAAGCCCTTCTCGGGGGTAATCCCGTTTTAGCATCCAGAGTGTGGGCTTCCTGAGGACAGGTTCCTAGTGCTCTTCTCCCAGCCCAGCCCAGTCCAGCTCAGGAAGGAGGAAAGAGACCCCCAGAAGTGTGTGGATATCTGTGTGTACAGGTGTGTGTCTCTGTGTGTGCATGGATGTGTGTGTGTAGACTTACATGTGCATGCCTGTCTACCTATGTGTGCATGGGCATATGTACCTCTCTGTACGTGCATCTACATGCATCTCTCTGTGTGCATGGACCCACATATGCAGTGCTTTCGGATCCACGTGTACAAGCCTGTGTCTGCATCTGAATGTGTTTCCCAGCCCACTTGCAAAGCTCCTTGGATGTCAGAGGTACATCATCTCCCAGCAGGACTTGACAGGTCACACACTGCCCCACAGTGAGGGGACCTACAACTTTTCCCAGGACGTGCCAGGATGCTTGAGACCCTCAAAGGTATATAATGGCCTCTGAATACAGAAAGTAAGTGGAAAGTACTGATTTAAAAGCAAACAGAGACAACTCCTTTTGCAAAAGATTTTCCCAGCAAACACCTGTGCCCCGAGGGCTCCCCACAGAGGGTCTGCCTGGTCCAGGAGGGCTCCCGTGTGTGTCTCCGGATAAGGGATGGTCCTCTGGGCACCCTCCATTCAAGAGCCTCATCTGCGCCAGCAGGTCAGCAGGGGGTGTGGGGGTGCAGAGGGAGGGGGTCCCCCCAGACCAAAGTAACACCCCCAACTCTGAGGGCTCCTGCCTCACCTGGGCTGTGAGGTACAGACACAGATTCCTGGGCCCCAGAGCAGTCTGCGACCAGAACCCCAGCCACCCCAGGGCTCCACATTTTAGGCTGCTGACCCTGAAACCTGTGCACATGTGAGTCCTTCTCCAGAAGAGCACGTGGCTACTGAGACCCAACCCCCCCATTCCGAAAACAGAGTTCTCCTTGCTCCATGTGACCCACAGCCAGGGAGTGGCTTCCTGTCACAGCTCTGTGCCTAGGACTCTCCTATGGGTCTGGAGGGCACAGTGAGGGACAGGGGTGTGGGGGAGGGGTCAAGGAAGATAAAAGAGAATACCGCATTGTGTAAGGGCCTGGAACTGGAGGGGGCCTCATGTGCTGAGGCTTGAGGGGTGGCCAGAGGCACTGAGATGGCATCATTGAGCTTACATGGGCCTGGAGTGGGGGTGGGGCACACCTGGGTGGGGGATGGGGCACCCCTGGGGTGGGGGGTGGGGCACACCTAGGCTGATGGATGGGGCACCTCTGGGGTGGGGGTGGGCACACCCAGGCTGATGGATGGGGCACACCTGGGGTGGGGGGTAGGGCATACCTAGGTTGGGGATAGGGCACACCTGGGGTGGGGGTGGGGCACACCTGGGGTGGGGGTGGGGCACACCTAGGCTGATGGATGGAGCACCTCTGGGGTGGGGGTGGGGCACACCCAGGCTGATGGATGGGGCACACCTGGGGTGGGGGATGGGGCTGGGCAGACCAGGGGTGGCCTAGGACACTGACCTGCACACAGGTCCTGCCAAGTCCTGGGCCCCACCATCAGGCAGCAGCCTGGCATGCATCAGGGGAAGCCAACAGCCCAGGGTGACTCCAATGGCCGTCTGCCTTGGCCCTGTCTGTCTCTTCTCCAGCTCCTAGACTGACTTTGGGGTCAGCATGAAGTCCAACTGGGGTATTTTTCTTGTATGGCTTGTCATTTTGGTGTCATATCCAAGAATCCATGACAAATTTCAGGTCATAAAGATTTGCCCCTGCGTTTTACTCTAAGAGCTTCATGGTTTTGTGTCTGATTCGTTCTGGTGTGTTTAGGGAGTTAAATTGAGGAAGGGGTCTATGCAGTCATCCCTGCATTGTTTGTTGGTGAGACTGTACCCTCCCCCCAAAGGTCCACCTGCCTGGGTGTGTCCCTGGGCTCCAGCTCCACCCGGCTGGTCCTGCCCATGCATTTCAACCACCCCTGGTGGCTTGGCCTCACCTCCACTCCTATTCCCCGCCAAGGGTCCCTGCTTCTCATTTACCATCCCTGCTCAGGCCTCAGTCCCCCATGTGCAGGATGTGTGTGTCCTGGGTGGTGTCCCCACTAACACAGAGTGCTGGACCCTCCTCCTCCTGACCTCCACCCAGCTCCTTGCAGCCAGTCCTTTCCTGAGAGGCTGGACCTGGGCTCCTGCTCCACACCCTCATCCATGGGCCACCCAATCAGGAGTATCTGGGGCCATGAGGCAGTCCTAACTCCAGAGATGCAGCACTTGATGGTGAACTTGTGTGCACGCAAGTGTGAAGGCCCAGCTTTGACACCCACTCCCCTGGGCTCAGATCCCATCTCAAAGGCTTCTGTGGTGTGACCTGGGCTGGTTGCCCTCACAGGGATGAGCCCTACCTTTTCTGCTTCTTGACCCCAGGCCCAGGCCCCCAGAGCCCCCGAAGACTGGAGCGAGAGTGCGTAGGTGCCAATTAAGCTTGGCTGGCATTTGCTGGGTGGGGTGATGCGTACGGGACAGTCTTGCTCTCTCTATGGGGACAGGAATTCACCTGAGGGCTGGACATTGCACAGAGGAAGCCTGTGTGACTGGACTCAGGGCCGACCATCAGCAGACCAAGAGGGGGATGGGTGTGGAGGCAGCTGTGGCTCAAAGTCCAGAGAGAGAAAGTGATGGCCCTGTGTGTGCAGCTGTGTGTGTGAGCATCTTGTGTGCATATGTCTGCATGTGCACAACTGTTGGTGTGAGATTGCATATTTGCACATGTATGTGTGTGCATGTGTGTTCCCCAGAACCTGCCTGCATGTCCAGCGTGGACCACACTCTGGGTGATTGACAAAGGGCAACGGCTCCAGCAACGCCCTGGAGCTGGGTGTCCTACAGGCAGCGAGGCTTCCCAGGGCCTGCAGACCCTGCTGCTGGGTGGAGGGCTGTGGTCCTGGCAGTGGTGGGGACAAGCCCAGAGTACAGAGGGAATGGACAGAGGGGTGGGCACCTGGGGAGAGATGAGTGTTTGGGCAGAATCCCAGGATGGTGGGGGTCGAGAGGTAAGCCTGCCAGGTGTCAGGTATTCTGGAATCACAGAACTCCAGGGCTGGGCTAGACCTGGGCAGGACAGTCCCACTCAACAGGTCCTGGCTGCTCCCAGAGGCTGGACCGGGGTGGTGGGGGGGGGGTGCCAAAGCCCAAGCAGCCTCCGGGATCCCTGTTGGTCTTGGCTGGTGCTGGGTGGCTCTTCCAGCCCCGTCTGGCTGGCACTGGTCCCAGGCCCACCAGTGCCTGCCTCTGGTGTCTTGGGAGAGCCAAAGGACCCAGATAAGGAGGGTCTCCAGCACCTGTTCTGGCCACCAGCTTCCTCACCAGCCAGGCATTGCCACCCCAACAGGCCCCCACCAGGGCCAGAAGCCCCTGAGTGTACATCCCCTCCCCAGCCCTTTGCCCAGCAGACCCCACCAAGAGGATCCAGAGTCAGGAGCCAGGCTGGGTCCACTGGGGCAGGCAGCACGTCCGGCTGGGAGCACGGGCTTCATTTCCTGTCCTAGAGAGTGAAGACACATGGCTGCTTCACCCACGCAGAGCACCCACATGCAGCTCACTCACACATGCACACATGCAGCTCACACACACATGCGCACAGGCAGCTCACACACATGCAGCTCACACACACATGCACACATGCAGCTCACACAAATACATGCACGTGCAGCTCACACACATGCACACACGTGCAGCTCACACACATATGCACAGACAGCTCACACACATGTGCACAGGCAGCTCACACACATGCACACACACATGCAGCCCCCACACACACATGCAGCTCACACACATGTACACACATGCAGCTCACACACACATGCACACATGCAGCTCACACAAATACATGCACGTGCAGCTCACACACATGCACACACGTGCAGCTCACACACACGTGCACAGACAGCTCACACACGTGCACAGGCAGCTCACACACATGCACACACACATGCAGCCCACACACACACATGCAGCTCACACACATGTACACACATGCAGCTCACACACATGCATACCTGCAGCTCACACACATGCGCACACACAGCACACACATGCGCACACACAGCACACACACATGCGCACATGCAGCTCACACACATGCACACATGCAGCTCACATACATGCACACATGCAGCTCACACATGCGCAATGCAGTTCACACACATGCACACATGCAGCTCACACATGCGCAATGCAGTTCACACACACATGCACACACACATGCAGCTCACACATGCATGCACACATGCAGCACACAGATGCACACATGCAGCTCACACACATGCGTACATGCAGCTCACACGTGCGCAATGCAATTCACACACACATGCACACACACAAGCAGCTCACACACACAGCTCACACACATGCACACACGCGCACACACGCAGTTCACGCACACACACAGCCCACAAACATGCACATGCGCACACAAGCCCCCCAGGACCGCCTGCCTGCTCAGTCCTCTGTCCCTATAACCTTTGTCTGTGTGATGCCAAGTAACCCTCCTGGTCAAGAGACTGGACAGACACAGGCCAGGCGGCCAGGTTGGGGGAGGAGACAGGCTGGGGCAGGTGGACATGTGGAGTCCCAGCACTCACAGCTGGCCCCATGCTCACAAGCAGGGTGGGCTGCTGGGGGTCCTGGGGCAGCTTCTGCCCTTCCTTCTCACTGGGCGGGTCCTTGATGGGTGAGGATTGGGGACCTTGCGGCATCCTCAGAAATCCCCTCCTGCTTGCCATGCTGGGATCCAGGACAGGATGGTGGCGACCTTGTCCCATCCCCAGAACCACCCTCTTGTCATGCATGGATCAGGGACGGGCTGGTGGGGACCTTGTCCCATCCCCAGAACCACCCCCCCAGCCCCCATCATGCAGGGATCAGGGATGGGCTGGTGGGGACCTGGTGCCATTCTTGGAACTCTCCCCCTCCGCACAACAGGGCTGGTGTTTGGCCCTGCAAAGGCGTGCAGCTGCTGGCCCCTGTCAGGGCCCCAGCAGCCTGGGAGCTAGGCCGCACAAGGGGGGCTCTGCAAATGGTTCCCCCAACAGAACGAGCCTCCTCCCAGGTCCTCTTCCCAGGAGCCCCTGTCTGCCTTCTGGAGCCACTTGAGGGTGAGGTCCCATAGGGGCTGAGGAGGCAGGAGGAGTTGCTCTGGGGCTCCCAGGGCTGGAATGTGGGATGAGCCATGGTCAGATCAGATTTCCTCATTTGCCTGAGGAGCTCCCTAAGTTGGGGGAGCCAGCCCTGCTCTAATGGGAACCAGCTGTGGGAGGGGGAGGCCGTGTCTGGAAGAACAGGCCACGTACTCCGTGCTCCCAGGGAAGATCTGATGAGCCCCGCCTTTTACAGCTGGGGAAACTGAGGCCCAGAGAAGGCCCATGTCCAGGACCCCTCCAGACTGCAGCTGGGCACCCTCAGCGTCCAGCCGGCTGTTCCCTGTGCTCAGACCAGGCAGACCCTCCAGCAGGCTGGGCGGCCCCTATGGGGCCCCTCTGCCTCCCCGGGCACACGCTCTGCTCCCCATGCTGGGCTCACAGGGACACAGGCTCTGTGGCTGGGGGGTGATTCTCAGGCCATCAGCAGAGGGCTGCTCTGGGAGAAACAGCAGTTGTGGTGTGGGCAGAGAACCAGGGCACACCGTGGTCCGCCCCAGCCCCCCAGCTCCTGCTACTGCTGGCTAGCTGCGTATCGGTCAACGTTTGCTGCATGACAGGCCACCCTCGACTCATGGGTGAACCACAAGGAGGTCTCATCCGTCTGCCTGCAGGGCCTAGGTCTGGGGTGGGGACCTTGGTGCCAGGTCAGCATGGAGCTGCAGTTGAAGGTGGGGTTGGGGCTTTGACTGTGGCTGAGCCTTCCTGGAGAGGGCTAGGAACTGGTGGCTCAGGGGGTACAAATCACAGGGAGGCTGCCCGGGGCTGGAGGGATGGCATGGGCCTGGGAGAGGGCTTTGAACAGGAAGCAGGGGATGGACACGGGTCAGACCCAGCTCAGGCATGAGGCACAGAGATGACCATACCTGGGCTGACCCTGCACTCAGGACCCCACGGCCTACTGCTGACACCCTAGGATCCTGTCAGGGCCAGGACCCCTATTCCTGCTCTGCTGATGTGGCCTGGCCCTGGCAAAACTCGGGTAGGGGGCACCAGAGCAAGGCCCAAGATGTGGGTGGACTGGGTCTCCAGGGCAGGGACACAGACTGGGGTGTGGTCGGGAGGGGATGTGGGGGTGAGAAGCAGGTGGGCGGGGACAGTCCAGGGGGCACAGGAGGGGATGTGGGAGTGAGGAGCAGGTGGGCAGGGACAGTTAAGCCACAGGAATAGGAGTTGTTTCTGCAGAAAGGGGCATTATCTTTAAAATTTTTTTTTTTCAACGTTTATTTATTTTTGGGACAGAGAGAGACAGAGCATGAACGGGGGAGGGGCAGAGAGAGAGGGAGACACAGAATCGGAAACAGGCTCCAGGCTCCGAGCTATCAGCCCAGAGCCAGATGCGGGGCTCGAACCCACAGACCGCAAGATCGTGACCTGGCTGAAGTCGGACGCTTAACCGACTGCGCCACCCAGGCGCCCCAGGGGCATTATCTTTAAATGAGGATGTTGATGATTGTATTGAGGTTACTGAAGTCATCAGCATCCGTGAAGAGGATGCTGAGCACACCTGTGCATGCTCAGCGGGCCTCAGCCATTTCCACTGGTGTCTGCACATAACTGCAGAGTGCTGGGCAAGAGGTGGGACCAGGCCTGAGGAAGAGCAGGGACAGTCTTACCTACCAGGCAGTGTTGCTGGAATGGCAGAGGGGAGGGGGCCTGGCCAGTGGCAGGCACCCCCATAGTCAGGCACCATGGCTGGGATTGGGGTCAGGGCTGACCTTGGGCGCCCTGGCTGGGGTGGGGGCTGGATTAGGAGGACATTCCTTGGATGCTGCTGCCCTCCTTACTTGGGGAGTCCACTGCCTTCAGGGCTCCAGGGAGGAAAGCAAGACCCTGCCCAGCAGAGCCCCCAGCCTAGGTGGCAGGACAGCGTGGCTGTGTGGCCCCCAGGGGACAGTGGTGGCGGACTGCTCCCCAAGCAGCTGGAAGGTGTCTTGGGTGAGGTGGAGCACAGTGGGCAGGATTACAGGCATGTGGGACAGCTTCTCGGTCCCTCTGCCAGCCCCCCGAAGCAGAGGTCCCTTTGCAATCACACCGTGCTGTGGAGTGTGTTCTGCAGCGCCCAGGTCCCACCCCTCAGGTGTGATGGAGGTGACTTTGCCAGCAGGGAGCCTGGCCAGCCCCCACCAGCAGACACTTGGCACCACAGGAATCTGCCTCCTGATTACCCAGTTCAAAGGGCTTGTGTGTCCCCAGCTGCTTCTGGCTCCTGGTCCTGGCCCGGAAACAGGGTGCCACACAAGCCCTCCACCCGGGGACTCTTGTCCAGCTCCTGCTGTCATGGGGCCTCAGCACCAGATCTGATGTAGGGGGCAGGATGCTCAGAGTGGATCTGGCTCAGCTGGATGCCAGGACATGCAAGTCTGTGCAGACAAGGCTTCTGGCTGACCGGGGCTCTGGGTCTCCTGCATGTCAGCTGGACCTCCTGCTGCCTGGAGGAAATCAGACCTGTCCTGGATGCCCCGTCCCCCAGGTCTCACCCAGATGTCCCTGTCCCCCAGGTCTGTCCTGTATGTTCCTGTCTCCAGGTCTGTCCTAGATCTCCATGTTCCTCAGGTCTGTCCTGGATGTCCCTGTCCCCAGGTCTGTCCTATATGTCAGGTCCCTAGGTCTGTCCTAGATGTCCCTGTCCCCCAGGTCTGTCCTGGATGTCCCTGTCCCCAGTGTCAGCCCTGGATGTCCCTGTTCCCCAGGTCTCACCCAGATGTCCCTGTCCCCCGGTCTCTCCTACATGTCAGGTCCCCCACATCTGTCCTGGATGTCCCTGTCCCCCAGGTCTGTCTTAGATCTTTCCATGTCCCTCAGGACTGTCCTAGATATCCCTATCCCCCAGGTCTGTCCTGGATGTCCCTGTCCCATAGGTCCATCCTGGATGTCCCTGGGCCCCAGTTCTGTCCTAGATGTCCCTGTCCCCAGGTATCTCCTAGATTTCCTTGTCCCCTAGGTCTGTCCTGGATGTCCCTGTGCTCCAGGTCTGTCCCACATGTCCCTGTCCCCCAAGTTGGTCCTAGATGTCCTTGTCCCTAGGTCTCAATTAGTCACTGTCCAATGACTAATGAATGGATAAAGAAGATGTGGGGGTGCCTGGGTGGCTCAATCAGTTAAGCGTCTGAGTCTTGGTTTCAGCTCAGGTCATGATCTTATGGTTCATGAGATCAAGCCCCATGTTGGGCTCTGTGCTGACAGCAAGGAGCATGTTTGGGATTCTCTCTCTCCCTCTCTTCCTGCCCCTCCCCTGCTTATAATCTCTTTCTCAAAATAAATAAATAAACTTGAAAAAAAGATTTGGTATAATACTACTTGGCGATGGAAAAGAATAAATAATAATAATAATAATTCACTCATATGTGGAATTTAAGAAACAAAACAGATGAACATAGGGGAAGGGAAGGAGAGAGAAGAGAGGGAAACAAACCACAAGAGACTCTTAACTATAGAGAACAAACTGATGGTTGATGGAGTGAGGTGGGTGGGAGATGGGCTAGATGGGTGATGGGCATTAAGGAGGACGCTGTGATAGGCACTGGGTATTGTATGTAAGTGATGGATCACTGAGTTCTACCCCTGAAACCAATATTGCACTTAAGTTAAATAACTACAATTTAGATTTAAAAATAAGTTTAAAAAAGTTTCCACGTCTTTTGTTTAATGTATTCCTAAGTATCTTATTCTTTTTGATATTATTGAAATGGAACTGTTTTGTTAATTTCATTTTCAAATTGTTCATTGCTAGTGTACAGAAATTGATTCATTTCTGCATATTGATGTTGTATCCTGCAACTATTATAAATTCTAACCATTTTTAGTGGAGTTCCTATGCACAAGATCATGTCATCTGCAGATAGAGATAATTTGACTTCTTACTTTCCAATCTGGATGCCTCTTTTCATTTCTTATCTAATTTCTCTGGCTGGAGCCTCCAGAACAATGTTGACTAGAATGGAAGTGATGAGGTCAGACATCCTTGTCTTGTTCCTCATCTTATGGAAAACACACCCAGTCTTTCACCGTTAAGTATGATGTTAGCTGTGGGGGTTTTGTAGATGCTCTTTATCAAGTCCATGAAGTCCCTGATACTCCAAGTCTGTTGGTCATTTTATCATGAAATGGTATTGATTTTTGTCAGGTGGTTTTTTTTTTTTTGCATCTATTGAGATGAGCATGTGGATTTTGTCCTTAGTCTATTAATAGAGTTTATCACATTGTTTTTGCATGTTAATCCAACCTTACATCCCTAGCACAAATACCACTTGTTCATGGTGTATAATGCTTTTAATTTGTTACTGGATTCAGTTGGATAGTATTTTATTGAGGACTTTTGTTTCTGCATCATAACAGTGGTTTGCAGTTTTCTGTTCTTGTGGTGTCTTTGTTGGGTCTGGGAAATACTAGCCTTCAGGACTGAACTGAGAAGGGCTCCCTTCCCTTCTATTTCTCCCTTCCCTTGCTTATTTCTCTTTGGATGAGCTTGTGAATGAGTATTACTTCTTCTTTAAGTGTTTGGTAGAATTTACCCTTGAAAGCCTCTGGTCTGGGGTTTTTCTTTCTGGCACATCTTAAAAGTACTAACTCAGTCTCTTGGAATAGGTCTATTCAGACATTTTATTTCTACTGAGGTCAGTTTAGATAGCTTGTGCCTTTCTAAGAATCTGCCCATTTCATATAAATTTCTCAGTAGTTGGTAAACAGTTGTTAAAAATATTCCTTCACTAACTTTTTTTTTTGGTAATTATCACTAACTTTATTAATGTGAGCCTTTCTTTTTTTCATTGTCTAGCTAAAGGTTTATCAGTTCTGTTGATCTTGTCAAAGAACTTCGGTTTTCTCTATTTTATTTTGTATGCCATTGATCCACTCTCATCTCTATTACCCCCTTCCTTTTGTTTGCTTTGGGTTTAGTTTTTGCTTCTTTCTGTTACTTAAGGTGGAAGGTTAGGTATTCATTTGAGAACTCTCTTGTTTTTCATGCAGGAATTTAAAGTTATACATACTTTTAAGACCTGCTTGAGCTAGATCTCTTATGTTTTTTTAATGTTTATTTTTGAGAGAGAGAGAGAGAGACAGAGCACAACCAGGGGAGGGGAGAGAGAAATGGAGACACAGATTCTGAAGCAGGCTCCAATCTCTGAGCTGTCAGCACAGAGCCCAATGAGGGGCTCGAAATCACAGACTATGTGATCATGACCTGAGCAGATGTCGGACGCCTAACCAACTGAGCCCCCAGGTGCCCCATACATGTCTTATGTTTTTATATGTGATGGGGGGGAATCTCTCTCCCCTCTCTCGCCTCTCTCGCTCGCTCTTGTGCTTTCATTTTAATCTATTTCCAAGTATTTTCTAACTTATCCTGTGATACTGTCTTTGACCCACTGGTTACTGAGGAGTATGTTGTTTAATTTACTCATATTTGTGAATTTCCCAGATTTTATTCTATTATTCTTTTCAGATTTCATTCCATTTTGGTGAGAGGACATAATTTGTATGTCCCTTAAATTTCAGTCCCTTAAGTTTATTTGAGGTTTATTTTTTGATCTAGCAAATGGTCTATTCTGGAGACTATTCCATGAGTTCTGGAGAATGTGTGTGCTGTTGCGTGGTTAGGCGTTCTACGGTTCTTGAGGTCTGGTGTTGTTCCAGGCTTGCTCATCATTGGTGATCTTCAGCTTAGCTTTTTATCCACTACTGAAAGTGAGTTGTTAACATATTCAGCTTGTTATTGTTTAATGTCTGTTTCTCCATTCAATCCTGTCAGTTCTGGCAGCATGAATTTGGGGACTCTGTTGTTAGATGTTTCTGTCTTTATAATTATTGCATCTTCATGATACACGACACAATTCATGATGAATTGATCCTTTTACACTTTTTAAATGTCTTTTTTTTTTTTTACCTCTAGTAATGTATTTTGTTTTAAAGTCCTTGTGATGCCCTGAGCAGACAATCTAGCCATATCATTCTAGAATTCTGACCTACAGGTCTGTGAGATGATAAATATGTGTTTTTAGGTAAAATGATAGGTTTCTGATCATTTGTTATGCACCAATAGGAAACGAATATGGATTTTGGTATTAAGTGTGAGCTGTTGCCTTACCATATACTTAAGTGTGCGGTGGCTTTGGAATCAGGCAGAGAGGGTGGTGGCTGGAAGGACTCTAGGGACATGATAGGAAAAGCCTAGACACGGTTGATGGGGGTGACAGTGGGAATGTGGATGCTGGGGATGCTATAAGTGCAGTGCTATTGGTATCTGGGGGGAGGAGTCTCCTCGTGTAGTGGAATAAGGCTTGGCAAAGTTTGTTTCAAGGGGACGCTGGGTTTCTTCTTGCCCTTATGGGGAAAATGAAAGGGGAAACATAAGCAGAGGAAAGACCTGTTGAACAAAAAGACACTAGGGAGTGATGATTTTGGAAATTCCCCTCCATGCTGCTGTTTCCTCAGCAGTAGCCACTGTACAACCGTACAATAGCATTTAGTTACCTCAGTGTGCACATCTTCCTATGTGATTTCTTTACCCACCCATGGCTTCTGTGCTATTATCATCAGAAATATTATGTTTATTTGTATACACATACCCAAATACGTGTGTGTGTGTATGATTGTATACATTTGTATACTTGTAATATATATATATATATATAGCCTTATGCAACAGCTTTTTAAACAAGTTAAGGGGATGAAAGAGAGGGTATATACATTATGCAGTCTCTCACAATGATCTGCATAAGTACCAGTCCCAGAGAACTTCATTTGTTCATGTGCATCCTAATTACCATCCATTGTCCTTGCTTTCAACCCAAAGAATTTTCCTAAATAAAACTTAGGAAGCAGATTTGCTAGCACCAGATTCTCTCAGCTCTTGTTTATATGGTAATGTTTTTATTATGCCTTCATTTTTTTTAAGATAATTTTGCTGGATATAAAATTCTTGGTTGGTATTTCCTTCCCCCACCCCCAGCACTTTGAGTATGTTATTCACTGCTTTCTGGCTATCATTGTTGGCTATTGTGAATACTGTTTAAAATATATTGTTTTTGACTGAAGCAGTCTTTAATTCTTTTTTTTTAAGATTTTATTTCATTTTGTAAAATATTTATTTATTTTGACAGAGAGAGAGAGAGATCACAGTGGGGGGGGGGGCAGAGAGAGAAGGAGAGAGAGAGAATCCCAAGCAGGCCTCACCAGTCAGTGCACAGAGCCCGACTTGGGGCTCAAACTTATGAAACAGATAGTGACCTGAACTGAAGTTGCACGCTTAACCAACTGAACCACCCAGGCACCCCACTTAAAACATTTAAAAAACCTCATTGCAGTCTCTTCTTGAACTCATGCTTTATGAGGAGAAGTCTGATGACATTGCTCCTCTATAGGCAAGGATTTTTCCTCTGATGTCTTTCAAGATTTCCTCTGTCTAATTTTTTGCTGCACTGAATATGATATGTCTTTCCATATATCTTATTTGATGATGTTCTCTTTTTTTTTTTTTTTCAATGTTTATTTATTTTTGGGACAGAGAGAGACAGAGCATGAACGGGGGAGGGGCAGAGTGAGAGGGAGACACAGAATCGGAAACAGGCTCCAGGCTCCGAGCCATCAGCCCGGAGCCTGACGCGGGGCTCGAACTCACGGACCGCGAGATCGTGACCTGGCTGAAGTCGGACGCTTAACCGACTGCGCCACCCAGGCGCCCCATTTGATGATGTTCTCTAAGGTTCCTGGATCTGTGGTTTGGTGTCTACCATTAGTCATTAGTCATTACTCCTTACGGCTTCAAATATTTCTTCTATTCCTTTCTCTTTTTCCTCTCCTTCTGATATTCCCACTATGTGTATGTGACACCTTTTGTGATTGTCCCACCATTCTGGGGCATTGTGTTATTTTTTCACTTTTTTTCTCTTTGTCTGTCAGGGTTTGGACATATCTTCAGGATTCATGACTGTCCCCTTGGCCATGTCCACTTTGCTGATGAGTCCAGCAAAGGGAGTCTTCATTTCTGTGACAGTGTTTTGATTTCTAACATTTCCCTTTAACCCCACCCTTAGCACTTCTATCTCTCTGCTCACATGGCCCATCTGCTCCTCATGCTGTCTACTGTATCCATCAGAGCCCTTAGCATATGAGTCATAGTTTATGTTACCTGTCCGGTAATTCCAACATCTTTGCCACACCCGGGTCTGGTTCTGGTGCTGCTCTGTGTCTTCAAACTGTGTTTGGTCCTTAAGTATGCCTTGTAACTGTTGTCAAAGCTGACATGATGTATGACTAAGGGCCTTTAGTGTGAGGCTTTGTTTACCTGTCTGCATTCACTGCTGTAGTGGTGGGTCCAAGGACAGACTTCGTGGGCTGATCCTAATTATTTTACTGTGGTAAAATACACATATACCATCCTAACCATTTTAAAGTGTACAGTTCAATGGCATTCCTTATATTCCCATTATTGTGTAACCATTACCACCAAGAACCCTTGTCATCTTGCAAAATTAAGACTATATTCATTAAATAATACCTACTTTGCCCCTGGCAACCACTACTGTACTTTCTGTGCCTATTTTGACTACTCTAGGGACCTCATGTAAGTGGAATCCTACAGTGTTTGTCTTTTTGTGACTGGCTTATTTCACATAGCACAATGTCCTCAAGATTCATCCAGGTTGTACCTTGTGTCAGAATTTCCTTCCTTTTTATTTTTATTTTTTTGAAATTTAAAGAAAAAATTTATTGAAGATCTGAAAAACAATTCCTAAAAGATTGGCTTTTCCAGAAAACTGTAGCTACACAACGCATTGCATCTATCATGTTAACACGTGCATTAGACACAACTACAAAACCATGAAACAAGCCACCATTCTTCAACAATCGGAGCAAAGGGACGATGCCTAAGGAACAGCATGGATGGCCTGTAGGATGGCCTCTTTACTTTAAGCACCATAAAAATAGGAGCACAGACAGATGAGCGTGTTCAGGTATATACACTGAATCGAACCTTTGGCACTAGGAATCAGAGCAGTTTGTCATACAGCATTAACACATATTATAAAAGTGCGGAGTGTCAAAGGGATAAAACCACCAGCATTCAAAAGGAGCTTGGTCGACTAGGCAATAAAACACTCTACAGTATGTCTCTCGTCGTCCATCACTGAATACACTGGTAGTGACTTTGAAATTTAAAAAAAAGAAAAGAAAAAAGGAGCTATAACCCCTTTTATTTTCTCTGTTTAAGATCAAACAGAAAACAAACATCAATTCTGTTATACACTAACATTTGCAAAGTACATCATTTGTACAAGAGGAGGACTAAACAAAAATGTGTTTACAGAAATCCAAACAGCTTCAGTGCCTCGCCTCACACAGCTTTCCGATGGTACTCAGGCAGGGCGACTTCATAATCGCTGGCACTAAACAAGGTCGCAGAATTCTTTGCCAGGTATTTTAGGAAGTCATGAAGATAATTCAGCAACAATGCAAGACTCTTCTCGTCCAGAGGAGTATAGGCCAACATGGCTCCAATTCGTACAATCTCAGTAGATGCGGCGCCCCGTACACCTGGGACATGGGCGCGTCCGGGTGGTCTGCGAGAATCTCCGCGTACTGTGGCTTCTCAAATTTGTAGAGCAGCTGAGTCCCCAGCATCACATTGAAGTACTCCTTTATGCCGGCCACCACCTCATTCACAGCGTACTCATTATCTGTGTTTCCTCGAGATTTCTTGTAATTTGCATAATCCTCTAGAATGGAATCCACGTTCTTCTTGGCAGGAAGATAAAACAGCTGTTTTTGCCGGGTAATTAAGTCCCAATCATCAACAAGCCACGGTTTTAATTCTTCAGGAATCTTTACTTTCACTTCAACTCTGTTCATGAATGTTTCCTCATTCTCAACGGTAGGATCCACTCGGGCCTTTTTCTTGCGAGGAGGCTGAGGTGTCTCGCTGGTACTGCCACCATCTCCATTTCCAGGTGTTTTCTGTTTGTTCTTTTTGGTTTTCACTTCAACACTTTTCTGCTGCAGGCCGGCGGTCTTCTTCCCTGGGGCAGCGCCTCTCATCTTCCCCTCTGCATACTGCTCCTGATTGTCTTTTTGAAGTTCTCATTGTTTCTGCAGATTGGTGCCCACGTACTTGAGTACTCTGCTTTCTGGAACCCATTCGTCCCAATTTTTATTCCAACCACTGTAATATATAAAGTATTTCACTTGTTTGTCCTTTATGGCAACCTTTACACACTTTGCTTCATAGAGAAGAGGCCCATGAAAGCACAGCACTCGCTCACCCTCCTGGAATTTGGGCTTCGGGTCCTGTTTCGGCACCATTTATATCTTTCCTTCCTTTTTAAAGCAAACTAATATTCCATTCTATTTTAAGGAAGAACAATATTCCATTGTATGTATAGAACATGCTTTGGTAGTCCATGCATCCACTGATGGACACATGGCTTGTTTCCATGTTTTATCTACTGTGAATAATGCTGCTATGAATATGGATGCACAAACATCTCTTCAAAATCCTGCTTTCAATTCTTTGGGGTATGTGCCAGTGGAATTGCTGGGCCATGTGGTAATCCTATGTGTAATTTTTTTTTTTGAGAATGGCTGTACTGTCTTCCACAATGGGTACACCATTTTACACCCCAACTGACAGTGCATGAGGGTTCCAATCTCCACATCCTTGCCAATTATTGTTAGTTTCTGGGTTTTTTTTAATGTTTATTTATTTTTGAGAGGGAGGGAGAGAGTGTAAGCCAGGGAGAGGCAGATAGAGAGGGAGACACAGAATCTGAAGCAGGCTCCAGGCTCTGAGCTGTCAGCACAGAGCCTGACGTGGGGCTCAAACCCATAAACCATGAGATCATGACCTGAGCTGAAGTCAGAAGCTCAACTTACTGAGCCACCCAGGCGCCCATGTTTTGTTTTTTTAATTCTCCTCACTGTAGTTGTGTTTTCTCACTTCTTTGCATGCCCAGTGAACTATGAGTGGATGCCAGACATTGAGTTTTACCTTGTTGGTGCAGGATGTTTTTGTATTTCTACACATCTTGCTGAGCTCTGACCCGGGATGCATTGAAGTTACTTGAATAGACAGGCCTTTTAGGTCTTGCTTTTGGGATTGTTAGGTGGGTCTGTGCAGGGCTCAGTCTGGGGCTAATTATTCCACACTTCTGCAGTGAGAACTTGATGAGCAGTCTATCCAGTGCTCCATGAATTATGACTTCTTCATGGCTGGCTGGTGGGACCACTATTCCCAGTCCTGTATAAGCACTGGGTACTGTTCCCTCTCATTCTTCTGGGAGATCCTTTGCTCAGCTTCGGACAGTTTTTACATGTGTTTGTGCTGATCTGTGCTCAGCAGAACACCAAGAGGGGGTCTTCTTCAATCCCCCAGGTTCACCTCTGTGCAGCCCTCACACCTCTGGTTCTCTGTGTGGACAGGCTGAGCCACCTTGGTGTCCCATGACTCAGGCAAGTGCTTTTCCAGGCCCCATCCAGGATCCTTCCTCCTGTGCTGTGTCCCAGAAGCTGAGACAATGCTAAAGCTACTTCCATTTATTTCCTGCCTCTCAGGGATTACAATTATGCACTAGTTGATATCCAAGTACTAAAAACAGGTTTCCTATATCTATCCTTTTAGGATAGATAAACCACTTCATGGTGGTTTCAGATGAAAGGTAAATTTGGTCTCTGTTACTCTATATTGGCCAAAAGCAGAAATGTTTCTCATTATTTTATTCAAACCCAAATGAAAACAAAACAGCACTTTTTCTTTTAAAAAATATACACATCAATAGCATGAAAGCATATTCATGCTTCTTTTTTGAATTTCCCTTTTACCTTCCCATTCTGGGTAATTTCTTCTGACTCATATTCTGGTCCACAGAGTCTCTCTTCACCTGAGTCAAGGTAATTATAAATGTCATTCAATGAGTTCTGAACTTGATTTTTGTATTTTTCATTTCTGGAAGTCCTGTTTGGTTCCTTTTCAAATCTCCTGTGTCAAATTTATAGTTTCCAGTTGTTTCAGAAGTTTACAGGCCTGGTTTTATCTCCTTGAATATAGTAAGCACATTTGTTTTACAGTTTCTGGCTTATAACTCAAGTATCTGGGTTTCTTCATGTCTGTTTTTCCACCAGTTCTGTCATGGCAAATTATCTCATGTTTCTGGTCATCTTTGTTTGTGTGCTGAACAGATATTTAAATGTCATTTTTCAGAATAATCCCAGGCCCAGGGTGATGTGACCACTATCCTAAGAGGATTTCTGCTTGCTTCTCCAGGGGCAATCTGGAGCTCCCTTACACCAAGCTTGGGTTTGAGATTTTCTGAGCTTCCGTGAGATTCAAGGCTGGACTGCAGTCCATGGGAGAGCTGGCTCACTGCCCGCTCCCTCCTAGGGGGCATCCCATCTTGTCTGCAGTCCAGGGCAGGTGTGGTTTACCATGGTCCACACCCCTGGAGAACCATGGCCTCCTACTGTTGTTTCCCTAACCCCAAAGACTGCCAAAAGTAATACAGCCACAAAGCTGCCATTTCTGAAAAAGCAGGAGCAGCCTTGACTGCTTGACTCACCTCTCCACCTCCTTGCTCCCCCGGGTTTGGTGATTCATTACCACGATTTAGATGATTTAGATGTTTCCTGCCTCTGTGAAGATGACGCCTATGTGTTGTCTTCATGGGAAAGCCCCTATTAAACTGTTTGCCATTATTGGAAACTTGTCCATATATTAAACTAAACATTTTAAAGTGTTCTCTTTATTTTTGTAGAGTGTGAGGTCACGTTCTTAATTTCTCCCATGTAGTAGCTACTTTACCAAGAACATTTGCCGAATATCTCCTCCTCTCCCATTGGCCTCCAACACCACCTGAGTTATGTGTCAAACTTCCACACATGGAAGGATCTAATCTTGCACTTGATTCCACTATCGGTTGTCCAGTTCCAACCAGCTTCTGTGCCTGCATAGGCACCAGTGTGTTTTAACTACTAGGGTGTCATAATAAGATTTGGTATTTAAAAGGAAAATTTATCTATCACCCTTCCACATGAATTATAACTTTTAAAACCAGTCTTTTCTGTACATTTAAAAACTATCTCAGATGTGTGTGTTTGGGGGGGGGGCTTAAAACAACACATATTCTTTCATAGTTCTGAAGGTCAAGGGTCTGAACTGAGTCTGATGGGGCTACAATCAACAATTGCATCTGCAGGGCTGGTTCCTTGTGGAAAAGAACCAATTCCTTGCTGACTCCAACTTCTAGATGCTGCCAGATACCCCGGCTTGTGACAACATCACTCAATCTCTACTTCTGTGGTTACTTTGCTTTCTCTTAACATGAACCCTCCTGCCTATCTTATATAAGGACCCATGGGTTTTCACACTGGGCCAATCTGGATAATATAGGAAAATCTTCCCATCTCAAATGCTTACCTTAATCACACCTGCAAAGTCCCTTTTACCAGGAGGGGTACATTTTCACAGGACATGGGGATTAGGATGTGGACAGCTTTGGGGAACCATTACTCTGTCTGCCATACCACTCAAGTAATTGCTATATCATATTTTTACCGGATTCTCATTGGCCTATAGATTGATTTAGAGACAGGTACATTTACGACATTAAGCCTTTATATCCATGAACATTGGATATCTCACCATTCATTTGTCTCTAACATCTCAATAAACTTTTATAATTTTTCTGATCCTTAGGTAATCCTAAATACTTAAACATTTTGTTGTATAGTAAATGTCATGTATCTTTAAGTGTGTATCTCAGATTTTGTTGCTTATGTATACACATATGATTGTTTATATTTTATCTTCATTCTAGGAAACTTGCTGAATTCTACTACTAGAATAATTTGTAAATTCTTCTAAATTATTCACATAGACAGACAGGTCATTTTTATTACATACTCATTTCCACTCTTCCACTCTTTTGTATTTGATTTTCTCAGTTTCATAATTGTAGGGATGTAATAAGGCAATATTAATGAATATATAGTTTATATATAATTTACATTAATATAATAAAAATACAAGCTCATTTCAATAGAGCATGAAGGAATTTAATAATGACCATTAAAAATACATGATTAAGGGGCACCTAGGTGGCTCAGTCCAACCTTGGCTTAGGTCACAATCTTGTGGTTCATGGATTTGAGCCCTACATTGGGCTCTGTGCTGACAGCTCAGAGCATGGAGCCTGCTTCAGATTCTGTGTCTCCCTCTCTCTCTGCCCCTCCCCCACTCATGTTCTGTCTGTGTCTCTCTCTCAAAAATAAAGAAACATTTAAAAAATAAAAAATACAGGGCTAAAAACCTTACCAAGGTTAAAAGAAGACAAAAAATCCCTGACTTGAAGAATATATGCTAAAAAAAAAAAAAAAAACCTGACAACAAAGCTACAGAAAACATCACCATAAATTAAGACAACCTAGGGACCCTCACTATACAATCAGGACTAGGATAGGTGCTATCACCATTCTCAATGACACTGGGAAGAGCCTAGGAGCATCACTGTACAATCAGAACTAGAAAAGGTGGCTTCATCGTTCTTATTAACACTGTTCTATTAATATGTGTTTCTAGCTCTCTGGGTGAGCACTGTTTCCTATCTCAACCTTGACCAGTTCCATGCATGCTGGTCCCTCATATGCAGAAGTGAGAAGTTCAGCTTCTTGGGTGTCTCCATGAATAGGGTGTACATGACGAAGCCCTGGTCTAGACTACATGCTCCCAAAGCATGCTTTACATCTTGTCCATAATGCATTTTCCTGGCTCATTGTTCAAACCCCATAGTTTCCTTGGGTCTTGATGAAAGAAGAGAGCTATTCTTGTAGCCAATAGCCCTAAGCCCTTCTTCCACCAGGCTTAAAGTCAGAGTTTCTATAGGAGACTGAAGTGCATGTGTCGTGGTGCTCACTAAAGCACATTTTATAGTCCTCCCCTGGAAGAGTGAAAGATGACATGCCATGTGCCAAGATGGCAGAACAAAGCCTTCTTGTGAACCAGTGCCACCCTGAGTGTGGGTGTTGTGGCAGAAATGAGAGGTGGAAGTTAATGGCTCTGAAATCCTTGAGTTTCTAAGGGGCTGCTTTCTCCAACAGGAAATTGCAGGTATGGAACATTCCACACTCTGCCCTGGATGATGACACACCTGCAGAGACTCACCTGGAGCAGAGAAGGGCAGGCAGAAAAGGCAGCCCCACCCCCCAGCTACTGAGACCATCCCATGGCCACAAGTTTGTTAGAGAAGAAAGGTGTAAAGAAGAGGGAATGTGGCCATGGGCACCCCTGGCCTGCTAGGCTGTGGGCAAGTGGGATCCTATGTGTCCTCTCTTATCAGCTGTCCTTTGTCATTTGGAGCTTCTGCCTCTGCAGGGCAGTGTTGGTGACCTCTGCAGCAGAGAGGCCTCTGGACTGTGAGCATTCTGTGTACCCTGGGGCAGAGGGCCTGAGAACGTCAAGCAGAGCTTCTTGCCACACCTGCAGGGTTGGCCGGACCCAGACCTTGGTTGGTCTAGCGTAGCCACCCCACACACACGTGGGGGGCAAGTTGTGTCTGCAGGAGACAGGCAAGCCCAACTCTTTCCCAGCTCAGAGCAAACTCCTTATTTCTTGCCAGAGTGCTGTACTTACAGAAAATTGCTAGAAGTTGGAATGATGATCTGGCCTGATTTGCTCCAGGATAAATGAAAACGTGCTGTGTCAGAATGTTTCACTGGTGTTGCCAGCCACACAGAATGGGTCAGTATGCCTCTCGGGAGCCATCGCCCACCCACTTCTTGCAGCCAACCCAACAGGAATTCAGGCCTTGGCTCTGTGGGCACATCCCACAGCTGGCGACCATGCTCTTCCTTTCACCATGAGGTGAAAGGCTCATCCCCTTCCTCAAGACCTCCCTCCCAGGCCACTTCCACATCCTTCCCTGAAAGGCTCTTACCTTTTCAAGTTGGGTGGCTTTCTCCTCCAAATTCTCTTTGCCTTCTGCCAACTGCATGGAAAGTGCAGGGTGAGGGGCTCCAGCCTGGGGGTCTGGGAAGGAATGGAGGCAGAGTACAGGGCGTCATACCCTCTGCAGGATGGGTGCTGATCTGGAGAGCCTTGAAGGGCAGCAGTCCTGAAATACAATGCAAGGGATGCAATATTTCCAGGGATCAGATGCCAGAGAACAGTCTTTACTGAATGGTGATTACCTCCGAGATATTGACAGGTTCCTTAAAAGCTTATGAAAATGAAAAACCCCAGACGAGGGTTTCTGAATGTGGCCTTGTGCCACCAGGACTCTGTCGTTCCTTTGCCCAAGCGAATGGAGTCCATACTAATAGCCCCAGGAGACATGTGAGACTGGAGACATGCAGCTTAAAACGAGAACAGGAAACCGAGAACAAACCTTTTAACATGAGGCCACAGATGTCTCAGAATGGCAGCACTGATGTCCTTCCTAGCTTAAAAGGGGACAACAAAAGGGGTGCCTGGGTGGCTCAGTTGGTTGAGTGACAAACTCTTGGTTTCAGCTCAGGTCATGATCGTGGTTTCAAGCCCTGCATACAGCTCTGCACTGAGCATGAAACCTGCTTGGGATTCTCTCTCTCTCCCTCTCTCTGCCCCTCCCCTACTCATGTGTGCTCTCTCTCTCTCTCTCTCAGATAAATAAACATTAAAAATAAGAGTTTATGGCTGCATAACATTCATGATGAATAGCTATGCATAAGCGCCCCTTACAAATCATCATACTTCTTCCCAGATGCATCCCCCATGAAGCAATTAAGCCACTGTCCAGCCCAGTGGTGAAACCATTAGACAGTAGAATATAACCTGAGGAAGTGAGAAGGCAAAGTTCAAGACCGCCTCTTGTTGATAATTTAAACATATAGGGGCGCCTGGGTGGCTCAGTCAGTTGAGCATCCGACTTCAGCTCGGGTCATGATCTCTCACAGTCTGTGAGTTCGAGCCCCGCGTCGGGCCCTGTGCTGACAGCTCAGAGCCTGGAGCCTGTTTCAGATTCTGTGTCTCCCTCTCTCTCTGACCCTCCCCCGTTCATGCTCTGTCCCTCTCTGTCTCAAAAATAAATAAACGTTAAAAAAAAAACATATAATGGCCAGGGCACCTGGGTGACTCAGTTAAACGTCCAACTTCGGCTCAGGTCATGATCTCATGGTTCATGGTTCAAGCCTCACATCAGGCTCTATGCTGATAGCTCATGCTCTGTCTCTCTCTCTCAAAAATAAATAAACATTAAAAATAAAAAAAAAAAGATATATGTCAACCCTAAAGAACCAGTGTGGTTTAGCTACACTGACCAAGACAAGCAAACTTAGGAAAGTGGAGCCGTCACTAGCAACCTTAACAAGATAAAAAGGAGTAGGAGAGAAACCAAGAACAAATGCACCAAAAGGAAACTGAGCTGTATGTCCACAGTGGAGGGAAGGAGTTCATCTGTAATACAGGACATTTCTCGGGGTGTGTCTAGCATTACTGTGCCCAGTGATTAAATCAGTGGAAAACGACACAGTTCAGGCAGAACCAATGGCACAAGTGCTTCAGGAAGGCAGACTTGGGTCATTGCACCAGGTCACGGGCCACAACCACCTGAGGTGCTTGCCAAGGGCAAAAGGGGATACAGAATGAGGAGTGGAGGAGAGTACTTACAGAGACTAGCAAGGACCACGTGCCCATTTGCAGAAACTCGGACTGTAATTGCAATGAGTACTTTTTCCTCATTTTGTTAAGAATGTGTGTGTGTGTGTGTGTGTGTGCATGCGTGCGTGTGTGTGTGTGAGGATGCCTGGGTGGCTCAGTGGGTTGAGAATCTGACTCTGGATTTTAGCTCAGATCATGATCTCACAGTTTGTGGGATCAAACCCCATGTCGGGCTCTGCACTGAGCACGGAGCCTGCTTAGGACTCTCTCTTCCCCTCTCTCTCTGCCATTTCCCCACTCACGTGTGCTCACTCTCTTGAAATAAATAAATAAATAAATATTTTACAAAAGAATAGAAGATTCTATAAGAGAAGAGTGAGCATCACCTGTGCACTTTGCATAGTCTCCTAGGAAAGGGTTAGTGCATTTTCACTTATATTCGAGATGGTTCTATCATGATAGATGGAAATAAGACTTCATATTGTCGTTATTTGGAGATTAACTATGGATTAAGGAGATATGTACGGGCACTGAATTGACAAGGAATGAACTGTCATGGGCAATTTTATGGGTCAACTGGGCTAGGCTATGGTGTCCAATTGTTTGCTCAGATGTTCTCCAGATGTTGCTGTAAAGGTGTTTTGTACATGTGATTAATATTTATAATCATAGACTTTAAGTAAAGGAGATTACCTTTGTTATGTGAGTGGCATCATCCAATCAGTTGATGGCCTTCACAGCAAAGCCCTGAGGTATCCTGGATCTCTGCCTTAAGGCTGCCACATTTCCAGCCTGCTCCATTTCCAGCCTGCCCACCTGCCCTGCAGATTTCAGACTCAAGACCTTAACTTCAACACTTGCTCAAGACTCCAGGCTACTACGTGCCTTATAGATTTCAAACTTACCAGACCCCACTCCTGGTTCCAAAATCTGTATTTGTTTCTGGGGCTGCCATAACAAAATAGCACACACTTGACTTAAAACAACGTAAATTCATTCTCTCTCAGTTATGGAGGCCAGAATTCCAAAATTGAGGTGTCAGCAAGGCTGTTTGTGTAAGGGTTCTGATGGAGTACATCTCCACATCCAGGTTTCTCATGCTGCTGGCAACTTTGGCATTCCTCCACTTGTCGATGCATCTCTCCCTCCATCTCTGCCTCCACCTTCACACTGCATTCTCCATCACAAGGCCATCTTCTCCCTGTATGCTCCTCTCTCTTCTTCTCATAAAGCAACAGTTATTTTGGATCAAGGATACCCTGGTTTGACCTCATTTTAACTTTAATTACATTTGCAACGACCCTATTTCCAAATAAAGTCACATTCGAGGTACCGACAATAGGACCTCAACATATCTGTTACGGGGCGGGCAGGGTAGGGGAAGGATAATTCAAACTGTAACAGATGGTACTACTCTCCAGATTCACTAAAGTCAAACTTCCAGCAGGGTTTCCTTAGAAATTTATAAGTTGACCTTAAAATTCATGTGAAGGACTCAGAATAGACAAAAAAATTTTGGAGAAGAACAGAGCTGGAGGACTTAATTTGTGATCGCAAATTTACGACAAAGCTACAATAATTGAAAGAGTGTGGAATTTGTGTAAGAACAGAAATACACCTCAACAGAACAGAATTAAGAGTCCAGAAATAAACCCTTCTTTTATGGTCAGTTGTTTTATGACAAGGGTTCCAAGACAATCGATGGGAAAAATATTAGTCTTTTCAATAAATGATCCTAACACAACTGTACATCCACATGCAAAAGAGTGAATCTGGTCCCCTGCCTCACACCATATTCAAATTTAACTCCAAATGGATTGAAGGCCTAAATATAGGAGCTGGAATTATAAAACACTTAGAAGAAAACACAGGATTAACTCTTCATGACCTTGGTGGTTAAGCAATGATTTCTTAGATATGACTCTAAAAGTACCAATGTCAAAAGAAATAGATAAATTGGACTTCTTTAAAGTTAAAAACTTTTGTGAGCCATAGAGTGAATTCAAGAAAATCAAAAGGTAACCTAATTTCTTTCTACTGTGAGAAAGTATTTGGTAATCATACATCTGATGATACTTGTATCACGAATATATAAGAGCTCTTTCAATTTAATACCTAAAAAAGAATCGATGTGAAACTATCACGAATGGAAGAAAATTCAGTCAAGTAGCATACAAAGAAACAACAGCCTTCATAAATAAAACAAAATCTAGTTAGAAGCCACCAGTATCAGGAATGAAAGAGGGTCATTACTACAGGCATTGAAATAATACAAGGGAATTTTTCTAACAACTTTATGGCTCTAAGTTCTACCACTCAAGTGAAATGGACAGTTTCTTTGAAAGATACAACATACCAAAACTCCCTCAAGAATAAACCAATAACCTAAACAATCCTATAAGTATTGCAGAGCTTAAATTCATAGTTAAAATCCCCCAGAAAAGAAATGTTGAGGCCAATCAGTTTTACTGGCAAACACGTGGATGGATCTCAAATGCATTATATCAAGTAAGGAAAGCCAGACTTTAAAGAATGCATCTATGACATTCTGGAAAAGGCAAACTGTGTGGATGGAAAGTCTAGATTAGCTGTTTCAAGGGACTATGGGCAGAAGGACTCTAAAGGGGAAGGCAATGGGACTCTTCTATAGCTTGATTGTGGTGGTAACATGACTGCAAGCATTTTTCAAAACTTGCATGATTTGATTCATTTTACTGTGTGTAAATTATACTTTAATAAGAATGGTTTTTGACCAAGTGGATGACAGATATATATAAGTAGTGACTGATGTAACAGAACTGAGTAGGCCACGGAGAAAGCAGAAAACATCCTGATCTACAATACAGAATCCTCAGGAAGAAGCGGTGTGTCTAGCTCTGACTGTGGGAGGGGTTGATACACCCAGGAGTGTCCAGGGAAAACTGAGAAGAAGTTACAACCCTAAATCTTCCCCCCACTCCACACCTTCAGGCTATGTGCCTCACTATCGCAGACAATCTAGAGTTCTATTTTCTGCAGAGTAACAGCAAAATCCACAGTTTAGGGCCCTGGGTGCCAGCGTTAAGTTACGAGCATTAGGACATAGTATATACAATGCAGATTAAAACACAACTACCTTCTACCTGAGTTCCCAGAGTCTGCAGTAAGACCCCTGCCTCAGGAAGGAGCCTGAGATCATGTGTACAAGCTGACAAGCTTAGAGGGATGTCCTGAAGTTACTGACATCACAGGCTACCCATGACTCACCCAGCACTGTCCACAACCCGAGTTTCCAATCACTTTTCATTCCAGTAGTCTTAATTTCAAATGGAAACAAAGGAAGAGCAGACATCGAAGGAAAGACTCCAACATGGAAAATAAACATCAATTCAAGCAAGTGAAAATAGCAGTTTGGTGGAAATTAACTCAGCTGGGAGAAGTTCCTTCAGGTTTAGACAAAAATGATGAGCACATTCCATGTTGTTCCTCCCACTACTCACAACCACACAAGTCACACACAGGAGATTTTGAAAGGATAAACAGACTAGCTAGGGGCCACAGGACTTGAAGAGCAGCTCAGTGTGGAGTTCCCTGCAGTGTTTCTTTCCTCCCATGTGTCCAACTTGGATGTAGAGGAGCCTGTGACCTGGAAATGCCCACACACATGCATGCATACACACTCTTTCTCACACACATATGCTCACACACATTCACACACACTGACTCACACACACACCTCTGAAACACACTCACACACTCTGACACACACACACACACTGACTCACACACATACACACTCAAACATACACTCACATACACTCACACATACCTACACTCACTCTGACACACACTCTCCCACACATGCACACACGCCCTCACACACATATACACTCATACACACTCTCACATACATACACATATGCCAACACACATGCTCACAGTCACACACACACACTATCACACACTCACACACCCACATATTCTCACATTCACACACCTACACTCACACTCACACACAGTTTCCCAGACATGCACGCACACTTTCACACACTCACACATATACACTCATACACAGTCTCACACACACACACACACACATATACACTCACACATGCTCACAGTCACACACATACACTCACACATACCCACACTCTCACAGACTCACACACATACACTCTCACATGCTTACACATTCATGCTCATACACTCACACATGCTCACAGTCACACAATACACTCTCACACGCTCACACACACCCATACTCTCACATGCTTACATACTCTCACACGCTTACACTCTCACACACTCACACACATGCTCACAGTCACACAATACACTCTCACATGCTCTCACAGTCACACATGCTCACAGTCACACACATATGCTCACACGCTCACACATACCCATACCCTGACATGCTACACACTCTCACATGCTCACACACTCTCACATGCTCACAGAATCTCACACATGTTCACACACATACTCTCACCATTAGTCCTAACTAAACCCACAGACCAGGGTGGCCCAACATGATGGAATGCTCTAACCATCCTTCCTATTCTCAACGCAGACATTGGGAAAGCTCCGCACTCTGCCCCCCAAAAGGTGCCTCAGAAGCAGAATTCATCAGCAGAAGGCCAACTTCCAACCCCTTCCCCCACAGTAAGGTGGTCCCTGCGGAACCTGCAGGCTGAGATATCTCAGCCTCAGCATTATTGACCTTGGGTCTGGACAGTTCTTGGTTCTGGGAGGGTGGCAGCAGGTGCACTGTAGGCTACTTAACAGCGTCCCTGAACAACCCACTAGATGCCAATACCACACCCCCCAATTCTGATCATCGACAATGGCTCCTGACACTACCTAATGTCCCCTGAGAACATCACTCCTGGTTGAGAACCCATGCCGTGTGTCCACACCCCCTGCAGGACGGGCCCTCTTCTCTCCCCTCACCCAGAGTAGGAGGCACCACTCTTTCCCATCCCAAGCCTGCAGTGAGGGGACGCAGGTGGAGTCCTGTCCCTTGGGAAACATGAAGGTGGACAGACAGGCCAGAACACATGAGCCGGAATGTACAATCGGAGTGACCCCAAGAGTGGGCTGTCTGGAGCGAGGCCACCAGAGGACTGGCTCCCTGATGGGAAATGAGGAGCCTGCAGCCTGCGGGTACTCCAGGAGGAGGGGCCTGCCCAGGTGGCTGAGACACCACGTGTCTGCCCAAAACAGGTAGTCAGGGTTCCCGCCAATCAATGTTCCTGGTGTCTTGTGCCCTGCTCCATGGAGCTGCACGCCCTCATGTGTTCTGTGTTGTCACGTGCCCCCTGCCGTGGCACTGTGGTGCCTTCATGTGTTCCCGGTGTTACGTGCCCCACGCCGAGGCGCTGCGGTGCCCTCACGTGTTCTGTGCTGTCACTGTGCTCTGCGCCAAGGAGCTGCGGTGCCCTCACGTGTTCTGTGCTGTCACGTGCTCTGCGCCGAGGTGCTGCAGTGCCCTCACATCTTCCTGGCGTCGCATGCCCCAGCAGGGTTGCAAGTCAGACGAGGTCCTGCCCTTGAACCCCTGGGACCCTCCCACCTCATGGCTTCCCGGCCATCTGTCCCTCATGCTGTGCTTGGAGCCTCGGTGCCTGCAGCCCCCGGCCTCATCCTGCTCCTGCTCCTCCTGCCCCCCACCCAAGTTGCAGCCATAGCCCACGGAACACCCCAGGATCGAGGGTGTCTCCTTGAACCGAGACATGGGTAGGACCCTTCCCAGCCCAAGTTGAAGGGGTCCTAGGGGCGATTTCGGGGCTTCTTTTTCCGTGGGGTGGAGGCCCACCCCTCTCTTCCCCTCCCGCCCCTCCCAGCCCCTCCCTGCTCCTATCCTCCTTTTCATGCCCTTCCCCGCACCTCTCCGCCCCTCCTCAGCAACCTTCCCTTACCTGCCTTCCCTTTCCTACCCTCACTCTCATCCCCTCCCTTGCCCTGGCCTCCCTTCCTTGGCCCTCCCCCAAACTTCCCCTCCAATTCCCTCTCATGCCTCACCCCTCCCTGTCTTTTCCCTTTCCCTGCCCTCTTCCTGACCTCCCCAAACTTTCCCTTCCCTTCTCACCCAGAGGCAGGACCTCTCTGCCACTCTGTGTTTCTCCCCAACCCATCCACCTGCCACCGCTGATAACTTGCAGACTCTGTCCCTTTCTCCTCAGCCTGTGCCATCGTTACAATACAGGGGAAGATTGTGGGGGGCGTGGATGTCCCAGAGAGGAAGTGGCCATGGCAGGTCAGCGTGCACTATGCAGGCTTCCACGCTGTGGAGGGTCCATCATCGATGAGTACTGGATCCTGTCGGCAGCCCACTGCTTCCAGAAGTGAGTGGGCAGAACCAGGTGCCATTCCCTAGGAGGTCCAGGGCCTCTGGGGTTGACCACGTGGGCTACCTACAGCTGGGACTTCCCAGAAGTGGGGGAGAGAGTGGCGCCCAGCACACAGTTCCAGCCAGGGCAGCCTCTCCTCTCACAGGGCTTAGTGCTCCTTGGGGGCCATTGGCTTCTTGGGACAGGTGTGGAGCCTCGTCATAGGATGAGAGGTGAGAGGAAACATCACAGGAGAGGTGAGGAAAGACGTACCTTCATGGGCGACTCACTGCACACCTAAGTTCACCCTCCTGGGCTGACGGTGAGCAGCATGTCATGATGAGTCCCTGAATCCTCCATGGGCCCAAGCTTAGGACTTCTTTGGGGGCAGTTTTCTTAGACAACCAGGATTCCAGTGTGCTGGCAGGAGTTTGCTTTTCCATATCCTGGCTGACAGCCTGGAGACCCAGGCCACCATGCTCCAGCTTCCCTGGGCCTGTGAACTCCTAGGAGACTTCCCTTCCCAGGTACAAGGTGCACAAGCCACTGTGCCTCTGTCCTCTGTCCCCACAGGGAGAAGAACACTGAAGCATTTGATATGTACGTGGGCCTTGTGGACCTCAGGGTTGCAGGCAATCACACCCAGTGGTTCGAGGTGAACAAGGTGATCATTCACCCTACGTATGAAGTGTACCACCCTATTGGAGGGGACATTGCCCTGGTGCAGCTGAAATCTCGCATTGTGTTTTCTGACTCTGTGCTCCCAGTCTGCGTTGCACCCCCAGATGTGAACCTTCAGAATGTCATTTGCTGGGCTACAGGATGGGGAGTCATCCTCCCAACAAGGTAAGAGAACTAAGGGGTCAATCTCTTAATTGGAGCTTGTGTAGGATGACAGCTCTGTGTCACTACAGAGAAGAATGAATTCTGTCAGTTATGGGAGTGCAGGTGTCTGGAGACTGGAAATCCCACCCATCAATCACTATTTCTTTGTCAGTGTGTGGTTTTGTTATCCCTGGCTGTCTTTGTTGTCTACAGAGAAGAAGTTACATCGATTCTGAGTACAGAATGTATATTTAGTATATTGAAAATACAAATACAGATTTCAAAACAGAGTTTTCCTTAAGATTCTAAATTCAACTTATAAACAATCTTTTTAAACTTATTTTAAAAATGGGGCACCTGGGTGGCTTAGTCAGTTAAGCATCCAACTTTGGCCCAGGTCATCTCACAGTTTGTGAGTTCAAGCCCCTCATCAAGCTCTCTGCTGTCAGGAGAAAGCCTGGAGCTTTCTTCAGATCCTCTGTACCTCTCTTTTCTGCCCCTCCCTCACTCATACCATCTTTGTCTCAAAAATAAAATAAACATAAAAAAATTAAAAATCTATTAGTTATTTTAGTTTTCTCCATAATGGCCTCATATTTTCTTTCTAGGTTTATACCTGAGTACTTTAGAATTTTTATGGTTACTGAATATTTTATTTTCTTTTTTTAAACATTTATTTATAATTTTTGAAAAGAGAGAGAGAAAGAGAGACAAGCATGAGTGGGCAAGGGGTAGAGAGAGGGGGAGACACAGAATCCGAAGCAGGCTCCAGGCTCCGAGCTGTCAGCACAGAGCCCAACATGGGGCTTGAACTCACAAACTGCAATATCATGACCTGAGCCGAACTTGAACACTTAACTGACTGAGCCACCCAGCCACCCCTGAAACTTTTTTTTTATTGTATTGCTGATTAGTGACAGCTATTGATTTTTGCACATTGATTTTCCCAGCCACCTTATAGAACTCACTTTAATACCTTGTCAATTTAGTATTTGGAAAAGAAACATCCCTATTTTTTTTTTCCAATAATGACTGTTTCATCATTTCTTTTCCCATATTTTCATCTTTTATTTTTTTTATTTTTTGGTCTTATTGCAATGATGCTAGGTCTCCTTCTCTTATTTTCTATTTTAATGAAATCCTTCTAATAACTTGCTATAAATTTGTGGTCTGGTCTGGAGACTTTAGATTAATCTTATACCAGGTTAAGAAAGATTAATGTCTGCTTTACTTAATTAAAAAAATTTACTGAATTTAGGCTGCTAGAAATTCAAATTAGAAAGTTATAACTTTATCATGTTCAATGTAATTCCCATGGTAACAAAAAAAATATCTGTAGAATATACACAAAAGGAAATGAAGAAGGAATTTAAACATTTCACTACAGAAAAAAAGTGTTTAAGCACAAAAGAAGACTGTAATTCAAGAAATGATGGACAAAAAGATACAAGGCATAGAGAAAACAAATAGCACCATGACAGAAGTAAGTCTCTCCTTATCATAATTACTTTAAATGTAAATGGATTAAATTCTCCAATCAAAAGACAGAGATTAGAAGAATGGATAAAATACATGATCCAATTCTGTGCAGTTTGTGAAACTCACCTGAGATTCCAAGGGCACAAACAAGTTGAAAATGAAAGGACAGAAAAATATATTCCTGCAAGCAGTGACCAAAAGAGAGCAGGGTGGCTACACTATTACCAGATAAAATACACTCTTAAAAAAAAGTTACAAGAGAACAAAGAAGGACATGATAGATGAATAAAGGTTTACACATCAGGAAGATATAAAATTATAAGCATTTACACACCTAAAGACAACCATCAAAATATATGAAGCAAAAACTGACAGAACTGAAAGGAGCACTAGACAGCTCTACTGTAATAGTGGAGATTTCAATTGCCTCTCTCAACAATGGGACCCTGAACACCAGACAGAAGATAAGGAAGGAAAGAAGAGGACTCGAACATCACAATGAACCCACTAGATGTAGCAGACACACATAGACACCCACCCCGCAACAGCCACACACAAATGCACTTGTGAAATTTTCAGGATAGACCATACATTAGGCCACAAACAAAGTCCCAGTATATCTTAAAGGTAAATATCCTACAAAATATCTTCTCTGACCCAGACAGGGTGAAGTAGAAATCAGTAATATAAAGAAAATGGAAAAATTCACAAAAACCATGAAAGTAAAACACACATTGTTAATAACAAATGGATCAAAGAAAAAAAATCACAGGAAAATTACAAAATACTTAGAGACAAATAAAAAAGAACTAAATGCAACATACCAAATGTATGGGATGCAGCAAAAGCAGTACTATGGGAAAAATTATAGCTATGCCATTATTCTTTTATAAAGAAGTACTTAACATTTATAAGAAGAAAGACCTCCGATAATAACTTCACTTTACAACTTAAGAAAACAAAAGAGAAACTAAACCAAAGCTAGCAGAAAGCAGACAATAACTAGAAAGCAGAGAAAATTAAATAGAGATGAGGAAAAAAAATAGTCAATAAGACCAATGTTAGTTATGTGAAAAGACCAACAAAATGAACAAACCTTTAGCTAGCCTGACTACAGAAATGAACTGAGAACACCCACTACTGACATCACATAAATAAAAGGATTTAAGAGAATACTAGACATAACTCCACGCCAAGTCTGATAACATACATGAAAGGGAAAAATTCCTAGAAATGCCCAAATTACCAAAACTGACCTCCAGAGAAACTTAAAACTCCAAGTGAGTTGTAACAAGTAAGCAAGTTGGTATTCACAAACCTCTCAACAATAAAAGTCTAGGATGAGGTGGCCTCCCTGATGAACACTACCAAAGATTTAAAGGAAGTTAATGGCAATTCTTCTCAAATGATATTTGAAAAACATAGGAGAGAAGGGAACACTCACCTCATTCTATGGAGCCAACATTACACTGAGCCCAAAGCAAGACACAAAAGTATGAGACACTATTCTTCGTGAATGTAGATGTAAAAAATCCTCAACAAGACCACCAACAAACTTAATTCAAACAGCACATTAAATCCCAAATACAAAATCTAACAGCCACACCTAAAGGAAATAGCAGCAGAAACGGCAAAGACACCCCAACACAGCAGAAGAAGAGAAATAATAAAGATCAGAGCAGAAATAAACAATACAGAATCTAAAAACACAGTAGAGCAGATCAATGAAACCAAGATTTGGTTTTTTTAAACGTAAACAAAATGATAAACCTCTAGTCAGGCTTCTCAAAAGAAAGGGAGATGACCCAAATAGATAAATCACAAATGAAAATAGCATTATTACAACCAATCCCTCAGAAATACAAGCAATTATCAGGGAATACTATGAAAAATTATATGCCATTTATTCTTTTATAAAAGAAGTATTTAACATTATATGCCAACTGGACAACCTGGAAGAAATAGACAAATTCCTAACACCCACACACTTCCAAAACTCAATCAGGAGGAAATAGAAAATTTGAACATACCCATAAACTAGTGAAGAAATTGAATCAGTTATTAAAAATCTCCCACAAATAAGAGTCCAGGACCAGATGGCTTCCCAGGGGAGTTCTACCAGACATTAAGCAGAGATAATACCTATCCCTTCTCAAGCTGTACCAAAAATAGAAAGGAAAGGAAACTTCCAGACTCATTCTATGAAGCCAGCATACTTTGATTCCCAAACCAGAGATCCAGCAAAAAAAGAGAACTACAGGCCAATATCCTGATGAATATGGGATGCAAAAATTCTCAATAAGATACTAGCAAATCGAATTCAACAGCATATAAAAAGAATTATTCACCATGATCAAGTGGGATTCTTTCCTGGGCTGCAGAGCTCGTTCAACCATTTGCAAATCAATCAATGTGATACATCACATTAATAAAGAAAAGAAAAGAAAAAGAAAAAGAAAAGAAAGAAAAGAAACATAAGATCCTGTCAATCGATGCAGAAAAAAAAGCAGTGACAAAATACAGCATCCTTTCTTAATAAAAACCCTCGAGAAAGTCAGGGAGAAAGGAACATACTTAAACATCCATAAAAGCCATTTATGAAAACCTACAGCTAATATCATCCTCAATGGGGAAAAACGGAGAGCTTTCCCCTGAGATCAGGAACACGACAGGGATATCTACTCTCACCGCTGTTGTTTAACGTAGTGTTGGAAGTCCTCGCATCAAGCAATCAGACAACAAAATGAAATCAAAGGCATCAAAATTGGCAAAGATGAAGTCAAGCTTTCACTTTTTGCAGATGACCTGATAGTATACAGAAAAACCCGATAGACTCCACCAAAAGTCTACTAGAACTGCTACATGAATTCAGCAAAGTCCAGGATACGAAATTAATGTACAGAATCAGTTACATTTTTTATACACCAATAATGAAGCAACAGAAAGATAAATAAAGAAACTGATGCCATTCACAATTGCACCAAGAATCATAAAATACCTAGGAATAAACCTAATCAAAGATGTAAAAGATCTGTATGCTGAAAACTATAGAAAGCTTATGAAGGAAATTGAAGAAGATACAAAGAAATGAAAAACCTTCCATGATCATGGATTGAAGAATATTGTTAAGTCAACACTACCAAAGCAATCTATATATTCAATGCAATCCAATCAAAATTGCAACCAGCATTCTTCTCGAAGCTAGAACAGGAAATCTAAAATTGTATGGAACCCAATAGCCAAAGTAATACTGAAGAAGAAGACCAAAGCGGGAGGCATCACAATCCCAGACATTAGCCTCTACTACAAAGCTGTCATCATCAAGACAGCATGATATTGGCACAAAAACAGACACATAGGCCATGGAATAGAATAGAGACCCAGAATTGGAATCCACAAATGTATGGCCACCTAATCTTTGGCAAAGCAGGAAAGAATATCCAATGGAAAAAGACAGTGTCTTTAAGAAATGGTGCTGGGAGAACTGGACAGCAACATGCCAAGAAGAATGAAACTAGACCACTTTCTTACTCCATTCACAAAAATAAACCAAAGGGATACGGGACCTAATGTGAGACAGGAAACCATCAAAGCCATAGGGAGGGAAAGAAGGCAGGAGAAAAAAACCTCTCTGACCTAGGCAGCAGCAATTTCTTACTTGACACATCGCCAAAAGCAAGGGGAATTAAACGCAAAAATGAACTATTGGGACCACATCCAGATAAATAGCTTATGCACTCCAAAGGAAACAATCAACAAAACTAAAAGGCAACCGACGGAATGGGAAAAGATTTGCCAAATGACATATCAGACAAAGGGCTAGTATCCAAAATCTATAAAGAACTCACCAAACTGCACACCCAGAAAACAAATAATCCAGTGAAGAAATGGGCAGAAGACATGAATAGATACTTCTCTAAAGAAGACATCTAGATGGCCAACAGGTACATGAAAAGATGCTCAATGTCACTTCTCATCAGGGAAATACAAATCAAAACCACACTGAGATACCACTTCTCGCCAGTCAGAGTGGCTAAAATGAACAAATCAGGAGACTACAGATGCTGGAGGGGATGTGGAGAAACTGTTGCACTGTTAGTGGGAATGCAAACTGGTGCAGCCACTCTGGAAAACAGTATGAAGGTTCCTCAAAAAATTAAAATAGATCTACCTGATGAGCCAGCAATAGCACTGCTAGGAATTTACCAAGGGATACAGGAGTGCTGATGCATAGGGGCACTTGTACCCCAATGTTTATAGCAGCACTATCAACAATAGCCAAATTATGGAAAGAGCCTAAATGTCCATCAACTGACGAATGGATACAGAAGATGTGGTTTATATATACAATGGAATACTACTTGGCAATGAGAAAGAATAAAACCTGGCCTTTTGCAGCAACATGGATGGAACTGGAGGGTATTATGCTAAGTGAAATAAGTCATACAGAGAAAGACCAATACCATATGTTTTCACTCTTATGTGGTTCCTGAGAAACTTAACAGAAAACCACGGGGGAGGGGAAGGAGAAAAAAAGTTACATATAGGGAAGGAGGCAAACCATAAGAGACTCTTAAATACTGAGAATAAACTGAGGGTTGATGGGAGGGTGGGGGAGAGGGGGAAAGTGGGTGATGGGCATTGAGGGCACCTGTTGGAATGAGCACTGGGTGTTTTTATGGAAACCAATTTGACAATAAATTATATAATTAATACATACATACAAACATACATACATACATACCATTATGCCATCAAAATAAAAAACAGCACATTAAAAGGATTATACACTTTGGGGCATCTGGGTGGCTTGGTCGGTTAAGTGTCTGACTCTTGGTTTCAACTCAGGTCATGATCTCATGGTTCGTGAGCTGTGCCTGGCATCGGGTTCTGGGCTGACAGCACGGAGCCTGCTTGGGATTTCTCTTGCCCTCTCTCTCTCCTACTCACCCACTTGAGTTCTCTCTCTCCCTCAAAAAGTAAATAAATAAACATTTAAAAAAGGATTATACAACTTCAACAAAGTGTTATTTGTCCCAGGAATACAAAGGAGGCTCAGCATGCAAAATTAACCAATAGAACACACCACATTAAAGGAATGAAGGGGGAAACCCATATGTTCAGCTCAAGTGATGCAGAAAAAGCCTCTGACTGGATCCAATGTCCTTTCATGAAGAAAAAAAAGCCAGTCAAAAAGTAGGAAGAGGGGGAGTACTTCCTTGGCACGACTAAGGACATTTATGAACAACCCGCAGCCAGTATCTTACCCAGCAGAGAAAGGTGGACAACTGACGCCTAAATCATGAGCAGGATAAGAAGGCCACTCTCACCACTGACATTTTGTATTGTACCAGAAGCTTCAGACAGTTAAATTAGGCAAGAAAAAGAAAGAAAAGTCACCCAAATTCCAAGTAATCCTAAAATCAACACATAAAACCAAACACTACAAACAAGAACAATTTCAGCAAAGTGCAGGATAAAGATCAACCACACACAAAAGTTAACTGAGTTTCTATATGCCTTCAGTGAACAATCACAAAATGACATTAAGAAATAATACTACATCATCTGAAAAAAAAGCTACCTTTAGTAAATTCAGCCAAGGAGGTGAAGACCTGTAAACCAAGTGCTACAAAACATTGCCGAGGGGGATTTTTGAAAGACCTAAATAAATGGAAAGGCAACTTGGTTCACGGGTTAGAAGACAAAATTGTCACAATGTCAGCACCACCCAAAGTGGCCTGCATGTCCAGTGCCTTTTCTGAAGAAATGGAAAAGTTGATTCTTAAGTTCATATGGAATTGGAAGGGTCCCTATGTAGCCAAAACACACTCTTGGAGGAGAAGATCAAAGCTGGACAGACTCACAGTTCCCACTTTCAAATATTGTAAAGTTATAGATATCAAGACAATGTGATTCTAGCACAAGGACAGATTCATAGACCACCCCCTGTGTACATGTGTGCCTTTGTACATGTGTGTGTGCATGTGTGTGTACAGGTGTGTGCACGTGCATGTATGCATATGGGTGAGGGGTGCACGTGCATGGTGTGAGTTCATGTGTGAGTGTGTGCATGCATGTGTATCTGTTACATTTTTGTTGAATGCCAGGACATTGTAGCACATTTAGAACTGAAGCCTGTGAGCCCCAGAATAGACCCTTCTCTGCTGAGTCCATTAGTGGGGTGGCGAGGGCGGGGCAGTCTGGTGAGAATTTGAGCTGGGTTGCAGGTTCTGCTGTTGCTCTGGCTGCCTTCAGTGCACCAGAGGCTCAGGTCCCTCCGTGGTGGCTGCTGGATGTGGGGCCTGGGGTGTCTCTCTGTTCCTGCTCCTCCTTTCACCTCAGCACCTCTGCACCACCGTGGCACGTTGTCGCCTACCCTCTGGAGGGCAACTGGTGCTGGGAAGGAGGAGCCCTGAGTTGCCTGGTCCAGCCTTGGTCCCTGGCAGTGCTGTGGGCCCATGGAAATGGGCCTCTGTGCACAGTGCTGGCACACCTGGGGCAGCTGCACTCGACTCTGTGTCCTGGGACAAGAGTATCTTTTGGTCCTCCCGACCAATGGAAGGCTCGTGGTCCACAGGTGAAAAAGGAAGCAAGCTGTGCTCTTGCAGTCCTCCGGTGGCAGCTGGCCATCCCCTGGCCTCCTGCGTGGGAGGGGCTCTCTCTCTGGACCCCTGCCCTGTCTCCTGTATTGTCCCATGGCTCTCAGTGGAGACTTAGAGGAAAGACCTACTAGTGAGTGCAAACCTCTCCTGGGCTTCCGAGCATCTGAGCTGGTGTGCTGGCCCACCCTACACAAGCCATTGAAATTATTGCTGACCGCTTTCCATACACATCTTCCTTCCACCTCTTCCCTTGTGCTCTGCCAGGCTCATCAGTTTGGTCCTCCGTCCACCAGCTGCATGGGGCTGTGGCGGCCGTGAGAGTGGTGATGGATAGCTTACACCACACGTCCTCTGTCTCCACCACTGTCTGGGTGGTCAGCAAGACTCTCCACTCTGGGATGGCTGGAACCTCGGTATACCAGGCCCCTGTGAGCTCTGGGGCTGTGGAGTCCACCCCACCATCCTCTGCCCATCCTCCCCATGGGATTGTCTGTACCCTCTGCACGCACGGCTCAGGACCCAGCAGCAAGCTGAGGGAGCTGAGACTCTGTGCCCTCTGGGCCTCCTTCTCTCTGCAACACCCTCCCTGTGGTGTCCACCTTGGGGTTCCAGCGCCCGGGTACCTGGGGACGCTCCCCACCCGAGGGGCATGGGTCCCTTGAGGTCTTGCCTCATCTGCTATGTGTTCCCTGGACAGCCACAATGTAGGAAAGCAGTTGTGTCCTGTGCAGACACATTGCTGCCTTGCTTATGGCAGGAGAGAAGTGCACTCCTTGTTGCCCTGCGTGGTCACAGTGGAGGCCCTGAGAGGTTACAGCCAGCGTATTTCCCGATGCACTTTATTGGGCTGCCTCTTCCAGCACTGCAAACCCTGGTTTGTGGGTGCTCTGTTGCTCTGCGTGCCCGTTTGCACCACCTGCCTTGTCCGTGGCTCCTCTCCTGACATTGCCCTGCCTGCGCAGCCAGCGTCAACCGCAAACGCTGCTGACTCCCTGCTTTGGGTCACCTTCTGTAGCTCCAAAAGTGGTTTCCCCAGGTGCCCCTGGAGGGTGCTGTGCCTTCCCCAAATGGGCACCCCTTTGACACCAGGGTCGCATGGGTCTGAAGCCTGTGCAACAGCTTTTCTTCAGTCAGAGCGATGCCCAGAGCCATGGGAACCTCTCACACATGGGCCAGGAGAGCACAGGTTTCTGGGACCAATGGCTGTGCCCATCAGGGTAGACTGAGGCACGCAAGGGTGACCACCGGGCCAAAAACCAGAGGTCTTTATTTTTGCAACACAGTGCCCTCTCAGCCACCTGGGGACTGGGCTGACAGAGGCTTGTTTGTCCCCAGCTGCAGGCAGTGGGAGGGAACAGGCTAGAACGTGGTGTGGCCCTTCCTGCTGCTTTAGGAAGACTCACGTGACACATATATTTCATACCCACTTAGCAAACCAGGCAACCCCAGTGCAGAGAGGGCAGCCATGAGGAGGTCAGGGCAGGAGGAGCCTTCAGGGTGAGCCAGCTGGGCCCCAGGATGACAGGTGCCTTGGGGACCCCTCACTGGGCCTGCACTCCTTTCCGACAGGCCACACCTCAGACAAGCTGCAGGAGGCACAGATGCCCCTGATTCACTGCCCTGTGCCAGCTGCTCTACGGACACTGTCAGATATTATTGATGGACATGCTCTGTGCCGGGGACTCAAGAAACGTGAAGACTGTGTGCGAGGTGCTTCCCTCTGAGGGGCAGGGGCCAAGCCTGGGCTCTCAGATGTTCACCTGCTTTGAGCCAGGGGGCACTTCGGGAGTGGGAGGTGGTCCCGGATGGCCTGTCTCCTGTAGGGCTCAGGAGCACATCACCATGTGGCCTTCAGCTGGGCGGGAGTCTTGGGTGGCTTATGCGACTCCAGTTAGCACTCAGCACCCTGTGGACCCCAGCACTGCCAGAACAGCCCAGGGCTCCACGTCTGCCTGGGGCCTTGCCCACTGTCTGTCACCCCATGGCACCGTCCCCACCCCCATCCCCACTGGCAGGACAGTGCCTGGAGCACAGCCCGCCTGCAGCAGAGCTTGGCACCGGCAAAGTGGGGCTGAGTGTGTGGGATGCAGGAGGCTGCACGACCCTGAACTCCCCATTCACAGGAACCCCCTCTCTTTCCAGGGTGACTCTGGCGGCCCACTCGTCTGTGAATTCAACCAAACCTGGTTGCAGGTTGGAGTGGTGAGCTGGGGCCGTGGATGCACATACCCTATGTATCCTGCAGTTTATGCGCGGGTCTCCTATTTCTCAAAGTGGGATCCATTATCACATAGAGCACACACCCTGCCTCTTCAGCCACTCCCCACCCTCTCCTCCATGCTATGCGCCACCCTCAGTGTCCCTGTGACCATGCTGGCTGTCCTGTTAATGTTGTGAGGGCCACCGGCCAGGCCCAGATGTGGGGCCACATCTCACCACAAAAGGGCCCAGTGCTCTGGGCTGAGATGTGGTAAGATATTAAATGTTTACCAAGTGAGCATCCCAGAGGGCTATGTCGTCTGTCACTGAGAGCACAGGCCCCCTCACGAAGACAGAGTGTGTATATCGCCTGGCACTCAGTGGCCTTATCAGGGTGACAGGCAGCAAGCGGGAGAAGCACAGGCCAGCCGGCCATCAGTGTCGGGACATGAAATCCATGTGCAGCCAAAGCCAGCAGAGTTTAAATGCTCAGACCTGTCAGTGTCAAAGAGTTTTTAAGTGCCCAAATTTCCAATATGAAAAATTGAAAGATGTGAGCTGAGAGTAGGCATTCGGAAGAACTAAAAAGATGAACACAGAAATCCAGGGGGCCAAATGCCAAGAAAACACCAAAACTAACATTCTAAACATCTGGTTTTGGCAAAAAAATCAAAAAGTAAGAAGTCACTAACTTCATCAAGATATAAGCTGGGGCCCTTGGGTGGCTCAGTCAGTTAAGTGCCAGACTTTGTCTCAGGTCATGATCTCGCGGTTTGTGGGTTTGAGCCCCACTTTGGGCCTCTGCTGGACAGCTCAGAGCCTGGAGCCTGCTTTGGATCCTGTGTCTCCCTTGCTCTCTGCCCCTCCCCTGCTCACACTCTGTCTCTCTCTCCTCTTTAGCTCTCTCTCTCAAAAATAAATAAACATTGGGGCGCCTGGGGGCGCAGTCGGTTAAGCATCCGACTTCAGCCAGGTCACGATCTCGCGGTCCGTGAGTTCGAGCCCCGCGTCAGGCTCCGGGCTGATGGCTCGGAGCCTGGAGCCTGTTTCCGATTCTGTGTCTCCCTACTCTCTCTGCCCCTCCCCCGTTCATGCTCTGTCTCTCTCTGTCCCAAAAATAAATAAACGTTGAAAAAAAAATTTAAAAAAAAAAATAAATAAATAAACATTTAAAAAAAGATATAAGCTGAGAGCAAAAAATACACAAAACAAGAAATGACAAGGGGGAAATATTAAAGAAAAAAAATCTCTGAAATCATAAAAGGTATTGTATAATTCTATGTAAATAATTTTAAAATAAAACATTTCACTTTTTAGAAAGAAAGTAATTTACCAAGGTAACCACAGTAGAGATGGAAGGTTCAAATAGGCCAAAGTCTGGAGAAGAAGTGGAGACGTTTCAGAAGGAATGTAAAAGCCCTTGGTGAGGGTTCCTTGGGAACCTGTCAAACCTTCTGCTGAGGGCTATCCCTGTGCTGCTACGCAGCCCACACGCAGACTGGGGAGAGGCTTCCAGACTCACCCTGGTGGTGCACATGCGTGAACACACCTGACCACCACGTAAGCAGGGGACTGCCACAGTCCAGCTTACAGTTCAGAAGTCCTGGTGAAGGACTAGCCACCAGAATCCAACTTTAAGATAGCACGTTGTAATCAAGTAGGATTTACTCCAGGAATGCAGGACCCCATAGGTGTAATTCACATATTATTAACTTTCCTTAATAAGACTAATATTAATGAAGAGGCTTTTTAACAAATTCAAAACCCATTTTCCAAAAATAAAGGAAAGAAAGTAAAGATAGCTATTGCTAGTAAGGTACACGCTGCCTTGGCCTAAAAGCCGGTCCTTTCCTTGGTGGGGAAACAGTGCATTTCCTGCTAAGGCTGGGTCACAGGACATCGCTCCTGTGTCTCCTGACCCTTCACACCACTGGAACAGCAGCTGCCACAGCTGCACAAGAGAATCATCTGGGCAAGCAGGAAGAGACATTAAAACTATGTCAGAAAACTTAGAGCACATCCAGAGCACACAAGAGGACAATGTGCAACTCCCAGAGACGGTAAGAATACTTGGTAAGCCACCAGACAAAACATGGACAAAAGCAGAACGGGTTCTGGCCAGGAGACATAGCAGAAGGGAAGACACCTGTTACAGTAGCGGCCAAAGAGAGAAGATACCTTACAGCCTTAACAAGAAATGTGAACGTCCATATGGAGGAAATGTTTAAAATGCCCTGTGGGGGGTGGGAGGGAGAAAGAACAAGAAAAAGTAGATTTGAACAAATGTTAACTCTGTCTTTCTCAGGCAAAGCAACCCTAGTGTGTGCATGCACGTGTGCATGAGTGTGTGGGCAGTGTGTGTTGCATGCAGGCATGTGTGTGTGCGCACATGTGTGTGTATTCTGGAGCTAAATAGTTGATTTTGAGGTTTATATCAAAACAGAAGAAGAACACTGAGGAATAAAGCTACATATGAAGGCCAGTGACGGGGGGAATTACCCCAGCAGACACTGAAATGTTGCATCATTATAACAGGCCATGGATACGGGATATGTGGTGTCTGTGCATAAGACACTCAAAACGGGGCCCAAGTACATGTGAGAAAGTAGTGTATGACTAATGTGTTAATTTAAGTCGCTGGAGGTATTAAGTTTCAAAACTGCAATTTGGCATGGCCAAATAGTTTGTCCCAGAAACAGCGTACATCCACCCAAGTACACTTTATCCCAGGAATTTAAGAATGATTTGAACATAACCACATTCGTCCCATGTAGCATGCGAGAACTATTCACTGAGTGCTGCAGTGTGCCGAGTGTTGTCAGGCCCCACAGTGACAAGAGGGACCTGAGTGGTTCATCCGCTGTCATTGGCCCTGTATTCTGGCAAGAAGCTGAGAGAGCTGCACTCGGGGCCAGAGCATCTTTGTGGCCTTTAGCGCCTGCATCACTTGAGTGTTTTATCTGTCCTCTGTTACCCTCCTTTGCCATCCAGGGCCCCTGGAGACCCAGCTAAAGAGACCTTTTTACATGGAGTAGGCTCCCTGCTAAGAGGTGAGTAATCGCTAGCCATCTGGGCAACTTGCTTGGAGGCACCAGACAGAAGCAGGTCTACAAGCGAGGGTTTAGGTCAGGATGTGTGCTCTGTGCTACCAGGAATTCACCTGCTAATGCAGTGTGTGCACAGAGAGAGCACCACACATAACCTGTCCCATTTGGATGGAATCGCTGGAAGCATTGCTGAATGCCGTACCAATTGAGCAGAAGACTGCAAGTTCCCGACCAGAATGCCAGCCGGCCTTTGGCCCTTAGCCACTCTCTGCACAGGCCTTGGCGAGGCCGCTGCAGGAGTGAGCGTGCCAGGGACACAGCGCCCACACCTCACTGAGTGAGCCCCAGAGCATCACTCATGAGAATCAGGCAACAACTAAATGCCTTGGTTTCAGGGTAATCTGTGCACTTTCCCGGTATTCTCAATCAGACTAAAATTCCAATAATGACAGGCAGGGAGTAACCTAGTCAAAACAGCAATGAGGACAAAAAAAAAAAAAAAGAGAGAGAGCCAAAAATGCAAACTGGAGAAAATGCAAAAAGACTTGAAGAGACAAAACCTCTCAAGAACATCACCATGGAAACTAGAATCTCTGATGTTGAAATCACGAGGAAAATAGGATAACCAGTAGAGAGAGTGTGGAAGGGACAACAGAAGAGCCGAGCGGCTGGCGAGACACTCCAGCCGGGGGTGGAAGAGAAAAGGTGGGGGTGACCACGGGGCTAGCGGGCCCACAGGGTGGCCATAGCAGGGCCCCGTACAGGGAAGGTACTTGTGATCCAGGTGCATTCCGGTCACATCCGCAGGGACTCTACAGAGAACATACATTGAGAAGCTTCTCCAACCAATGTTTAAAAGAATTTTGGGAAGGAAAAAAAAAAGTTAGAGAGGGAGGGAGCCAAACCATAAGAGACTCTTAAAAACTGAGAATAAACTGAGGGTTGATGGGGGGTGGGAGGGAGGGGAGGGTGGGTGATGGGTATTGAGAAGGGCAACCTGTTGGGATGAGCACTGGGTATTGTATGGAAACCAATTTGACCATAAATTTCACGTTAAAAAAAAAGAATTCTGGAGCCAAACTTTTATGATGTCCTTGGTTATGTTCTCCAAGACTAATGTTTCACTTACTGTTTTGTCTTTAAACTGTTTTTTTTTAATTGTGGTATATACACATTACATAACGTTTACCATTTTTCCCATTTTTTAAATTTAAATTTTTTTAAATTTTAAAAATGTTTTTATTTATTTTTGAGTCAGAGAGAGACAGAACATAAGAAGGGGAGGGGCAGAGAGAGAGGGAGACACGGAATCAGAAGCAGGCTCCAGGCTCTGAGCTGTCAGCACAGAGCCTGACACGGGACTCAAACTCACAGACTATGAGATCATGACCTGAGCCAAGTCAGATGCCCAACCGACTGAGCCACCCAGGGTGCCCCTACCATTTTAGCATTTTTAAGCATACAATGACTTCAGTGGCATTAAGTGAATTTACATTGTTGGACATCCATCACCACTATACATGTCCAGGATGTTTCCTTCTTCCATTAAGCAATAACTCCTATACAGTGTGCCACCCCCAGCCCCTGACAACTACCATCCCAAGTCCTGTCACCATGAACTATCCTATTCTACTCTCCCATGTAAGTCCGACGACACACTGTCCTTTGCATCAGGCTTACGTCACTCAGCATATTTCCAGGGTTCAATCTATGTAATGTGTACCAGAACTTAATTCCTTTTCCAGAGCAAATAATATTCCAGTATATGTATATGCTACATTTCCTGTATCCATTCATCTGCAGGTGGACATTTGGTTTGCTCCACGTCTTGTCTACTGAGGAAATACCACTGTGCACATTTGTATACAAGTATTTGTTTGAGTCCTGCTTTCAGTTCTTTTGTATATATGCCCACAAGTACAATTATTGGGTCATATGGTAATTCTATATTTAGTTTTGGGACGAACTACCCAAACTATTTTCCTGGGCAGCTGGACCATTTCACGTCCTCAACAACAGTGCACGAGGGTTCCAATTTCTCCACATCCTTGCCAGCACCTATACTTTTCCGATTTTATTTTATTTTATTTTATTTTATTTTATTGAGAGAGAGAGAGCATGAGTCAGGGACCAGGTGGAAAGAGAGGGAGAATCCCAAGCAGTCTCCACATTCAGTGTGGAGCTCGAAGCACGGCTCAATCCCATGACTGTGGGATCATGACCTGAGCCAAAATCAAGAGTGGACATCAACCAACTGAGCCACCCAGGCACCCCCTCATTATTTTATAATAGCCACTCTAAAGTGTGTAGAGTGGTATCTCGTGTTTTGCATTTCTGATGATGAGTGATGTTGACATATTTTCGTGTGTTTACGGCCATTTCTTTGGGAAAAATATCTGTTCAAGCCCATTGCCCATTTTTGATTTGGTCATTTGGTTTTTGGTGTAGAGTTGTAGGAGCTCATTATACCTTCTGGATATTAATCCATTATAAGACATGTAATTTTCAAATATTTTCTCCCATTCTGTAGACTGTCCTTTTAATTTTTCTTTTTCTGGTGGAGAAACAAACTCACACACAACATAAAACTTAACATTTAACCATTTTAGTGTATATTCAGTGGCATTAAGTACATTCACACTGTTGTGCAGCCATTCCTACCATCCATCTCCAGAACTATTTTCATCTTGCAAAACTGAAACTCTGTGCCAATTAAACAATAACTCCCCATTGCCTCTTCCCCATCTAGAAATGCGCATTCTACTGTTCCACTTCTATGAGTGTGACTGTTCTAGGCTCATTTAAGGGGAATCCTACTGTCTTTGTCCTTTTGTGGCCAGCTTCTTTTCACAGTCTTCTCAAGGTTCTTCCATGTTGTAGCATATGTCAAAAATTTCCTTACTTTTTTGGATGGAATAATATTCCATTGAATGTATTTACCACATCTGCCCATTCATCCATCCGCCAATGGACATTCATGTTGCTCTCCACCTCTTGGATATTGTGAATATTGCTGCTATGAACATGCATGTGCCAATATCTCTTCAAGACTCTGCCTTCAATTTTGGGGGGTATATACGCTGAAGTGGAATTGCTGGTCATAGGGTAGTTTTACAAATTTGGGGGGAACTTCCATACTGTTTTCCACCATAGCCGCACCATTTTACATTCATACCAACAGTGCATGAGGGTTCCAATTTGTCCACATCCTTATCAACATTGTTGTTTTCTATTTTTTTGATAGTAGACATTCTAAGGGTGTGTGGTAACACTTCATTATTTTTAATTTGCATTCCTCTAATGACTAATTATGTTGAGCATTTTTCATGTGCTTGTTGGCCATTTGTATATCATCTTTGGAGAAATGTCTATTCAAGTCTTTAGCTGATATTTAAAGTAAGGTTATTTGTGTCTTTGTCGTTGAATTATAGGAATTCTTTATATATTTTAGATATTAATTTCTTACCAGATATATAATTTGCCAATATTTTTTTCCCATTCTATAGGTTTCCAACTATGTTGGTTATGTCCTTTGATGCACAGTTTTTAAGTTTCATGTAGTTCCTTCTTGTCTGTTTTTGCTTTTGTTTCATGTGCTTTTTGTGTCATATCCAAGAAAGCATTACCAAAACCAATATCATGGAAGCTTTTCTCCATATGAATTTTGGGATGAATTTTTAATTTCTGCAACCAATACCATTGGAATTTTGATAGGGATGGTGTTGCGTCCGTAGATTGCTTTGGGTCATATTTACAACTTAACCACATTATGCACCCAGTGCATGAGCATGAGATGCCTTTTCCATTTATTGGTACTTCTTTAATTCTTCCAGCAGTGTTGTGTGCTTTTCAGTGTACAAGTTTTCCACCTCTAGGGTAAGTTAATTTGAAGTATTTTATTCTTGTTGATAGTATTGTATATGGAATTGTTTTTGTTAACTTCCTTTTTATTCATTGTTAGTGTATATAAACGTGAATGATTTCTATTGGTTTTGTCTCTTGCAACTTTCCTGATTCATGTATTCTAATAAGTGTTTTTTTGTGGAATCTTTAAATTCTCTACACAGAAATTCATGTTTAGAGCAGAGATAATTTTATTTCTTCTTTTCCACTTTAGATACCTTTTTATTTCTTTTCTAGCTAACTTCCCTGGCCAGGACTTCCAGCATAAGGTTAGAATAGAAGTGGCAAAAGTGGGTATCCTTGTTTTGTTCCTGATCTTAGATGAACTGCTTTCAGTCTTTCACCATTGAGTATGTTTGCTTGGGTTTATCATATGGCCCTTTTTTGGCAGTTCCCTTCTTTTTTTTTAAGTTTGTTTACTTTGAGAGAGAGGAAGAGAGCACAAGTAGGGGAGGGGCAGAGACAAAAGGAGAGAGAGAATCCCAAGCAGGCTCTGCACTGCCAGCAATTGGCATGGAACCCGACACAGGGTTCAATTTCACAAACTGAGATCATGACCTGAGCCAAAATCCAGAGTTATACACTTAACCAACTGAGCCACCCAGCCACCCAATGAAGCTCCCTTCTATTCCTAACTTGTTGAATGTTTTTACCATGAAAGGGTGTTGGATTTTGTGAAAAGCTTTTCTGCACCGAGATAATCATGTGGCTTTCATCCACATTCTGTTAATGTCATTATTACATTGATTGATTTTTAAAAACATTTTTAATGATTATTTATTTTTGAGAGAGAAGGGGTAGGAGGGGCAGAGAGAGACAGAGACACAGAATCTGAGCTGTCAGCACAAAGCCCAGTGCAAGGCTCCAACTCACGAGTGGTGAGATCATGACCTAAGCTGAAGTTGGACACCCAACCGACTGAGCCACCCACGCACCCCACATTGATTGGTTTTGAATGTTGAGCTATCTTTGCATTCCAGGAATAAATCTCACTTGGTAATGTTGTATAATCCTTTTCATGTGCTATTGAATTCATTTTGCTATTTTTTTTGATAATTTTTGCATCAGTATTTATGAGGGATACTGTTGTTTTGTGGGGAAAAACCCATTGTCTGGATTTGGATCAGGGTGATGCTGACCTCAAGAATGAGTTTGGGGCGTGTTCCCTCTTCAAATTTTAGGAAGAGTTTAAGAAGGATTAGTGTTGGTTCTTTGAGAAGTATAGACATTTTAACTATATATATTCTTTCATGAGCAAGAAATGTTTTCCCATTTCTTTGTGTCATCTTTCCATTTCTTTCATCAGTGTTATAGTTTCAGAGCCAGATATTTTTACCTCTTTCATAAGGTTTATTCCTAAATATCTTAATGTTTTGGTATAATTGTAAATAGGATTGATTCCTTAATTTCTCTTTCTGCTGCTTTCATTATTGGTGTATAGAAATGCAACAGACTGCTGTACATTGATTTTGTATCCTGTGACTTTACTCAACTTGTTTATCAGTTCTAGCAGTTTTTTGGTGAGTCTTTCAGGTTTTCTTTACATAGTATATGTCATCTGCAATACTGAAAGTTTGACTTCTTCCTTGCTGACTTGGATGTCTTTTATTTCTTTTTGTTGTCTGCTGAGGCTAGGACTTCGAGTACTATGTTAAATAACAGTGATGAGAGTGGATATCCTTGGCTTGTTCCTGACTGTAGAGGAAAGGCTCTCGGTTTTTTTCTCATTAAGGGTGATGTTAGCTAGATGGCCTTTATTATGTTAGGTACATTTCCTCTAACCCTACTTTGTTGAGGTTTTTTTTTTTTTTTTTTTTATCATGAATGGATGTTGTACTTTGTCAAAGGCTCTTTCTTCATCTATTGAAAGGATCCTGTGGTTTTTATCCTTGCTTTTATCAATGCGGTTTATCACACTGAGTGATTTACTAATGTTGAACCATGTTTCCAACCCAGGAATAAATCCCACTTGATCACAGTGAATGATTTTTTAATGTATGGTTGGATTCAATCTTCTAGCATTTTATGGAGAATTTTTGCCTCTGTGTTCATCAGGGATATTGGCCTGTAATTCTTTTTTAATGGAGTCTTTATCTGGTTTTGTGTCAGGGTAATGCTGGCTTCATAAAATGAATTTGGAAGTTTCTTTCATTTTCTACTTTTTGGAATCGTTTAAGAAGACAATTGTATTAATTCTTCTTTAATCCTGTTATAATTCACCTGGGAAACCATCTGGCCCTGGACTTTTATTTATTGGGAGATTTTTTTGTTACTGATTCAATTTATTTGCTGGGTATTGGTCTCCTCAAGTTTTTTATCTTCCCATTTCCGTTTTGGTTATTTATATGGTTCTAGGAATTTATCCATTCCTTACAGGTTGCCCAATTTGTTGGCATATAGTTTTCATAATATTCTCTGTTTATAGTTCTGTGTTGTTTGTATTCTCCTGTCTCCTTTATGATTTATTTATTTGGGTCCTTTCTCTTTTCTTTTTGTTGAGTCTGCTAGAGATTTATCAATTTATTAATTTTTTGAAAGAACCAGCTGCTGGTTTCATTGATCTGTTCTATTATTGTTTTCCTGTTGTTTTAGTTTCCATATCATGTGTCTGCTCTAATGTTTATTATTTCCTTCCTTCTGCTGGCTTTAGGCTTCATTTGTGATTCTTTTTCAAGTTCCACTAGGTATAAGGTTAGGTTTCATATTTGAGATTTTTCTTGCTTTTTGAGGTAGACCTGTATTGCTATATACGCCCCTCTTAAGACACCCCTTGCTGCATCCCAAAGGTTTTGGAACACTGTGTTTTTCATATTCATTTGTTTCTGTGTACTTTTTTATTTCTTCTTTATTTCCTGGTCGACTCATTCATTATTTAGCAGCACATTGTTTAACCTTGTGTTTTTGGTCTTTCCAGATTTTTTTTTCTTTCTGCTTGACTTCAATTTTGAGAGTGGTTGTGGTCAGAAAAGATGCAGGGCATGATTTCAATCTTTTTGAGGGCTGATTTGAGACCTACTATGTGATCCATTCTGGAGAATGTCCCATGTGCATTTAGAAAGAATGTGTATTCTGCTGCTTAGGATGAATGGAATGTTCTCAATATATTAATTCCATCTGGTCCAGTATGTCATTCAAATCCATGTTTCCTTGTTGATTTTATGCTTAGATGATCTGTCCATGTTGTAAGTGGGGTGTTAAAGTCCTCTACTACTATTGTATTATTATCAATGTGTTCTTTTATGTTTGGTATTATTTATATACTTGGGTATTACAAATCGGGGGCATAAATATTTACAATTGTCAGATCTTGTTGGATTCTCCCCTTTATTATTATATAATACCCTTCTTTGTCTCTTGTTACACTCTTCGTTTTTAAAGTCTATTTTGTATGATATAATTATTGTTACCCTGGCTGTCTTTTGACATCCCTTTGCATGATAAATGTTTCTTCACCCCCTCTCTTTCAACATTCAGGTAGTTTTAGGTCTAAAATGAGTCTCTTGTACCCACTTTAGACCTAAAGACATCTTCAGATTGAAATAAGGGGATGGAGAACCATCTATCATGCTAGTGGTCAACAAAAGAAAGCCAGAGTTGCCATACTTCTATCATACAATCTAGATTTTAAAATAAAGACTGTATCAAGAGATACAGAAGGGCATTATGTCATAATCAAGGGGGTCTATCCACCAAGAATACCTAACAATTGTAAACATTTATGTGCCAAATGTGAGAGCTCCCAAATATATAAATCAGTTAATCACAAACATAAAGAAACTCATTGATAGTAATACCATAATAGTAGGAGACTTCAACACCCCACTCACAGCAATGGACAGATCATCTAATCAAAAAATTAAGAAGGAAACAATGACTTTGAATGACACACTGGACCAGATGGACTTAACATATATTCAGAACATTTCATCCTAAAGCAGCAGAATATACATTCTTCTCCAGCGCACAGTGAACATTCTCTAGAATAGACCATATACTGCGACACAAATCAGCTCTCAGCAAGTACAAAAAGATCAAGATCATACTGTGAATATTTCAGCCCACAACGCTATGAAACTCGAAATCAACCACAAGAAAAAATTTGGAAGAGTACAAATACTTGGAGACTGAAAAACATCCTACTAAGAATGAATGATCTAACCAAGCAGTTAAAGAGGAAATTAAAAAGTATATGGAAGTCAAGAAAATGATAACACCCACAACCCAAAACCTCTGGAATGCAGCAAAGGCAGTCTTAAGAGGAAAGTATATAGCAATCCAGGCCTTCCTACAGAAGGAAGAAAGATCTCAGATACACAACCTAACTTTATGCCTTAAAAGCTGGAAGAAGAACAGCAAATAAAACCCAAAGCCAGAAGAAGACAGGAATAATAAAGATTAGACAGAAATTAATGCTATCGAAACAAAACAAATAACAACAACAAAACAGAACAGATCAATGAAATCAGAAGCTGGTTCCTTGAAAGAATAACAAACTTGATAAACCAGTAGCCAGTTTGACCAAAAGAAAAGGAAAGGACCCAAATAAATAAAATCAAGAATGAAAGAGGAGAGATCACAACCAAAACAGCAGGAAAAAAAGCAATAATAAGAGAATATTATGAGCAAATATATGCCAATAAAATGGGCAATCTGGAAGAAATGGACAAATTCCTAGAAACATATACAGTACCAAAACTGAAATAGGAAGAAATAGAAAATTTGAACAGACCCATAACCAGTAAAGAAATTGAATTAGTAATAAACATTCTTCAAAAAAAACACAAGTCCAGAGCCAGATGGCTTTCCGGGGGGAATTCTACCAAACATTTAAGGAAAAAGTAACACCTATTCTCTTGAAGCTGCTCCAAAAACTAAAAATGGAAGGAAAGCTTCCAAACTCTTTCTATGAAGCCAGCATTATCTTGATTCCAAACCCAGACAGAGACCCCACTAAAATGAACTATAGACCAATTTCCCTGATGGACACAGATGTAAAAATTCCCAACAAGATATTAGCTAACTGGATCCAACAATACATTAAAACAATTATTCACCATGACCAAGTGGGATTTATACCTGGGATGCAGGGCTGTATCCACAAACAGTAACGTGATAAAAGAAAGGACAAGAACCATATATCCCCTCAATGGATGCAGAGGAAAGCATTTGACAAAATACAGCATCCTTTCTTGATAAAAGCCCTCAAGAAAGTAGGAATACAAGCATCATACCTTGAGATCATAAAAGCCATACATGAACGAATCACTGCTAAAACCATCCTCAATGGGGAAAAACTGACAGCTTTCACCCTAAGGTCAGGACCAAGACAGGGATGTCCACTCTCGCCACTGTTATTCTGCATAGTATTGGAAGTCTTAGCCTCTGCAGACAACACAAAGAAATAAAAGGCATCCAAATCAGCCAGGAGGAGGTCAAACTTCCACTCTTCACAGATGATATGATACTCTATATGGAAAATCCAAAAGATTCCACCAAAAAACTGCTAGAATTGATTAATCAATTCAGCAAAGTTGCAGGATATAAAGTCAATGCACAGAAATCGGTTGTCTTCCCATACACCAACAATGAAGTGACAGAAAGAGAAATCAAGGAATTGATCCCATTTACAGTTGCACAAAAATCATAAAATACCTGGGAATAAATCTAACCAAAGAAGGGAAAAATCTGTACACTGAAAACTATAGAAAGCTTATGAAAGAAATTGACAAAACACAAAAAATGGGAAAAGGTTCCATGCTTCTGGATAGGAAGAACAAATATTGTTAAAATGTCGATACTACCCAAGCAATCTACATATTCAATGCAATCCCTATCAAAGTAACGCCAGCATTCTTCACAGAGCTAGAACAAATAATCCTAAAATTTGTATGGAACCAGAAAAGACCCTGAATAGCCAAAGCAATCTTGAAAAGAAAACCAAAGCAGGAGGCATTACAATCGTATATACTACAGCTATACTACAAAGCTGTAATCATCAAGACAGTATGGTACTGACACAAGAACAGACACTCAGATCAATGGAACAGAATAGAGAACCCAGAAATGGACCTACAACATATGGCCAACTAATCTTTGACAAAGCAGGAAAAAAATATCCAATGGAATAAAGACAGTCTCTTCAGCAAGTGGTGCTGGGAAAACTGGACAGGCAACATGCAGAAGAATGAACCTGGACCACTTTCTTACACCATACACAAAAATAAACTCAAATGAATGAAAGACCTAAATGTAAGATAGGAAGCCATCAAAATCCTCAAGGAGAAAGCAGGCAAAAACCTCTATGATCTTGGCTGCAGCAACTTCTTACTCAACATGTCTCCAGAGGGAAGGGAAACAAAAGCAAAAATTAACTACTGGGACCTCATCAAAATAAAAAGCTTCTGCACAGCAATGGAAACACTCATCAAAACTAAAAGGCAACTGACAGAATAGGAGAAGACATTTGCAAATGACATATCAGATAAAGGGTTAGTATCCAAATCTATAAAGAAGTTATCAAACTCAACACCCAAAAAAAACAAATAATCCAGTGAAGAAATGGGCAAAAGACATGAATAGACACTTCTCCAAGGAAGACGTCCAGATGACCAACAGACACATGAAAAAATGCTCAACATCACTCATCATCAGGGAAATGCAACTCAAAACCACAATGAGACACCACCTCACACCAGTCACAATGGCTAACATTAACAATTCAGACAACAACAGATGTTGGCAAGGACGCGGAGAAAGAGGATCTCTTTTGCATTGTTGGTGGGAATGCAAGTTGGTGTAACTACTCTGGAAAAGTGTGGAGTTTCTTCAAAAAATTAAAGATAGAACTACCCTATGACCCAGCAATTGCACTACTAGGTATTTATCCAGGGGATACAGGTGTGCTGTTTTGAAGGAACACATGCACCCCCATGTTTATAGCAGCACTATCAACAATAGCCAAAGTATGGAAAGAGCCCAAATGTCCATTGATGAATGAATGGATAAAGAAGAAGTGGTATATATATATATATACAATGGAGTATTACTCAGCAATCAAAAAGAATGAAATCTTGCCATTTCCAACTACGTGGATGGAACTGGAGGGTATTATGCTAAGTGAAATTAGAAAAAGACAAAAATCATATGACTTCACTCATATGAGGACTTTAAGAGACAAAACAGATGAACATAAAGGAAGGGAAACAAAAATAATAGAAAAACATGGAGACAATAGAAAAACATGGACAAAACAGAAGAGACTCATAAATATGGAGAACAAAACTGAGGGTTACTGGAGGGATTGTGGGAGGGGGATGGGCTAAATGGGTAAGGGGAACTAAGGAATCTACTCCTGAAGTAATTGTTGCACTATATGATAACTAATTTGGATGTAAATTTAACAAAATTAAATTAAAAAAGAAAAGAAAAAGAAAACCTAAGACATTTTAAAAAATGAAATGAAATGAAATGAAATAAAATAAAATGACTCTCTTGTAGGCAGCATATTGATGGGTCTTGTTTTTTTCATCCATTCTGACACACTATGTCTTTTGATTGGATCATTTAGTCCACTTACATATCAAGTACTTATTGATAGCTATGTATTTTTTGCTACTTTATTACTTGCTTTGTGGTTGTTTCTGATGATTTTTTTTCTGATCCTTTCTTCTCTTTCTCTTTCATGGTTTTCTGGTTTTCTTTAGTAATATATTTGGATTTCTTTCTCTTTAGTCATTGCATATTTATTAGTTGTTTTTGACTTTTGGTTATCATTAGGTTTATAAATAACATCTTCTACATATACCAGTCTACATTCAGTTGATGATCATTTAAGTTTGAACCTATTCTTTTCTCCTCTCTTCCCCATGTTTTAAGTATATGTTATTATATTTTTTATACATTTTTGTGAGTCTCTTGACTGATTTTTACAGAAATAGTCATTTTTCTTGCTTTTGTGCTTCTTGCATTTATATTGTCACTTTAGGTCTCTCCTGCCCACTCAAAGAGCCCCCTTTAATTTTTCTTGAAGAGCTGGCTTAATGGTCACAAACTCCTTTAGTTTTTGTTTTTCTGGGAAACTCTTCATCTCTCCTTCTCTTCTGAATGATACCCTTGGTGGATAAATTCTCAGCTACATATGTTTCCAATCAGCTCGTTGAATATATCATGCTACTCCCTTCTGACTTGACAAGTTTCTGTTGAGAAATTCCCTGATAGCCTTATAGGGTTTCCCTTGTATGTAACTGTCTTCCTCAGTCTCGTTACTTTTAATTTTTTTCTTTATCACTATATTTGTTAATTTAATTACAATATGTCTTGGTGTGGGTCTGCTTTTTTTTATTTTGTTAGTGTTCTCTGTTCCTCCTGGATCTGGATATCTGTTTCCTTCCTCAGATTATGGAAGTTTTCAGCGATTATTTCTTCAAATAAATGTTTTGCCCCATTACTCTCTCTTCCAGGATAATATAATGTTATTATGTTTGATGGAGTCACTGAGTTCCCTAAATCCATTCTAATTTTTCATGATTCTTTTTTCTCTCTCTTTTTTAAGCTTCATTGCTTTCCATTACTCTGTCTTCTATATCATTAATTTGTTCCTCTGTTTCTTCCATCCTCCTGAGGTCAGCTGGCCTTCAGTGTGAGATTTGGAGATATCTCACTGCTGACCATGTCAGAGTCTAACACAGGATGCATCATAGATGGCCTCCTTCCCCATGCCCTGCTACAAGGATGGGAATCTTCTCTGATCTTCACCCTGAAATCCTGATGAACTCCCAGAAGTAAACGTGGGCCCTTTAGAGCTTCATCTCCCACATTAACCTTGCCCTGTGACTGGCAGTGTGTCAGCTTGTGGGGCTGGCCCCAATATGTCTCCCAGTGCAGGGATCTGGGTCTCTTGATTCACCTCAGACTTGGGGTTGGGGGTAGCAGTATTCCCTGTGACCTCAGATCTCTGAAGATCTAGGAAGAGCTGTTAATTTTCAGTTTGTTCAGCTCTTTCTTGATGTAAAGATGTAGTAATGACATCCAACTCTTTACATGTTGAACCAGAAATCAGAGTCACTATAATTCATTTTAAAGAGTCACACCCTTCATCTATTATCTGCCTGCCTGTGCAATGCACTTACATAGAAAAGACAATGTTTATGTATTTCTGGAGAAGTTTTGAGATAATGAGATGGTTCCCTTTCACTATACAATAAGAGCCTATTTGTATTAAAATGTTATTTTAAGTCATGGATTTAAACATATTTTTAAGCTTTTCAATCCACTGAAATTATGATCATTAAAGTTCATAATCTCACATATTGGTGTCATGGGAGCTACAGTAGGTGGTCCTGGTATCCTGAACACACACTAATTCTTTGCTAGTTTCCTTTTATATAGCAGAGCAAGATTTTAGGCTCACTATACACTTCCTGCCCATGACCTAGAATCAGGCTTTATCCCAAAGGCCTAGTTTCCCAACTAAAAAGCATTATTTCAATACCACAACCTGAGGGCCAGGGGTACTCACTGGCCATAGCCAGGATGAAATTCTAGCTTGGACCAGGGTACAAGGTTACATTCCCTCCTTTTATTTTAATCTCTATAATTCATGAAAGCTGAGAACACTATGTCTTAAGGACAAGAAAGGTGATTACCCAAAATTATTTAAGAGCATGGTCATGATGACAAACAACATTATGAAAATAAAGTAACTCATCATTTCACTCCCAATATGTTTACTGCCAACATACCAAATGTTTTATATGCTCTATAAGCTTCACCACATATTACAATATTTGTACCTGCATTCATATTGTTAAGGCATAAAACCTCCATGTTCTATCTTCTTATTTCTCACTCACATAGAGCCCAGAACCTTGAAATTCTGTCTTGTTATTTCTCCTGGTTGATTTGACAAGTAATCAATTTGATGCTCACAACTTGTCCTCCTTAATCTTTTTTTTTTCCAAATCTGTGTCATGTTTAAATGTCTCATATATATATTTGTATGGAGAACATTGTTTTGGGGCTGAGTCCTTTTTTTTCTTGTCTATCTCTATCATCTGTGCTCCTACTTTTTCTCATGGCCTAAGCAGTTGATGTCATAAAGTTTGGTAATGAGCTGACTTTTTTCCCCTTATGCATTAGTGACTTCCTGGTATGTTGGCCTGGCTAAGTAGATATTGATTCATGGTGTGTTATTTTTACATAAAAATCCAAACATTTCTTAATTTAGGAAAATTCTTTATTAATAATTGCTTGTTTTGATTCCTTGTCTTCCTGTCTTCTTGGGGATTTCTGTTGTTTTTAATTTTCACTGACTTATTTATTTACCACTTTTTATATTGTCATAATGCCTGGATCCTTTAATCCCTTTCTTACTGTATGTACTTCTAACTGCAAGTTTGTCCCCTTTGGTGAACATCTCCCCAGTCTCCCACTGCCACCTCTGCCTCTAGTAGCACTGTTCTCCCTGTGTTTGTGGGTTCAGGGTATTTAGATTCTACATGCAAGTGAGATTGCACAGTAGTCACCTTGTGACATCTCACCCCATGTAATGTCCTTCAGGTCTATGTTGCTGCAAGTGGCAGGATTCCTTTTCTTATGGCTGCAATATTTCCCTGTATGTGTAGGTCACATCTTCTTCATCCATTCATCCATCAATATTCTGTCATGTTCATCCCCATTCATGGTCCCCTGTGTCCTTCTTACCACCTAGTGCTCACATCTGGGACCCTCACACACAGTGCCTATCATCAGGTGATGGATGAGCTAAATGACTGCCTTGGAGTATGAGCTGCCAAGGAGCAGGAGGGCTTCTCACTCTAAAAAGGTTCTGGGTTTGCCCTGAATGACTGTTACAAGCAGACATCCATATGTAGAGTTCCATCAGGCTACACCTTACAAACATGCACTTTACAAATGTAGATGAACACTGATGATAACAATGGTATTAATAGCATTTGATGGTGTTTATGAAGAGATGGAGTTAAAGTACTACATAACAAGTATATAATTGAGGTGGAAGAGGTATAGCCACAGTGTTTGAGGTCTGAGATCCCAGATGAGTAAAATTTCTGATTAACTTTATTCTTTCAGGGACACCTAGGTGTCTCAGTTGAGCGTTTGACTCTTGATTTCGCTCAGGTCATGATCCCAGAATTTTGGGATTGACCCCTGTGTCAGGCTCCATGCTGAGCATGGCACCTGCTTGAGATTCTCTCTCTCTCCCCTTCTCATCCACGCATGTACACTCTTTTTCTCTCTCTAAATTTTTTTAATACAATAAAATAAACTTTGTTTTTTTTTATTTAGTTAAGATTATAAAATACAATTTCAAGAACAATAATGAAAAGAATAGAAACAGAATGTATGATTTTAATTAATATAGGTGGAAGTGGCAGAGTTAAAAAAAAAGCCAATCCAAAAGAAGGCTGGAAAGGGGAGAAAATGAACAATATAAAGTGAAAGAAGAATGGACCACAGGAAATAAGATGATAGACTTATAGACAGACACATCAGCAGCTGCATTAAATTTAAAGGCACCAGATATTCCATTAACTTCAGGCTGGTCAGGTAGGTAAAAATACACAGATCCAAAAGACCAAAAAACATGGTTGTTACAAGAGACATACCTAAAACAGAAAATGGTAATTAATTAGAAATTAATTAAATAGAAGCTACATGTGTGATAGAAAGTATAAATAGCATCTAAAGTTGATACTTTGAAGTCTGTTTCCTTTTCCAAGTCTTCATATGCTAGTTATTATGTTTTGTCTAAGTTTACATTGTTATCTTCAGGGAGGTTGGTCTCATGGGAACTGCTTAGCCATTTAGTGAAGCAGAAAACACATAAATTTATTAACAGAGAAAAATCATATGATTATCCCAGTCAGCACAGGAAAGACTTTCCTAAGCTCCAATTTGACACCCATTCATGATGCAAGAGCACCCAGGGCAAGCTGGCACACATGGGGAAATGTCCTTCCTCGGCAGAGGCCCCAGGCCAACCAAGAACAGGACCCATGCAGCCCTGCAGACCAAGCCTGGAATAGTGCTGGCACTGCTGGTGCTCACAGCACTTTGCACACCCGGATGAGGCTGGCATGGCTGAAGGGCAGCCATGGAGCAGCCATCACAGCAGATGGAGGACAGTCTGCCCTCCTAGGAAAGCCAATGGGTTCAATGAACTCTCAGAAAGTCCTCAAAATCAAGCATTTCTTTCTGCAGCAGCAACTAAAAATATCACAAATAAAGATAAATAAAGCTATAAACATATAACACTTATGTGGAGGACTTTCCAGCTCTAACAGAATCACAGAAGGTGAAATGAGAGATAGAGAACACAATATTAATAAATGTCCACTTCATACCAAATAAATCCATACATTCAAAAATCCAAAATTGTAGGGGCACCTGGGTGGCTCCATCAGTTGAGCATCCGACTTCAGCTTGGGTCATGATCTCACAGTTCATGGGTTTGAGCTGTGTGGAGCCTGCTCTGGACTCTGTGTCTCCTTCTCTCTCTGCTCCTCTCCCCCTCATGCTCTGTTTCTCAAAAATAAATAAACATTAAATAATTTTTTAAATCCAAATTGGAGACCAGGGGTGTGTGTGGCTGAGCTCCTCAGACCACAGGCTCCTGGGAGAGCAGGGGAATGAGGTTGGAGGGCCCTCTGCTTACACATGGCAGGCAGAGTGTGGATTGAAACCATCCCTTCCTGATCCACGTACAGAGACATAATAGAAAAGTAATAACTGACCAGCTCAGAAATGGAAAAGTATCCCAAGACAAATGAACAGATAGGCATCATCAATGATAAGCTGGGTGGCTGACCAAGACCAGGGGGGCAAGATGCCCATGTGGGGCAGAGAGAAGCAGGCTGGACTGACAGAGTGGAGTTATCTGCTCTGTCAGCAAGGGTACTTCCTGCTCGAAAGCAGGGCATGGTTTACATAAAGAGGATGTGTCACTCTCCAAGCAAGATGGGGCCAGAGCCAAGCACTTCCCACACTGGGACCATGGCATGGCTCAGCATTCAGCACACAAAAGTCTGAAAAATATGTGTACACAAGCAAAATTCAGCTAGGAAATAGGATGAAAGAAAGTAAATCTAATGGATAGAAGAACTCAGATCCAAAGAAATGGAAAAACTATAGCAGCCCTTAATTTAATAAGTATATTTAATAGGTACTATTATACAAATATATTTGGGGTGCCTGGGTGGCTCAGTCACTTGAACATCTAACTCTTGATTTCAGCTGAGGTCATGATCCCAGAGCCATAGAATTGAGCTCTGCATTGGCCTCCATGCTAAGTGTGAAGCCTGACTAAGAATCTCTCTCTCTATATATATATATATCTCTCTTTAAGGAGTAGAGGTTGAAATAGCACTCAAGGTACAAGGATAGGATTTGTTAAAAGAAACACAGATGGCTGAAAATAATAATTTTTGAAATTAAAGAGATATAATTACTGGAAGTTAAAAAAAACTGTGTCAATTAGGAGTTCAAGGCCATCAAAACTGTCCTGCATAATGAAGGAGGGATGAAGACATTCCCAGATCAGCCAAGATGAGAGAGTATGCTGTGGGTAATGGCTTACAAGAAATGCTAAAGGGGCCTTTCTGACCTGAGTGGAAAGACACCGGATGGCAGCTTCCATTGTGTGAGAATTACTGGTTACTGAGTAACCACACAGGTAAATGTGAAGGCCAGTATTACTGTTTTGGGTTTGTAGTTCTTATTTCCCTATGTGATTTAAAAGACATAAGGATACTAACTGGGCTTGAGGAAAGAATGGAAGACATCAGTGAGACCCTTACCACAGAGATAAAATAATTAAAAAAAAAAAGAATCAAGCAGAGATGAAGTGTGCAATAAATACCACTGGAAACAGGCTTGATGCAGTGAACAGCAAGCTGGAAGAAGCAGAGGAATGAATTGGTGACCTAGAAAACACACTAATGGAAATCAATGAAGCTGAACAAAAGAGAGAAAGAAGAATTATGGAACACAAGAATAGACTTAGGAACTAAGTGATTCCATTAAATATAATAACATTCATATTACAAGAGACCCAGAAGAAGAGGAGGGAGAAAAGGGGACAGAAAATTTATTTGAAGAAATAATAGTTAAGTGAGCTAGAGGAAGATGGTGGCGTAGGAGGACACTGGGCTCACTGCGTCCTGCTGATCACTTAGATTCCACCCACACCTGCCTAAATAACCCAGAAAACCACCAGAAGACTAGCAGAATGGATTCTCTGGAGCCAAGCGTAGATGAGAGGCCCATGGAAGAGGGTAGGAAGGGCGGAGAGGCAGTGCGCGTTACACAGACTGGAGGGAGGGAGCGGGGGTGGAGGGGCGGCCTGCTGGCAAAGCAGAGGCCCTGAGTCTGGCTTGCAAAAGCGGAGGGGCCGGACGGAGTGTGTTCTGACAGCAAGCGGGACTTAACATCTGGAAGGTTATAAGTTAACAGCTCTGCTCCAAGAGCGGGAGGGCTGGAGGACAACGGGAGGGAGAGTTGTTGAGCCCCGGACGACAGAGCTCAGCTTGGTGGGGAACAAAGGCACTCGCCAGTGCCATCTCCTTACCCACCCCCCAGCCAAAATCCCAAAGGGAACCAGTTCCTGTCAGAGAACTTGCTTGCACCGCGCAAACACCCAATGCTGTGCTTCTGTGGATCCATCCCTCCAGCGGTGGGTCTGACTTCCTCCCGGTGCCTCAGGGCCCCTCCCAAAGGGATCACTGAAGGAAAAGCGAGCTGAGCCTGCCCCTCCCGCCCCTGTGCACCTTGCCGATCCACCCCAGCTAATACGCCAGATCCCCAGCACCACAAGCCTGGCACTGTGCAAGTAGCCCACATGGGCCATGCCACCCCACGGTGAATCCCGCCCCTAGGAGAGGGGAAGAGAAGGTACACACCAGTCTGACTGTGGCCCCAGCGGTGGGCTGGGGGCAGACATCAGGTGTGACTGCGGCCCCGCCCACCAATGCAAGTTATTCAAGACAGCACAGGAGAAGTGCCCTGAAGTTCCGCACCACTCCAAGGACTATCCAAAATGATGAAACGGAAAGATTCCCCCCAAAAGAATCTCCAGGAAATAGTGACAGCTAATTTTATAATTAATCGCTGGGCTTGAAAACAGTATAGAGGACATCAGAGAAACTATTGCTACAGAGATCAAGAGACAAAGGAACAGCCAGAAGGAGCTAAAAAATGCTATAAATGAGCTGCAAAATAATGTAGACGACCACGGCTCAGATTAAAGAGGCAGAGGAGAGAATAGGTGAACTAGAAGATAAAATTTTGGAAAAAGAGGAAGCTGAGAAAAAGAGAGATAAAAAAAATCCAGGAGTATGAGGGGAAAATTAGAGAACTAAGTGATGCACTAAAGAGAAATAATCTACGCATAATTGGTATTCCAGAGGAGGAAGAGAGAGGGAGAGGTGCTGAAGGTGTACTTGAAGAAATAATAGCTGAGAACTTCCCTGATCTGGGGAAGGAAAAAGGCATTGAAATCCAAGAGGCAGAGAGAACTCCCTTCAGATGTAACTTGAATCGATCTTCTGCACAACATATCATAGTGAAACTGACAAAATAAAAGGATAAAGAGCAAATTCTGAAAGCAGCTAAAGATAAATGTGCTCTAACATATAAAGGGAGACCTATAAGACTCGTGACTGATCTCTCTACTGAAACTTGGCAGGCCAGAAAGGAATGGCAGGAAATCGTCCATGTGATGAACAGAAAAAAATATGCAGCCGAGAATCCTTTATCCAGCAAATCCGTCATTTAGAATAAACAGAGAGATAAAGGTCTTCCCAAACAAACAAAAACTGAAGGAATTCATCACTACTAAACCAGCCCTACAAGAGATCCTAAGGGGGATCCTGTGAGACAAAGTACCAGAGATATCGCTACAAGCATGAAACCTACAGACATCACAATGACTCTAAACCCATATCTTTCTATAATAACACTGAATGTAAATGGATTAAATGTGTCAACCAAAAGACATAGGGTATCAGAATGGATAAAAAAACAAGACCCATCTATTTGCTGTCTACAAGAGACTCATTTTAGACCTGAGGACACCTTCAGATTGAAAGTGAGGGGATGGAGAACTATTTATCATGCTACTGGAAGTCAAAAGAAAGCTGGAGTAGTCATACTTATAGCAGACAAACTAGACTTTAAACTAAAGGCTGTAACAAGAGATGAAGAAGGGCATTATATAATAATTACAGGGTCTATCCATAAGGAAGAGCTAACAGTTATAAATGTCTATGCACCGAATACGGAAGCCCCCAAATATATCAAACAATTACTCACAAACATAAGCAACCTTGTTGATAAGAATGTGGTAATTGCAGGGGATTTTAACACCCCACTTACAACAATGAATAGATCATCTAGACACATGGTCAATAAAGAAACAAGGGCCCTGAATGAAACAATGGATCAGATGGACTTGACAGATATATTTAGAACTCTGCATCCCAAAGCAACAGAATATACTTTCTTCTCGAGTGCACATGGAACATTCTCCAAGACAGATCACATACTGGGTCACAAAACAGCCCTTAATAAGAGTAGAAGAATTGAGATCATACCATGCATACTTCCAGACCACCATGCTATGAAGCTTGAAATCAACCACAAGAAAAAGTCTGGAAAACCTCCAAAAGCATGGAGGTTAAAGAACACCCCACTAAAAATGAATGGGTCAACCAGGCAATTAGAGAAGAAATTAAAAAATATATGAAAACAAACGAAAATAAAAATACAACAATCCAAACGCTTTGGGATGCAGCAAAGGCAGTCCTGAGAGGAAAATACATTGCAATCCAGGCCTATCTCAAGAAACAAGAAAAATCCCAAATATAAAATCTAACAGCACACCTAAAGGAAATAGAAGCAGAACAACAAAGATACCCTAAACCCAGCAGAAGAAGAGAAATAATAAAGATTAGAGAAGAAATAAACAATACAGAATCTAAAAAACTGTAGAGCAGATCAATGAAACCAAGATTTGGTTTTTTGAAAAAATAAACAAAATTGATAAACCTCTAGCCAGTCTTCTCAAAAAGAAAAGGGAGATGACCCAAATAGATAAAATCATGAATGAAAATGGAATTATTACAACCAATCCCTCAGAGATACAAACAATTATCAGGGAATACTATGAAAAATTATATGCCAAAAACTGGACAACCTGGAAGAAATGGACAAATTCCTAAACACCCACCCTCTTCTAAAACTCAATCAGGAGGAAATAGAAAGCTTGAACAGACCCATAACCAGCAAAGAAATTGAATCAGTCATCAAAAATCTCCCAACAAATAAGAGTCCAGGACCACATGGCTTCCCAGAGGATTTCTACCATACGTTTAAAGCAGAGATAATACCTATCCTTCTCAAGCAATCTCAAAAAATAGAAAGGGAAGGAAAACTTCCAGACTCATTCTATGAAGCCAGTATTACTTTGATTCCTAAACCAGACAGAGACCCAGTAAAAAAAGAGAATTACAGGCCAATATCTCTGATGAATATGGATGCAAAAATTCTCCATAAGATACTAGCAAATCGAACAGGAGTACTGATGCATAGGGGCACTTGTACCCCAATGTTCATAGCAGCACTGTCAACAATAGCCAAATTATGGAAAGAGCCTAAACGTCCATCAACTGATGAATGGATAAAGAAATTGTGGTATATATACACAATGGAATACTATGTGGCAATGAGAAAAAATGAAATATGGCCTTTTGTAGCAACGTGGATGGAACTGGAGAGTGTAATGCTAAGTGAAATAAGCCATACAGAGAAAGACAGATACCATATGGTTTCACTCTTATGTGGATCCTGAGAAACTTAACAGGAACCCATGGGGGAGGGGAAGGAAAAAAAAAAAGAGGTTAGAGTGGGAGAGAGCCAAAGCATAAGAGACTGTTAAAAACTGAGAACAAACTGAGGGTTGATGGGGGGTGGGAGGGAGGGGAGGGTGGGTGATGGGTATTGAGGAGGGCACCTTTTGGGATGAGCACTGGGTGTTGTATGGAAACCAACTTGTCAATAAATTTCATATATATATATAAAAAAATAAATAAATAAAAAATAAAAAAAATAAAATAAAATACACACATTACACAAAATGATCAAACTAAAAAAAAAAAGATACTAGCAAATCGAATTCAACAGCATATAAAAAGAATTATTCACCATGATCAAGTGGGATTCATTCCTGGGATGCAGGGCTGGTTCAACATTCGCAAATCAATCAATGTGATACATCACATTAATAAAAGAAAAGATAAGAATCATATGATCCTGTCAATCGATGCAGAAAAAGCATTTGACCAAACTCAGCATCCTTTTTTAATAAAAACCCTCAAGAAAGTCGGGATAGAAGGAACATACTTAAACATCATAAAAGCCATTTATGAAAAGCCCACAGCTAACATCATCCTGAATGGGGAAGAAGTGAGGGCTTTCTCCCTGAGATCAGGAACATGACAGGGATGTCCACTCTCACGACGCTGTTGTTTAACATAGTGTTGGAAGTGCTAGCATCAGCAATCAGACAACAAAATGAAATCAAAGGCATCAAAATTGGCAAAGATGAAGTTAACCTTTCACTTTTTGCAGATGACATATTATACATGGAAAATCCGATAGTCTCCACCAAAAGTCTGATAGAACTGATACATGAATCCAGCAAAGTTGCAGGATACAAAATCAATGTACAGAAGTCAGTTGCATTCTTATACACTAATAATGAAGCAACAGAAAGACAAACAAAGAAACTGATCCCATTCACAATTGCACCAAGAAGCATAAAATACCTAGGAATAAATCTAACCAAAGATGTAAAAGATCTGTATGCTGAAAACTATAGAAAGTTTATGAAGGAAATTGAAGAAGATACAAAGAAAGGGAAATACATTCCGTGCTCATGGATTGGAAGAATAAATATTGTCAAAATGTCAATACTACACATTCAATGCAATCCCAATCAAAATTGCACCGGCATTCTTCTCGAAGCTAGAACAAGCAATTCAAAAATTCGTATGGAACCACAAAAGGCCCTGAATAGCCAAAGCAATTTTGAAGAAGACCAAAGCAGGAGGTATCACAATCCCAGACTTTAGCCTCTACTACAAAGCTGTAATCATCAAGACAGCATGGTATTGGCACAAAAACAGACACATGGACCAATGGAATAGAATAGAAATCCCAGAACTAGACCCACAAAAGTATGGCCAACTAATCTTTAACAAAGCAGGAAAGAATATCCAATGGGAAAAAGACAGTCTCTTTAACAAATGGTGCTGGGAGAACTGGACAGCAACATGCAGAAGATTGAAACTAGACCACTTTCTCACACCATTCACAAAAATAAACTCAAAATGGATAAAGGACCTGAATGTGAGACAGGAAACCATCAAAACCCTAGAGAAGAAAGCAGGAAAAGACCTTTCTGACCTCAGCCGTAGCAATCTCTTACTTGACACATCCCCTAAAGGCAAGGGAATTAAAAGCAAAAATGAACTATTGGGACCTCATGAAGATAAAAAGCTTCTGCACAGCAAAGGAAACAACCAACAAAACTAAAAGGCAACCAACGGAATGGGAAAAGATATTTGCAAATGACATATCGGACAAAGGGCTAGTATCCAAAATCTATAAAGAGCTCACCAAACTCCACACCTGAAAAACAAATAATCCAGTGAAGAAATGGGCAGAAAACATGAATAGACACTTCTCTAAAGAAGACATCCGGATGGCCAACAGGCACATGAAAAGATGCTCAACGTCGCTCCTCATCAGGGAAATACAAATCAAAACCACACTCAGATATCACCTCACACCAGTCAGAGTGGCCAAAATGAACAAATCAGGAGACTATAGATGCTGGAGAGGATGTGGAGAAACGGGAACACTCTTGCACTGTTGGTGGGAATGCAAACTGGTCCAGCCGCTCTGGAAAACAGTGTGGAGGTTCCTCAAAAAATTAAAAATAGACCTACCTTATGACCCAGCAGTAGCACTGCTAGGAATTTACCCAAGGGATATAGGAGTACTGATGCATAGGGGCACTTGTACCCCAATGTTTAGAGCAGCACTCTCAACAATAGCCAAATTATGGAAAGAGCCTAAATGTCCATCAACTGATGAATGGATAAAGAAATTGTGGTTTATATACATAATGGAGTACTACGTGGCAATGAGAAAGAATGAAATATGGCCCTTTGTAGCAACGTGGATGGAACTGGAGAGTGTAATGCTAAGTGAAATAAGCCATACAGAGAAAGACAGATACCATATGTGTTCACTCTTATGTGGATCCTGAGAAACTTAACAGGAACCCGTGGGAGAGGGGAAGGAAAAAAAAAAAGAGGTTAGAGTGGGAGAGAGCCAAAGCATAAGAGACTCATAAAAACTGAGAACAAACTGAGGGTTGATAGAGGATGGGAGGGAGGGGAGTATTGGTGATGGGTATTGAGGAGGGCACCTTTTGGGATGAGCACTGGGTTGTATGGAAACCAATTTGACAATAAATTTCATATATTAAAAAATAAAATAAAATAAAATAAGAAATAATAGTTGAAAACTTCCTTAATCTGGGGGAGGACACAGACATCCAGATCCAGGAAGCAGAGAGAACTCCATCAAAATCAACAAGAGCATGCTAACACCAAGACATACTGTAATCGAGTTGGTGAAATATAGTGATAAAGAAAAAAATGTCAAAAACAGCAAGACAAAAGAAGTCATTAACTTACAAGAGAAGACCCATAAGCCTAGCTGGAGATTTCTGAACACAGGCTTGGCGAAACAGAAGGCAGTATCATGACATATTCAACATGCTGAATGGGGGAAAATCTGCAGCCAAGAATATTCTATCTAGCAAGGCTCTCATTGAGAATAGAAGGAGAGACAAAAAGTTTCCCAGACAAACAAAAACTAAAGAAGTTTGTGACCACTAAACCAACCCTGCAAAAAATATTAAAGGGGACTCTTTGAGTGGAAAGAAAAGACCAAAAGAAACAAAGCAACAACAAAAAGTCTCCAGAAACAGTGACAAAAATAATAAAAAGGCATTATTACATATATATCAATAATTATTTGGAATGTAAATGGGCTAAATCCTCCAATCAAAAGACCTAAGGTTACAGAATGGATTGAAAAACAAGACCCATCTATATGCTGCCTACAAGAGACTCATTTTGGACCTAAAGACACCTGCAGATTGAAAGTAAGGGAATGGAGAAATACTTATCATGCAAATGGACATCAAAAGAAAGCCAGAGTAGCAATACTTATATTGGACAAACTAGACTTTAAAACAAAGAAGTCGTGGAGCACCTGGGTGGCTCAGTTTAGTTAAGAATTTGACACTTGATTTCAGCTCAGGTCATGGTCTCGCTGTTTGTGAGTTTGAGCCTCATTTGGGCTCAGTTCTGACAGCATGGAACCTGCTTGGGATTCTCTCTCTCCCTTTCTTTTTGCCCCTCTCCCCCTCACTCTCAAAATAATTAAGTAATCTTTAAAAAAAAAGATGTCATATTAAGAACTGAGTTGTATGTAAGTAATGAATCACTAAATTCTACTTCTGAAAACAATATCACACTATATGTTAACTAACTAGCATTTAAATAAAAATTTAAAAAAGAAAGGCTTTCCTTGTTCTTACAACTACAAAAACAACACCAATGGGAACAGAAGAAGAAGAGGAAGAAGAAGAGAAGAAGGACACTATATCACAAAGCGGATGATCCAATAAGAAGATATAACAATTATAAATATTTATACTCCCAACTTGAAAGCACCCAAGTATATAAATCAATTAATAATGAACATAAAGGAACTCATTGATAATAGTACAGTAATAGTAGGAGACTTTAACTCCCCATTTACAACAATGGACAGATCATCTAAGCAGAAAATCAATAAGGAAACAATGGCTTTGAATGACACACTGGACCAGATGGAGTTAAGTTAACAGATATATTCAAAAGATTCCATCCTAAAGTAGCAAAATACACATAATTTTCAAGTGCACATAGGACATTCTCCAGAAAAGATCACATACTGGATCATAAATCAGCCCTCAACAAATACAAAAAGATTGAGATCCTAACATGCACCTTTTCTGACCACAACACTATGAAACTTGAACACAACCAGAAAGAAAAATTCTGGAAAGGCCACAAATACATGGAGTCTGAACAACATGCTACTAAATAATGAATGGGTCATCCAGGAAATCAAACAAGAAATTGAAAAAAGTAAAAAAATAAAACAGGGAAATAAATGAAAATGAAAACACGATGGCCCGAAACCCTTTAGTATGCAACAAAGGCAGTCCTATGAGGGAAGTATTTCACAATACAGGCCTGCCTTGAGGAACAAAAATCTCAAATACAAAATCTAACCTTAGAAAAAGAACAACATAGCCTAAAGCCATCAGAAGAAGGTAAATAATAAAGAGCAGAAATACATGATACATAGACTAAAAAAAAAAAAAAAGAATATATTGATCTATGAATCCAGAAGCTGGTTCTTCCAAAAAATTAATAAAATCAATAAAATTCTAGCCAGACTCATCAAAAAGGAAAGAGAAAGGACTCAAATAAATAAAATCATAAATGAGACAGAGAAATAACAACCAAAAACACAGAAATACAAACAATTATAAGAGAATATTATGAAAAACTATACGCCTACAATCGGACAACCTGGAAGAAATGGATAAATTCCTAGAAACATATAAATTACCAGAATTGAAACAGAAAGAACTATAAAATTTGAGCAGACTGATAACCAGCAAAGAAATTGAATAAGTAATCAAAAAAATCCCAGGAAACAAAAGTCCACTAACAAAGGGCCTCAGAGGTGAATTCTACCAAACATTTAAGGAAGAATTAATACCTATTCTTCTCAAACTGTGAAAGAAAATATAGAAAATAGAAAAATGAAAGAAAACTTCCAAATTCATTCTAGGAAGCCAGCATTACACTGATACCAAAATTAGATAAAGACTCCACTAAAAAGGAGAACTATAGGCCAATAGCCCTGATGAATATGGATGCAAAAATTGTCCATAAAATACTAGCAAACCAAATCCAACAGTACATTAAAAATCATTTACCATTATCAAGTGGTGCAAGGGTGGTTCAATACTCACAAACCAATCAATGTGATACACCACTAATAAAAGAAAGAAATAAAACCATATGATCCTTTCAGTAGATGCAAAAAAAAAAGCATTTGACAAAGTACAACATCCATTCATCATTAAAAAAAAACAAAAACAAAAACAACTCGGGGCACCTGGGTGGCTCAGTCAGTTAAGTGTCTGACTTCAGCTCAGGTCATGATCTCACAGTCCCTGAGTTCTAGCCCCACATCGGGCTCTGTGCTGACAGCTCAGAGCCTGGAGCCTGCTTTGGATTCTGTGCCTCCCTCTCTCTCTGCCCCTCCCCTTCTCAAGTTCTGTCTCTCTCTCTCCCTCTCTCAAAAATAAATAAGCATTAAAAACAAACACAAAACTCAACAAAGTAGGTTTAGAGGGAGTATACCTCAACATAACATAGTCCGTCTATGAAAAACATACAGCTAATATTATTCTAAATGGGAAAAAACTGAGGGCTTTCCTTTTACAGTCAGGGACAATACAGGGATGTCCACTCTCACCACTGTTACTTAATGTAGTACTGGAAGTCCTAGCCTCAGCAATTAGACAACAAAAAGAAGTAAAAAGTATCCAAATCATCAAGGAAGAAGTAAAAGTTTCACTATTTGCACATGACATGATACTATATATAGAAAACCAGAAAGACTCCACCAAAAAACAGGTAGAACTTATACACAAAACCAATAAAGTAGTCAGATACAAAATCAACATACAGCAATCTGTTGCATTTCTATACACCAATAATTAAGCAGCAGAAAGAAAAATTAAGAAACCAATCCCATTTACAATACTACCAAATCCATAAGAAATCTAGGAACAAACCTAACTGAAAAGGTGACCTGTACTCTGAAAACTATGGAACACTTATAAAAGAAATTGAAAATGACACAAAGAAATGGAAAAACATTCCATGCTCATGGATTAGAAGAAAATGTATTGTTAAGATATCTATACGACTCAAAGCAATCTACACATTTAATGCAATCCCTATCAATACCAATGGCATTTTTTTTTTACAGTGCTAGAACAAACAATCCAAAATTTGCATGGAACTGCAAAAGATTCTGAATAGTCAAAGCAACCTTGAAAAAGAAAAGCAAAGCTGGAGGCATCACAATTCCAGACTTCAAGTTATATTACAAATCTGTAACAATAAAAAATATATAATACTGGCACAAAAATGACACATAGGTTAATGGAACAGAATAGAAAAGCCAGAAATGAACCCACAATTATATGGTCAATTAATCTTCAACCAAGCAGGAAAGAATATCCAATGGGAAGCAGATTATCTCTTCAACAGAAGATGTTGGGGGAAATGGTCAGCAACATGCAAATGAATAAACTGCACCACTTTCTTACACCATACACAAAAATAAATTCAATGGATTAACGAACTATATGTGAGATCTGGAATAAAATAATCTTAGAACAGAACTCAGGCAGTAGTTCTTGGCATCAGCAATAGCAGCTTCTTTCTAGATACATCTCCTAAGGTGAAGGAAACAAAAGCAAAAATAAGCTACTGGGACTACATCAAAATAAGCTTAGGCACATGGACTGAAACAATAAATAAAACTGAAAGACAACCTACAGAATGGGAAAAAATATTTGCAAATGACATATCTGGGCTAGTGTCCAAAATATATAAAGGATGTATAAAACTCAACACTCAAAGGACAAATAATCCAATTTAAAAATAAGCAGAAGACATGAATAGACATTTTCCCAAAGAAGACATAGAGATGGCTAACAGACACATGAAAAGATGCTCATCATCACTGATCATCAGGAAAATGCAAATCAAAACCATGACGAGATACCACCTCACACCTGTCAGAATGGCTAAAATGAACAACACAAGAAATAACAGGTGTTGGCAAGGATGAGGAGAAAGGAGAATCCTCATACACTGTTGGAAAGCAAACTGGTGCAACCACCCTGGAAAACACTATGGAGGTTACTGAAAATTTTAAAAATAGAACTATCCTATGATCTAGCAATTGCACTACTAGGTATTTACCCAAAGAGCATAAAAATAATAATTAGAAGGGATACATGTACCCTGATGTTTATAACAGCATTATCTACATTGGCAAATTATGTAAACACCCCAAATGTCCATCAACCAATGAATGGATAAAGAATAAGTAGTATACACACACACACACACACACACACACACACAATGGAATACTACTCAGCCACAAAAAATAATGAAATCTTGCCATTTGCAATGACATTGGTGGAGCTAGACTGTTATTATGCTAAGTGAAGTAAGTCAGTCAGAGAAAGACAAATACAATATGATTTCCACTCATTTGGAATTTAAGGAACAAAACAAAGTAGCATAGGGAAAATAAAAAGAGAGAGAGAGAGAAACCAAGAAACAGACCCTTTAACTATAGAAAACAAACTGATGGTTACCAGAGGGGAGGTGGGTGGAGGGTAGGTAAAATAAGTGATAAGGATTAAGGAGTTCACTTGTTGTGATGAGCACTGGGTGTTATATGGAATTGTTAAATCACTAAATTCTACACCTGAAACTAATGTAAGTTTTATATAATGTTAACGAAGCATAATTTAAGTAAAAAGTTAAAAAATGAAAGAATGGAAAAAGATATTTATTCTACGTTAAACAAATATTAACTGAGAAAAAGTTGAGATGGCTATAAAGACAAATTAGTCTTTCAGTAAAAAATGTTATAAGAGACAATGAAGGACATTATATATTAAAAGAAGGCTCAATCCGTTAAAAAATATAAAAATATATGGGGCGCCTGGGTGGCTCAGTCAGTTAAGTGTCCAACTTCAGCTCAGGTCATGATCTCGCAGTTTGTGAGTTCAATCCCGCATCGGGCTCTGTGCTGACAGCTCAGACCTAGAGCCTGCTTCAGATTCTTTGTCTCCCTTTTTCTCTCTGCCCCACTCATGATCTCTCTCTCTCTCTCAAAAATAAATAAACATTTTTTAAAAATTTAAAAATTTATAAAAATATAACAATTACAAACATACATGCACCTAGCAAGAAATCCTGAAAATATATAAAGAAAAAATCAACAGAATAGAAAAGAGAAATAGACAGTCCTACAAGAACAGTTGAAAACTTCAATACCCCACCTCCATGGATGTGTAGAACAACAGACAGAAAACCAACAGAAGGATGGAGGACTTGAATAGCACTATAGACCAGCTGGGCCTAAAAGGCAGGTGCACAGGACTCTACCCCAAAACAGCAAAATGCATAGTTTTGTAAAATGCACATGGAACATTCTCCAGGATAGAGCATACATTAGACTACAAAACAAGCCTTGATAAATTAAAAAACACTGAAATCATACATTGTATCTTCTCCAACCACAATAGAATGACACTAGAAATCAATAACAGAAGGAAAACTAAAAAATTCACAAATATGTGGAAATTAAACAATACTTTTTTTGAGTAGAGGTGACACACAAGGTCAGATTGGTTTCAGGCATACAGCATAATGATCCAACAATTCTATGCCTTGTGCTATGCTCACAAGTGTAACTGCTGTCACCATAAACACTATTACAATACAATTGACTATATTCCTTATGCTGTTCCTTTTATCCCCGTGACTTTGTCATTCCATAACTGGAAGCCTCTGTTCCCATTTCATCCTTTCACCCATCTTCCTCTCCCCCTCCACCTTCTGGCAACCACCATTTCTCTGTATTTATGGTTCTGTTCCTTCTTTTTGTTTGTTCGTTTATTTATTCATTGTTTTTGTCTTTCAGTTTCCATATATAACTGAAATCACATGGTATTTGTCTTTCTTTATCTGAGTTATTTCACTTAGCATAACACCCTCTATGTCCATCCATTAACAAGACGTTTTCAAACAATCAATGGGTCAAAGAAGAAATCACAAAGAAAATTAGAAAGTATTTTATGATGAATAAAAACTTGGGCATGCAGCAGAAGCAGTACTCAGAGGAAGATTTATGGCTGTAAACATCTATATAAAGAAGAAACATCTCAAATAAATAACCAGCTTTATACTGTAAAGAATTAGACAAAGAACAACAAACTGAACTCAAGATAGCAGAAGTAAGGAACTAAAAACGATTAAAGCAGAAATAAGAATAGAAAAAAGAAAGTCAATGAAATGAAAAGTTGCTTCTTTGAAAAGGTCTACAAAATTGACAAAACTTTGGCTAGACCTGACCAAGAAAAAAGGAGAAAAGACTCAAACTGACAAAAATCAGTAAGTGGTGACATTCCTACTGACCTTACAGAAATAAGAAATATTATTCATTCATCGCAATGAACAATTGTATGCCAACAAATTAGCCCAGGTAAATATGCCAATTCCTAGAAACACACAGACTACCCAAACAGCCTCGGGAAGAAATAGGAAATCTGAATGGACCTACAACAAGCAAAGAGATTGAGTCAACAAGCAAAACCCTCCAACAAAGAGAAGCTCAGGACTAGGTGGCTTCACTGGTGGATTCTACCAAACACTTAAAGAAGAATCAACACCAATCATTCTCAAACTCTTCCAAAATTTAGAAGAGGTGGGAACACTTCTTAACTCATTCTAGGAGGCCAGTATTATCCTGACACCAAAGCCACCAAAGTGATGTGGTGACAAAGACACCACAAGAAAACAAAGAACAAACAATATCTCTCATGAATGTAGATGGGAAAATTCTCAATGAAATACTAGTAAAGATGAATTCAACAGAATGTTAAAGGTATGATACACCATGACCAAATGGGATTTATTCCAGGAATCCAAGTTCAGTTCAACATACAAAAATTAATCAATGTAAAGTATGTATTAATAGAAAAAACACATAACCATCTCAATTAATGAATTGTTTTCCTATTTTTCTACTGTTGTATTTTTCTTATTGATTTGTAATTATTTGTATATTCTGGATAAAGATATATAAAGTTAAAAAAAGCATTTCAGAATATTGAATATCTATCATCTATGTATCTATGTATCTATGTATCTATCTATCTATCCATCTATCTAACAATGTTCAATAAACTAAGAACAGAAGGGGCATTCTGAACATGATAAAGGGCCCATGTGAAAATCCACAGCCAACAGCCCACTCAGCAATTAAAGATTGATAAGTTTCCCCAAAGTTCAGGACAAGACAAGGATGCTTCCTTTCCCACTGTTATTCAATATTATATTGGAAGCCCTTGCCAGAGCAATTAGATAAGAAAAAGAAATAAAAGGCATCCAAATTGGAAAAGAAGAGTTAAAACTATCTCTGTTCTCAGATGACATGGTTTTATATATAGAAAAAAACCAAGGTGACTCAAGTCGGTTAAGGATCCAACTCTTAATTTTGGCTCAGGTTTCTCACAGTTTGTGAGAGCCCCACATGAGCTCTGTGCTGACATCAAGGAGCCTGACTGGGATTCTCTCTCTGCCTCTCTCCCTCTCTCTCAAAATAAATAAATAAACTTAAAAACAGAAAATTTAAATAACCAACCAAAAATATTAGAGCTAATTTAAAAATTCATAAGATTTATAGGATGCAAAATCAATTCACAAAAATCAGTTGTATTTGTATACACTAGCAATGGACAATCTGAAAAGGAAATAAAAAAAACAATTCAATTTACAATAGCATCAAAAAGAATAACAGACTTACCAAGGAGGTACAAGACTTGTACACTGGAAACTCAAAACATTGCTAAGAAAAATTAAAGACCTAAATAAATGGAAAGACATCCAATGTTCATGGATTGTAAGACTTAATTTGTTAGGTTGGCAATATTCTCCAAATATTTAGTGCAATGCCTGTCAAAATCCTAGTGGCCTTTTTGCAGAGGTGGGCATGCCAGAATATGTGAGTTATGTGAGATCACAGACTAGTAACTGCCACATTCCACAGGAGGAACTCAGAAACACTGCACGTGTCAGGGGCATATGTTGTGCCCCAGAGAGCTAAGATGCCCTCTGTAGGTAGAGCTAAATGTGGGAGACACAGCTCCCAAACTGGGCTCCCTGGTCACCATGGAGAAGATGGACCGTGGAACAGTGGGGTCAGGGAAACTCACAATTATCAGCAGCAGGGTGGACATAATTACCATAAAGGGAAGCAGAGCCAGAATGGCAGCCAAGGGATCTAACCCTCAGGGGTCTGTGGGGATGAACCCAGTGAAAACATGGTGTTTCTGGGGCAGGATAGAGAAACAGTTAATATACAAAATTGGAATGAGCAAAAGGCAGAGAGGAAGCCATCCCCATGCAAAGTGTAATTTCTCCCCTTGCTTTTGTGTGTGAGCCAGTTTTCAAACCCAGAACCTAAGCATCTCCTGGCAAGAGTGTATGGTGGGGATGATCTATGCCATTTACACAGTAATCATATCTGGGGAGAGGTGGTCCCCAGATCTTTCAAAGGCTGTAGAACACAGGGTCCAAGTCCACTCTGACAGCTGTGGACTCAAAGTGCCACATGGTTCTCCTAGTAGACAAAGCACATATGGGGTCTGAGAACAGGCAAGGTATTGGTCCAGGCCTGTTCCAGTGTCTCCACGTATAGTCAGTCTCCAAGTCCCCCAAAGCCAGACAAACTGGGTCCCTTAAAAAGATACTTGTACTCTGGGTAGTGTGTGGTAAGAGATTCAGAGACCTGCCCCATTGGTGTGAGATTTAGGATCCAGGGGCACCAGATACCTGTGGAGAGCAGACAGACAATGTGTGGAGCATCTGACCACCTCCAGTGGAGGAGGTTTGCAGGCCAAGCCTCTTATTCACCATGTGTGCAGACCCTGGAATGCACCCGACCCTGGCAGGAAGCAAGCATCTGGGCATGGAATTTGAGCAACCCTGTGACCAGAGCTGCCTGCAGTGGGCTGAGCCCAGGAGTAATAAGGTTATGTGGCCTTGCCACTCACCACCATGGTTCATTGGGATTGGGTCCACAGAAGTCCAAAGGGAACAATAGGCTGAAAAACAGGTGCGACCCCATACTGTCATTTTGTGAACATCTTTCCTCATCCCCCCACCACCAGCTGAGGGCCCCATGACCAGCTGACAGAAAAAGACAAAGCCAGATGTTTGGTTCAGAGAGCCGACTTCTACTGCATCCAGGGGTAGCCTTGAAAATAGGGGTGAGGGGCCTCCCAATGGGCAGAGCTCCTGGCAGGGCACCTGTGGCCCAGGATAAGGGTATGAAAGGTGCATGAGGGACCATCCAGCTAAAGATGAGCACCAAATGGTAAGGCTAGTTGGGCAGGGGCCTGGAGGGAGCAAACTGGGAGAGCAGGGGGAAGGAGGTTAGGGGAAGAGGCATATGAAGCCCACCTGAGAGCATCTACCAAGTGCTGTGCAGGGAGCTCTGGAGAGCTGTGATGGCAGACAGAGAGGCTGGACCTGCCTCTCACCCACGAGCATCCACTGTCAGCCAGAGGCTAAGGCTGGGGTCCTGTACAGCACGATCCCCTGAAGTTACCCAACAACTCAGGGCCATGCTGCCTGCCCTGGACAAAGTTCCATCTGGGTCAAGGCCATCCTATGTCCCAAGGACAGGCCTGCCTTTGCCACCCACAGTAATTCAGCCAGCACCCATCTCAGCACACCCAGGTTTTGTTGACTTACGTGGGGTCCCACAGAACTCCACTATGGCCCCCTTTACAACATGACCATGGGATCCAGCCATCCCACCACCTGGAAGCTGCCTCTGCTTGGCCTCTGGAAGGTTTAGTGAGGCACCGTCTTGGAGAAAGAGCCCTGCCATGATGGGGCATTACAATGGCCACTATGGTGCAGGGTCTCGGTCTCCAAAAAGGAGATACTTCCACCAGGGTGCATTGTAAGAGTCCTGTTGGACTCCAGGCTCTGACTGTGCCTGCTTGAGTCTGTGGGCTGGCAGCGTTGGTGGGCCTTGACCAAAAGAAGAACTCGGGCTAGGGCACCCCAGGGGATGCAGGGACAGAAAGGATATGGCCAGGACCCAGGCAACTGGGGCATCTTTGGCTCTTCCATGCCCAGTTGTGACCAGAAGGGGCAAGTGTCAGACTCCTCAGGGATGAAGAGGCCAGGCTGGCGAAGACAAGCAGGATGTGGAATGGGGGCTAGAAGAGGGGGTGGCAAGCGTCATGGGGCTCAGGGCCAACAGCAGCAGCAGCAGCAGCAGCAGCAGCAGCAGCAGCAGCAGGGTTGTGGCTTATCCCACAGACTGTCCTCTTCAACATTCTCTCAGAATTGTGACCGTACAATCCCAAGGAAGTGGGCAGATAGAGTGGCTTTACTAAGAGAAGCCAGGATGTGGTGGATGCCCTTGGTTTCCCTGCCAGACCTTCCATAGCAGCCAAGGTGCCAACAGCCAGCGTCTGGGGTGCTGACCATAGAAGCTCATCACTGTCCCTTCTCAGTCGGAGTGCCTGAGAGGACAGCACCTCCCCTGGAGAACAGCCCTCAGCCAAGGACCATGTACAGACTGAAGGGACAGCCAGCTCCTTGCCTCAATCAAGGTGGCAACAACTCTGCCACCAGCTCTTGGGCATCACCTTCCCCTGACTTCAGTGTGGACCACATCATAGCTTGGCTTCCTCTTCTGCCTGTGCTGCCAACCCACACCCCATCTACTGAGAAAGTCAGCTGCAATAAATTCAATCAGTTCAACCTAGGACCAATTACCATGTGCCACAGAATAAAAAAAAAATCTCCTGAAGGGGAAAAATCTAGCAAAATATGTGCAGGATCTCTACCCCTGAAATTATGGACAGTATTAAGAGAAATTAAAGAATCCCTAAATAAACAGAGAGCCATGTCATGGGCATGAGCAGGAACACCCAATATGTAAGGTGTCAATTCTTCCCCAACTGGACTATAAAGTCAATGCTATTGCAATAAAAATCCCATCATGTTGTGAAAATTGACAAGCTGATTCTAAAATTTATACAGAAGTGTAAAGGTACAAATAGCCAAGACACACTTGCTGCCACACAGTGGCAAGATTTGCTCCCTTGGATACAGTAAACCACAGTGATTAAGACAGAGAGGTGTTGGTGTTCAAATAAACTCATGAGCCAGGAATGGAATAGATAGTGGAGGAACAGACACCTGTCCACATGGACACCTGATGCAGGCGGTGGAGAAAGAGTGGTGGTGCTTTCCATAACCACCTGAACAGTGAGGAAACTTAACTCTCCCTCCCACCTTGCCGACTCCAGGTGCACTGACATCCAACTGCGAAAGACAAAACAAAGCCTCTAGCAGATAATGTAAAATATTTTCATAACCTGGTTATAGGCAAATAATTATTTTTAAATGTGTATGCACACATAAAAAGCATTAGCTATGAGGGGAGAGTATGAAAATTTTGACATAATTAAATCTTTCTACTCAGCAGAAGACACTAAGATAGGGGGTGCCTGGGTGGCTCAGTCAGTTGAGCATCGGTTGGTGGGTTCAAGCCCCATGTCGGGCTTTGTGCTGACAGCTCAGAGCCTGGAACCTGCTTTGGATTCTGTGTCTCCCTCTCTCGCTCTGCCCTTCCCCTGCTCACTCTCTGTCTCTCTCTGTGTCTCTGTGAAAAGTAAATAAACATTATTTTTTTTTAAAAAATAAGACATTAAATAGGAAAAAGCCATAGAGTTTAAGAAATTTAAAACTGATAAATCTAAAGAATTCCAAAAAATTGAGGGGGGGGGGGAATTGATAATCCATCCCAAAGAGACGAGACTTCAATGGACACTTTATAAAAAAGATTATCCCAATGGCCAACAACATTATACATTAGAGAAATGCAAATTAAAACTATACCCATTACAATACTAATATTTAAAAATAAAATAAAACCTGACCATGTAGAACACCTAAAATTCTCACACACTGCTAGGGAAAGTTTAAATTGATTCAACTGGTTCGGCATTACCTACTAAAGTTAAATATGTTTCCATCCTTTGACCTAGCAATCCATGTTTAGGTGTACATGAAAAGGAGATACATGCACATGTACACCAAGCAATGTTAAGAAGGTATCTCATACCCTTATTATTCACAATTGTTCCAAACATAGGGAAAACCAAATATGCAGAAACAGAAGAAGGCCTTTAAAAAATAGTGGTATATTCATGCAATGGAATAATATACAGCAACAAAAAAGGCTACAGCAAGCAACAGTATGCAGCAACCCTGCAGTTCTACTGAGTAAAAAAACCAGCTGAAAACAATGGAACATATACTGTATAGCTCCATGCAACACAGATTTAATGAAAGACAAGGAAATTGCTTTTATAAAGTCAGGATAGTGGTTGCCCTTAGGAGGTTTCAAGGAGGAGGGAAGAGGGAATTATTAGGAGGAGCACAGGATGCTTCAGGTGTACCAGACACCTTTTATTGTTTTTTTAAAAATTTTTTATTAACGTTTATTCATTTTTGAGAGAAAGAGAGAGACAGAGTGTGAGTGGGGGAGGGGCAGAGAGAGAGGGAGACACAGGATCCAAGGCAGGCTCCAGGCTCCGAGCTGTCAGTGCATAGCCCGATATGGGGCTCAAACTCACAAACCATGAGATCGTGACCTGAGCCAAAGTTGGACACCCAACCAACTGAGCCACCCAGGGGCCCCAGCTTATATTCTTAATCTGGGTGGAGTTCCCACCGTAAAAGAAATTCCTTCATGACAACTTTCAGCTGCAGAATCTCCTTTTGTTAAAAGTTCTGTATTGATGTTATTTTTCAAATGAAATATTGTTTGAAATTAGGAATGAAGGGTGCAATTACACAGCTAGCATATAAAAGCAAACCTTTAGGAATTAACGGACTTTTTTTTACATTGTTTTTATTTTAGAGAGAGAGAAAGCATGTGAATGGGGGAGAGGGACAGAGGAAGAGAGAGAGAGAAGGAGAGGGTGGGGGGAGAGGGATAATCTTAAGCAGATTCACACTCAGCATGGAGCCCAACGTGGAGCTTGATCCACAACCCTGGGATCACAACCTGAGCCAAAATCAAGAATTAGACACTTAACCAACTGGGCCACCCAGGCACCCCAGGAATTAGCAGACATTTTAAACATAATTTCTAAAATTGTGAAATATACTCACTGAGTGTCACCTGGGTGGCTCAGTTGGTTAAGCATCCAACTTCAGCTCATGTCATGATCTCACGGTTCGTGGATCCGAGCCCCATGTTGGGCTCTGTGCTGACATCTCAGAGCCTGGATCCTGCTTCTGATTCTGTGTCTCCCCTTCTCACTTCCCCTCCCATGCTCATGCTCTGTCTCTCCCTGTCTCTCAACAATAAATGTTTTTAAGTTAAAATGTTTTTATTTTATTAAAAAATGTTTTAAGTTATATATCTATATATAACATATATATAGATATATATAACTATATCTATATATATATAGATATATATACTATATATATAACTATATCTATATATATAGATATATATATACTATATATATATAACTATATATAACCATATATATCTATATATATATAACTTAAAAACATATATATAGATATAGATAGATATAGATAGATAGATATAGATAGATATAGATATCACTGAAAAATTTTTGAAAGCACATAGTGGATGGGCTCAGCAGCAGATTAAACATAGTTGAAGAGAGAGGTAGTGAAGTGGAAGGCATGTCCAGTGAACTTATCCAAAGTGCAGCAGAGGTGAGAAGATGAAGAATATGAAAGAGACTGACAGATACAAGGGTTACAATAAGAGTACTGAGTCTGTGTCAGTCCAGAAACTCTGAAGAAGAAAATGGTGAGCAGTTATTTAGGAATGGGCATATATTTTAAGAGATTATGTATTAAGGGAATTTTCCAGAACTGATGAAAAATATAAATCCACAGAAATAAACCCACAACTATATGGTCAATTAATCTTTAACAAAACAAGAAAGATGATCCAATGAAAAAAAGACAGACTCCTCAACAAATGCTGGGAAAACTGAACAGCAACATGCAGAAGAATTGAAACTGGACTTTTTTACACCCATGTAAAAATAAATTCAAAATATATCAAGGAACTAAATGTAAGATGTGAAACCATAAAAATCCTAGAGGAGAACACAGGAAGTAACTTCTTTGATATTGACCATGGCAATTTCTTTCTAAATATGCTTCTTGAGGTAAAGGAAACAAAAGCAAAAATAAACTATTGGGACTACATCAAAACAAAAAGCTTAGGCACATGGAAGGAAACAATCAACAAAACTAAAAGGCAGTCTACGGAATGAGAGAAAATATTTTCAAATGACATATCCAATAAAGAGTATTATCCGGGGCGCCTGGGTGGCGCAGTCGGTTAAGCGTCCGACATCAGCCAGGTCACGATCTCGCGGTCCGTGAGTTCGAGCCCCGCGTCAGGCTCTGGGCTGATGGCTCGGAGTCTGGAGCCTGTTTCCGATTCTGTGTCTCCCTCTCTCTCTCTGCCCCTCCCCCGTTCATGCTCTCTCTCTCTCTGTCCCAAAAATAAATAAAAAACGTTGAAAAAAAAATTAAAAAAAAAAGAGTTATTATCCAAAAAACACAAAGAATTTCTACAACACCCAAAAACACCAAATAATGCAACTAAAAAATGGGCAGAAGACATGAATAGACAGTTTTCCAAAGAAGACATCCAGATGGCTATAGGCACATGAAAAGATGCTCAACATCACGCATCATCAGGAAAATACAAATCAAAACCATAATGAGATATCACCTCACACCTATCAGAATGGCTAAAATTGAAAACACAAGAAACAACAGGTGTTGGCCAGGATGCAGAGAAAGGGGAACCACCTTACACTGTTGATGGGAATGCAAACTGGTGTAGCATCTGGGAAATAGTATGGAGGTTACTCAAAAACTTAAAATTAGAATTACCTTCCTATCTAGTAATTGCACTACTAGGTATTTACCAAAAGGTTACAAAAATACAAATTCAAAGGGGTACATTCAACCTGATGTTTACAGCAGCATTATCAACAATAGCCAAATTATAGAAACAGTGCATGTTCATTGATGAATGGATAATGCAGATGTGGTTTAAATACACAGTGGAATATTGCTCAGCCATCACAAAGAGTGAAATCTTGCCATTTACAATGATGTGGATGGAGCTACAAAGTATTGTGTTAAGAGAAATAAGTCAATCAGAGAAAGATGAATACCATATGTTTCACTTCCATGTGGAATTTAAGAAACAAAACAAATGAGCATGAGAAAAAAAAAAAGAGAAGGAGGCAAACCAAGAAAGAGACTCTTAACTATAAAGAACAAATTGATCGGGACTGGAGGGAAGGTTGGCGGTGGGGGGGTGGGCAGCAGTGGATTAAATAGGTGATGGGGATCACTTGTTGTGATGAGCATCGGGTGTTGTATGGAATTGTTGTACACCTGAAACTAATATAACACTGTATGTTAAGTATACTGGAAAACAACAGGAGAGAAAAATATAAATCCACAGATGCAGGCAGCACACCTATCCTACACCTAGAAGCACTACAGGGAAATTGAAGAATTTCACCAACAAAGAGAATATCTTTCAGGAACCCAGAGAGGGAAAGGAGAAATCTCCAGCAAAGGAAAGCAGTGCAGACCTCTAATCAACAGTGATAGGACTGTTGGGGTCACCTCCCAGATGCACCTCTCTTGTGCCTTTTTGTAGCCCCTACACTGAACAGGTGGGCCCTGTGTGACCAAGGGGCATTGGGGAAGTGGTGACATATGATTCTAAGGCTGGAAGCTGGGCAGCATTGACACTGCCACCTTGGTATCCTGGGTGGCAGGTTCTGGAGAAACCACCATCATGGAGGGAAAGCATTCTGTCTCCTTGTGGAGAGACACTGAGGCCTCCAGCCAACAGCCACATGGTTAGGTCACCCTGGAGGCAGGTCTGCAGGCTGCTAAAGTCTCCAGACACTGAAGCCAGCCCACATCCAACTGCAACCTCATGATAGACCCCAAGGCGGAACAGACCAGGGCACCACTTCCATTTCCGACCCACAGAAATGGCAGGAAATAATTGTGTTAAGCCACTAAGTGTTCGTGTACTTTGTTACACAGCAATAAATCATCAATGCATTGGAGTAGCTGCAAAGTTTTGAGGGAAAACAGATACCAGCCTACAACTGTGCATTTAACATACATGTTCCTCTAGGACAAAGTTAGAATAAAATAATTTCAAGAGGAACAGAGATGGAGGGAATGTAATGCTAGAGCCCACTCCCAAGTAAGTGCTCCAAGAAAAAAAATAATTCTGGAGGGACAGACCAGCATGTGCGAAGGAACATGAACAACAAAACAGTAATGTGTGCATGACTCCAAACATTGTCCACAGACAATAAACAGTGTCTGCCTCATAAGTTCAAGGCAGAACTAAAACTCACAACAACAGCAGGCTGGAATGGAATAATGGAAGCTAAAACTTTCTCATGTGCTTTTATTGCCTTGGAACTGGCCAGATGTTATCTAAGTCTTTATGAAACCAACAAGTAACAGCTCAAGGGGCAGCACTGAACAAATAGATTCCGCATGTATAAATTTCAAGCTTTGGGGTAGGGAATCAGTAGGGCAGGGAAGAATTTTAAAACAAAAATCTCCACTTAAAAAGCAAGGCCAGAAAGTGGGAAAGCAAAATTGATAAAAGTGGAATAAAAGTGTAAAATTATAGGAACAAATCCAAATATATCAATAATCACTGTAAACACAGGGGCTGTTGTTACCACCTAAAAGACAGCATCAGAGTGGTTTTTTTAAAAAGCTACAACCCCAGCTGGATGCTGTTTTCAGGAAAGGCACTGAAATGATGGAATTCAGGAAAGTCCAGAGCAGGAACATGGGGAAAGATACATCAGGCAAGTACCGGCCAAAAGAAAGCCAGTGTGGTTATAGGAACATCTGACTGGGCGAACACATGGCAGAGAAGACTGATCCCGACCCAGGGAGAAAGGCCTCACCGGCTCACTCAGCCTGCACACTCCCCCAGGTGCCTGTAACCTCCAGAAAAAATCCACCATCTCTGAAGCTATAAAACAATTTCCACACATTCCCAACATCAGGTACCATATAGAACAAGGTCTCTGACTGTAAAACAATGCAATTAGAGGGTAATATCACTGGAAAATTTGTGAAAATCCCCATGTCTTTGGAGAGTTTCTAAAGGCTAGCAAGGTGGCTGGATATAAGACCAATATAAAAATGTCATTTGGATTTCATACTGCAGCAAACCATGAGAAAATACTTTTAAAAATAAAACATTTACAGGGGTGCCTGGGTGGTTCAGTTGGTTAAGCATCCAACTCTGGCCCAGGTCATGACCTCACAGTTTGTGGGTTTGATCCAGAGCCTGGAGCCTGCTTCATATTCTGTGTCTCCCTCTCTCTGCCTCTCCCCTGCTCATGATCTCTCTCTTGAAAATGAATAAACATTATTTTAAAAAATTTAGAAAATACAAAAATAAAAACATTTGCAATAGGAACAACCATCAGAGAAAAGGGTACGTGGGAATCAATGTAGAAAACGTGCAAAAAACCTACCCCAATGTTTATAGCAGCACTTTCAACAATAGCCAAATTATGGAAACAGCCTAAATGTCCATCAACTGACAAATGGATAAAGAAGATGTGGTTTATATATACAATGGAATACTACTTGGCAATGGGAAAGAATGAAATATGGCCATTTGTAGCAACATGGATGGAACTGGAGGGTATTATGCTAAGTGAAATAAGTCAGGCAGAGAAAGACAGATACCATATGTTTTCCCTCATATGTGGATCCTGAGAAACAACAGAAAACCAGGGGGGACGGGAAGGGGGTAGAGTTTAAAGAGAGGGAAGGAGGCAAACCATAAGAGACTCATAAATACTGAGGACAATCTGAGGGTTGATGGGAGGTGGGAGGGAGGGGAAAGTGGGTGATGGGCATTGAGGAGGGCACCTGTTAGGATGAGCACTGGGTGTTGTATGGAAACCAATTTGACAATAAATTATATTTTTACAAAGTGTACAAAAACCTGCATATCATGAAGATGTCAATAAAACTAAGCATGAGGCCAAGAGGATCTGGGTGGAGGGGCTGCCATGGTCTGCACACAAGGGGCGCTAACCATGATGCATTCAGGGTGCCCTCTCAGAGTGAGGCCACCCCCACCCAGGCCAGCAGCCCCTGAGGACCCCTCCCATGTGGCGGCCAGTGGCAGGATGGCTGTCCTGGGTATGAGCCCCTTTAGTCCGTGTTCCTGCGGCTGCTGCAGGGGAACCCAGTGTTTGGGGGGCCTTCGCCTGTCCATCCTCCCCTCATACACACAGCCTAGGACCTCCAGGGCAGGGGACGTCCTCCTGCAGGCTTCCCTGGCTCCACAAGGAAGCGTGGGAGAAGCAGGTGCAGCCTGTCCACCATAGCGGCCAGAACAGGAGCTCACAGCTTTCTGAAGACCTGCCAGGTGGCTGAGGTATTTTTATAAAGTGGACATTCATGAACGCTGCATGCTGCTGAGGACGCCTCCCCACCACCCCTCAGCATCAGACATGCGCCACAGAAGCAAGGCAAGGTCACCCAGGGCCAGGACGCACCTCTGGGCAGGTAGCCCTGGCAGGTCAGCCTGCAGTACCTGGGCCACCACACCTGCCACCTGCAGCATCATCCTCGCCCACGGCTGGAGCTCTCGCTACCCACTGCTGCTACAGAGCTGGGTTTGGAGTAGGGAAATTCTCCGGGAGTGGGGCGGGTCCAGGCCCTAGTCCAGCTAAACTTGTGTGGGGGTGTGGCCAGGCTGGGGCGGGGGCTCACCTCCGGTGGTGGCGGAGTCTCACTCTGGGGGCGGGCCAAGCCAGGGAAGGGTCTCTCCCACAGTGAGGGCGGGGTCACCCTGAGTGGGGGCGGGGTCTCATCTGGGAGAGGGGCGGCCGAGGATGGGGTTCTCCCACAGTGGGGGGACGGGCTCACCCTGAGTGGGGGCGGGGTCTCACTCTGGGGACAGGCCAGGAGGCCGCAGGAATCCGCAGGACGAGGCGAGCTGGCGGGCCGGTGTCCAGGGGTGAGGGCACAGGGCACCGCACAGGATTCAGATCCCGGGGCGGGTCCAGGATGGAGAGAAATAGAGGGTCGTGAAGCACAGGAATGTCACGTGGCATTTAAACCTTTTCCTAGACGTTTCAATTAGCCAATGATTCTGAGAAGCGCCCAAGGCAGGGCCTTCCCCTAGATTTGTCCCCGGCTCTGAGGGACATGAGTGCCGGGAGGTGGGCCACCCTCCCGTGCCTGGGGTTCTGGGATGTCTCCCAGTCTTGCAACAGCCATCTGTATTCCTCTTGTGTAATTTGTGCAGTGAGGACTAAGGTAGGTGAGGACATTCCAGAGTGAGAGTGAGAGGCTAAGTCCCAGGCCATGCAAGCTCCCAAGAATACCCTGGGCTGGGGCCAGAGAGAGAAGGGTATGGGGGAAAGGGGAGAAAAGGAAAAGGTGGGGGGCGGGGGGGGGGTGCAGGAGGAAAGAGGGAGGGGGAGGAAGGGAAGTGGGGATGGGGCAGCTGGGAGGAGGGAGGGAGCAGAGGGAGGGCAGGGAGAGAAAGAGGAGTGGGGGGAGAGGAGGAAGGGGAGGTCGGACCCAGGTGTGGCCTGTCTTGAGGGGCCAGGAGAGGGACAAAGGTGGGAGAGCCAGAGGCAGAGGACATCTCAGGGCTGGGAGCCCTGGGGCAGTGTGGGTGGGGCTGGGCGGGGGGGTGGTGGAATGGCCCTGGCTCCTCCAGGCCTCTCTGGCCCTGACTGAGAAGCCACAGCACCCCTTCCCCTCAGACCCATCAAATCTAGGGTCTGAGTCCTCATGGGATGCAGCACCCTCAAAAGGCGAAGCTGGGCAAGCCAGAGGACCATATAAAGCCATTCGTCCGGCCAGGACTTACCCAGCAAGCCAAGGGCCCTGGTCACATCTCAGAGGAGCGCTTGTGCCCCCACCCTGCCCCACCTTCCAGACATGCTACTGGGGGAGTGCTGGCTGCCAGGCCAGGGGCACCACCAAGGGCAGGCAGGTGGGCTGCCTGGATGTGGCAGCAGCGTGTCCAGTTCCAACTGGACACATACTGAATGTTCTGTGAGCAAGCAGGAGGCAGGGGACAGGGGGCTTCCCCCTGCGCAGATGGGGCTCTGCAAAGCTGCACTGGGCCGCCAGGGGTCACAGGGGGTGCTGAGGCCCAAGTGCATGCCCAGCGCCCCGCTGAGCAGAGGGTCACAAACCCTGGGAGGCCAGTGGCCCCACACCTCTGGCACGAGTTTGCACTCCACAGGCTTTGTACCCAGGTGTGATACCCCACCCCAGACTTGCCACCTGGGGTCCCCGACAGGGGTGGAGGCCTCAGCCCCAGGAGGGTCTCCGGGAGCAGGAACGGTGTCCATTGTGCTGAGGTCCTACCCCAGGCTTGCCACAGGCCATGGCTCTTTAGGAAAAAGCCACCCCAGGCAGAGGAGGGTGGATGGCTGGATGCAGAAGGTGGGCTGACCATCTGGACAGAGCTGTGGTCCAGTGCTCTGCCTGTCCATCCATCCAGCTCTCCAATTCTCCATCTCTGGGTCAGGTCCCCTCCAGCCCCGCCTCCGCTGTGGCCTGGGCTGACTGTCCCACCTCTCCAGCCTCAGCTGACCATGGTTTTGGTTGGTGACGCGTGGAGGGCACCTGGTTGTCCAGAGCACCTGCCAACCCCCTGGCTCCCCACAGGTTCTGCACCTCGCACAGTGGTGTCCACTGGGTGGGGATCAGGAAGACAGACTCCCACTCCTGAAAAGGTCTCGGAGCTCAAAGAAGGGATGCTCTCTGGCCCCCAAACGCCAAAGTCAGACAGTCCCCACCCCCCGACCAAGACCCTGCTTGGCCCCTAGGCGTCCAAATTAAGTGAAGACAGGACCCTGAGTTCCAGCCGCACCCGCACCTAGAGGGCTGTGTGCAGGACGAGGCAGTGGCCTTGTGGGGAGCAACCACCCCTTCCCTGCCTGCCCAGCGCCCATCCAGGCCAGGTGCTGCTGCTGCCCCTAGAAGAGGGTGGGGGCACAAGGGAACAGGAGCGCCACACAGCCCACACCAGCCACCCCCAGACTCCAGCGTGTCCTTGGGTAGTGTCCCCTGGGTAGTCACCCGCCTGGGACCCCACCGTGGCCGTCTCTCCAGGAATCAGCCCTGAGACACATGTCCTTCGGGTCTTCTGCAGGGCACATGGTTTCTAAGTGGACCATCGTTTCTTGTGTTGAAACGAGAATGGAGGTCTCACTCCCCCCACCCAGCCGGGACCAGGCATGTGGGGATGGCCTCCCTACTAGAAGGGCTCCGGGGCGCAGGAGCCCATTCTCCCTCCGCACAAGCAGGACAGTTGGGTGGCTGGGGACCGGAGACCCGGCCCCTCCCAGTCCCGCGGCCAGCCCCTCCCCTCCCAGAGTCCCCAGGGCCCCTGGTCTGCCAGGCAAAAAGCTCAGGGCTGAACTGGCGGGCCGTGCTGGGCGTGCCCCCCCCTTCACACCCCGTTCTTCACACACACTTTTCGAGGGGTCGCGGAGAACCTAGCACCCCCGCGGTCGCCTAGGACCCCCGCCCCTGGCCCTGCTGCAGTGGCCACTGGGCGGCTCTGAGAGGGAGCCTCCGCCCCTTCCCAGGCCCCCTCCAGCCCCTCCCCTCGCTCTAACCCCTCCCGAGACCCCTCCCCCCTTAAAGCCCCTCCCCTCGTTCTACCCCTTCCGGGAGCCTCCCTCTCTGAAAGTCCCTGGCCTCTTCCTTCCAGGACCCCTCGCCTTGCCTAGCCTTTCCCGAGACCCCTCGCCTCTGAAAACCCCCCTCGCCCTGCCCCGCCCCTTCGGAGACCCTTCCCCTCTGGAAGCCCCTCGCCCCGCCCTCTCAGGCCCTCCCACCAGCTAGCGTCTGGCTCCCTGCTCCGGGGACGGTGGACCGGGAGAGAGCACGATTCTCTGAACGGGGTGGGCCTGGAGTTCGTGTCACAGCGAGTAGCATGTTTAAATGTAATGTATGTTCAGTGTGCAAACCGCGGGCCGGTGTCCTGCCAGCCCTCGGTCTGAGGGAGTGTGTGCCGGAGAAGGCACCTGCGCACCCAAGGCAAAGCCCCTCTCCCCGCTTGCAGGTGAGTAACCTGTGGGAATGCACACTGTCAGTGCTTAATAAGCGCTGGGACTGCCTGCCCCGCCTTCGGAAGGGCTGGAGCAAGGTTGTAAAGCCATCCCAGGGAAATAGGTAGGGGGCGGCAGGGTTCCCTCACCCATGCACTGGGCCTGAATGCCCCCACCACCTTGTGTGTGTGTCGGGGGCTCCTCAACCCCTGACTGCCCCGGAATCCCTCCAAGACAGAGGCTCCCCCACTCTGTTAAATGCTGCACCCCCAGCTTGCATCCACCCAGGGGCCGCTCCCTAATCCTCAGCCCTAGGCCTCAGGACCTAAAGCGGGAGGGGGCAGGATCAAAGGCCCCCTTCCTTGAAACCCCTGCAGACCCCAGCCCCAGCCTCTGATGTCCTCCGGCTCCAGGCCAGGCCCCACCAGCCAAAGGGGAGACGAGTGGGCGGGCACTGCTGGGGCCATGGGGAGATGGGCTGTCCAGGCTCCCACCTGCCCACCCAAGACCCTCTCAGGTCCTTTTCCCCCGGTGACCCAGGCCCCGCTGATCACAAAAACAGCTCTTCCTTCACCAACCCCATGCTCCAGCCCCGCTGGGACTCTCCAGGTAACCTAATACCCAAACAGACCCAGGCTGCCAGGACAGAACTTAAGAGCGGATCACACGTGCTCCTCCCTCCAGGTCCATCTTAGAGAGACATTGAGTGAGCTGCGGTGGCCCCCACAGGGTGGGGGGCTGTTCTCATGCTCCCTCATCTCCCCAGCCCTGGTGAGAGCTAGCAAAAACACAGATATCCTGCATGCGATTTTTACTAAAGCATTTTTAACCTGGCCTCCCCTCACCTCCAAGATCTCTGGGATGCTCTCCCAGGGCAGCCCGTCTCCCTCCAGAATCGAAGAGGGAACTGAGAACGTCCCACCTCTGTGGCAGGCCTGGGGCCGGTTAATGGGACTGGGAGGGGTATGCAGCAAGGAGCATGGCAGGGTTACAGGTGGGCCAGTGGGGCTGTTGGTCTGAGGGTCCTGCCAGCAATGGCTTAGCCCTGAAGAAGAGCGGCTGCTCAGGTGGTTTCTGGAGCCCTTTTCAGAATGCCCCTAGGACCTGTTCCCCAGGACTCTCCTCTAACACCTGTCTCCCAGCATCCCCCAGGCTCCCTCTCCCAGGACCCCCTTCCAAGGGGACTCCCCTCAAGGACTCCCCTTCCCCTTGGATCCCTTCCCAGGACTTCCTCCTCCAAAAGACTCCCCTTTCTAGAACCATCTCCCAGGACCTCCTCCCAAGACCCCCTCCTCAGGACCCCTGGGATTCCCCTTCCCCAGGACCCACCTCCCAGGACCCCCAGGACTCCCTTTCTCCAGGAAACCCCTCTCTCAGGATCCCCCTTCCCAGGACCCCTCCCCAGGACCTCTCCCCAGGAGTCCTGCCCTAGCCTCTCTCTCTCCCTGGCCAGAGAGCCAGCTCTCAGCTCCTAAGTGGGGCTTTCAGTTCTTTATGAGTCTCCCACCCCATAAAAGGAGATCACCGCTGTTGCTGTCCAGAACCTCTGAAGAGCTGGCCTCAGTCCTGCCGGCCCCCGACCCCAGCAGCCTGGAAGAGAGGGGCTGCTCTGAGTGTGGGAATCCAGGGTGGTTACTGGGTCTCGGTCACTCAGCAGGCTGGTCGCTGTGGCCTGGTCACTGCAGCAGGCCTGGCCCTGGACAGTGTGGGAGGGATGGCTGCAGCCCAGCCCTGCCACACGCCCTCCCGCTGACCCTGAAGCAGGGCCCGACAGCCCCCCAGGCCCAGGCCCCTCCCAGGAAGGTCCAGAGCAGTCAGGCAGGGGGAGGTTGACAACAAATGTCTCTGATTAATAAAAGTTTGATGGGAATTTCATATGTTGACACGGATCCTAAACATTTTCCAGGAACATCTGGCGGAGGTGGAGCCCTGTTTACACTCACAATGAGAGCGTTTTTTCCAGGTCCTCAGCCTGTCTCCTTCCCTGGGCCCCCGTGAGGGCTCTGAGCTGCCACGACCTCCCCCCTGCCTGGGCCCATCCCTCACCCAGGAGCAGACACGCCCTGGAACAGGGGCCAGAGGCCAGGCCCTCCAGCTCGTCCCACCCACCTCTGCCTGCCCCTCCCTCCCACCTGCCCACCCCACCCCCACCCCCAGAATCCCAAATCACCCTTCTTCTGGCGGTGGAAAGTCCTTCCTTCCTGGTGGCTGTCAGGCCCACAGGTGCACAGCCTGTTGGGCTGTGCCCTCCTTTGGCCCTCATTTCCTGTGGCTGCCTCCACCTGACCCAACCACCCTAGGCCTGGGGCTTCAGGGGTCCCTGCAGGGGGCTGGGGGCTTCAGCCCAGAGCCCAGAGTAAACCAAACCAGGGTCTGTATGAGGTGATGGCAAGACAGAACTGAACTCTAGGAGCAGAGTGGGTCCAGGGCTGACCTGGAGATGGGACGTCCAGGATAGGTCCCTGCAGGGTCAGCGCCACCTGACACCGCTATTGTGACAGCCCCTGGGGCTGCAGACATCCTCAGCAAAGGTCTCATTTGGGGGCTTGGAGCAGACAAGAGGATACGGGCCAGGTGAGGCTCACTGCAAAGGACTCCAGAACCCAGTCCCTAATCTGTGGAGTCCTGGCCTCAACCCAGGGAGACCCATGAATTAGAATCCCACCCCTTGGCCACCCTGTGGGGGTCAGGAGCACACATCATTGGGAGATGCGTGCCAGCTAGGCGCAGCCTGCCCCCCGCCCCAACTGGTCCGTGCCACGTGTGTGGTCCTTGTGGGAACCACTGTTTATTTGACTTTCTTTCCCCTACCTTTTAAATAAAATGCAGTGGAGCAGAGAGCAGAAGCCACCTCCTATGTCCTTATAAAACACATGTGTGTGCTGTGGGCGGGCGGCTCCCCAGCCAGGCCACTGGCCCAGCATACTGCACCCACCTTCTGTCCCGATAGACCTCAGAGCCAGCTTTGGAAACCCCCAGACACATGCACAAGCAGGGGCTGAGCCTGCCAGACAGCAGCCACCCAACCAG